>NC_051847.1:194544594-194557589 GCF_002237135.1 Teleopsis dalmanni | reverse complement strand
TTGAAACTACATTTCTGACTAGTAACACAGCAATGCAGTTGCATTGACATAAGAAATTAATTGAAGGCAATGCAATTTGAACATTGACACTATTAGAACCGTAAAAAGCAGAAGCAATATTTATTCAAATACATAAAGGAATGCAATAATATAAGCACTCGTACTGTTGGCCATATACACACTCCGAAGGTGGCATTAAAATATGGGTCAATAATTCCAGTATTAAATATGTGTAAATAAACCCACTGCTAAGCCAACTGTAACAGCATGACATGTTCTTTGAACTCCGTAGCATGAAGTGCCTTTCAGGGTTCAAGTAATTTTGCAAGTAATGCAATTCCAAGTGGTTTACGGTTCTGTAGCTGAGATAGGAATATTCCATATCCTGTAAAATAACTGCAAATGATAAATTATGAAAATTTATCAACACAAATGATTTTGTTATACGATTATGCTGGAGCAGTGGAAAAGGCGAGAGCCAGCAATTGACACACAATTGTCAGCTGATGAAAGGCACTGCCTCGGAACACCAACTTTCATTGAAATATATACTAATATAGGCACATTTGTAAATTGTCCTGCAAGGATATTTTGTAAGTCATCTTCAGCAGCAACCGGAGTACTGATGTAGAAATGTGATAAGGCAGTCTTTGATGAATAGCAAAATTTTAAATATTAATTGCCATTATTCGGGCATGAAAATGTAATGATAAGTGTAAAATTAACTCAAAATGTGAACTGCTGTGGCAGACTTTATATGAAATCTCATTTCAAGGCACAACACAAAAAAAAATATATGTCTTACGAATCATTACTTAAAGCAAATATATTGTCATTTAATGCAGTCGTAAGTAACTTCTTAATAAAGTGATTGCTACTTAAATACGTGTGAGTAGTAAAGTGTGATTTAATGAAGTAATTCCATCACTTTTCATTACATTTCTAATCCTCATCGTGCGGTATTAAATTTAAATTTTAAATGCATAACAATAATTGTCGTTTTCTGAAGATAATTGGATGCAATTACTTATTTTGCTGTAAGAAGCATTCACCAATATTAAGGCAACCGTACTTAACAAAATTCTTTATGATTTTCTTCATTCAGTTCAAGATCTACTATTAGTCTTAAGTGAATTGTAGTTGCGGAGAAAGAATATAATTCCATAATTTATAAATAGTTTTCTAACACACAGCAGTGCTTGTTCACAAAATTACAAACAACCAACTTTGCCTTTAATCTTCATTCCATAATATTATATGTTGATGTCTACTAAAAGACAAAATATTTGTTAAGATCTTTTGAAATTACACAATCCACTAAGCCAGAGCTAATTAAATACTATGCAGATTGATAAATATCCGGCCTACCTAATAAAAACGATTTTTTTGGAAAATTTTAAATAATACGATTTATCAAGTCCTCCAAAATATAATATAGTTTCCCATTCCACATCATTATTTAAGATGCCAATCTCTCTCTCCCTCCTACAGGTAATAGGTAATAGTTACTGGGAGCCATATCTGGAGAATACGGTGGGTGAGGAAGCAATTCGTACCGTAATTCATTTAATTTTGCTATGGTTTCATGCTGTCTGAGCGGGTGTTTTGTTCCGCAAAAACAAAATTTTTTTCTTTGACAAATACGGTCGTTTTTTCTTGATTTCCTCATTCAATCGATCTAATAATATGCAATAGTAGTCTAATGTTATTGTTCATCCCTTTTCCAAAAAATTGCTTCACTTAAATCTCAAAATAAGGAAGTCAGAACTTTTCTAGTCAATTGTTAAGTTAGTGGTCGCTTAGGAGCACTACCCCCGGACTCTACCTATTTCTAGCTTGTTGTTTTCTCACAGGTTTGAAATATTGGATCCATGTTTCATCAATTGTCACTACTCAACGCTCACAGTCAGGTAGATTGTGTATAAACATTACTGAACAATGTTTTGAATGACGAAATTGTCAGTTGAGAGCAAACGCGGTACGCATCTTGCCGAAAGCCGATATATATACAAATATGTTTGTTATCTCTGCTATTTGACGCAATTTAATTTTTAGATCATCCAACACAATATCGCGGATTTTTTCATTTTTTAGAATTGTGATTTCTTTAGCACGACGCGGATGCTCTTCTTTAAAAATACTCGTATCATCACGTATAAATTCAGCTTTTAAACATTTTATTGTTGTTAACGAATGTGCAAGGTTGCCGTAAACAGAATCTATTTTTGTTCATTTAGTTCCAATGAAAGAGTTTTATTACTGAACAATATAAACTGTTTTCCGTTTTATAAAAAATCACCAAGGTGCACTCCTTAAATTATTTACAAAAAACTAACCCAACATCTGATGAAGTCAAAACTTTTACAGCTGTCGTTTAAAACTTGCCAAATACACAAAATATGACTGATTTTGTTTTGGCGTTGCCACCTGTTGTGAAATCAGATAATTTTCAATCTACCTAGAAAAAAACTGAAATAAAATTGAAATTGGAGTAGGAATAGAATAATGCAGGGAATGTCGCATAATATGTACATAGTGTATGACTCAATGATCACTTTAAGATTTGATTTCTATTGGTTAACTAACAATTTACGGTTTTTATCGAAACTATAATCACTGTTTGAAATGAGGTACTAAGCATAAATCTTTCTAAAATATGCTGTTTGCATTCAAATGACACATCGGTTGAAAAGTCCCAAGACCACGTTATAAAAACATATTTTTTTGAAAAAAAATTCAATTTCATTCATTAACATAGTTATTTTTAAGAACTGTACAATAATTTCATCGTTTGTTTGACACTTGGTTTAAGCATTTACGTGATTCTGTAAAGCTACAATCTGTGAACTGATGAATTATTTTGATAAAACAGTACTTTTTCTTCTTCATTTTTTCGTCCTTCAAGTTCACCAACAAATGTATACACGTATGATATTCGCTAAAGATGGTTTTAATTTTTTTAAAGTAATCGACGAATATTAAGTATATTATACTCTTTATAACTTACTTAAAAAATATCCAAAACAATTTTATGTACTTTTATAATATTTTCCAATGTAAACTTCTTAGAGTGTTATGCGCCATCAATATTTTCACAGTAACGTTTAAAACCTGCAAACAAATATTCATAGATTGCGTTCGATGGAGCCGTATTAAAATAACACTTATCGCGCATAAACTTTGGAATAAACGTTACTTTTTCTTAATAAAACATCGATAAATGTACAGACGAAACTGCTTTAAATCCCTGAAGAATTGGCAGAAGAATCATATTGCTAATCGGAAATCGAAATCGGGAAGTTGATGTTCATCGGACAATGCTCCCCGTCACATGACAGGGCAAAAGAAAATTGGACTAAAAAACGACGCATATGACGCAGGTTTTCAATATAATTTGAACACTTCCGCAAATATTAGTTCTACGTAGTACCTTTACACATTACATATTTCAAGTCAAACATGCAGTCAAGCATTCAGCCAAATATGCAGCCAAATATACAACTACACCCAATGTTAACGATTGTTGATTTTAAAGAAAACTCTGTGATAAATGATATGTGTATTACAATACAAGTGCTACAACACGAATTAAGGAATAATGTTAGACACTGCGTCGAAAAAACACCTAATTGCAATGGCTATACAATTGTTTGCTTGTAAAGAATTTCTGTGTGCACATTCCCGGACAAGAACGTGATTTTAGAAATGCCCGAAAAAGACATTTCACACTCGATATATGTAATATGACTTCCTTTATGATATTGAAAAGAGTGACAAGACGTGAATTTATCTCTACAATGTCCTTTATACTAAAAATTCTATAGACATCGAAAAGAAGTCTTCACCTTTAAGGAAAAGTAAGCTACACAGGTTCATTAAATATTATGATGAATCTAATTATATCTTAGTTAATCTTATTAATTTCAGATAATAAGACCTTTAATAAGTGTTTAAATATTTGAATATTCAAAATATTCAAGCTTTATGAGTGCAAGTATCAAATGTGTTGATACATTTAAAAGTCTTAATCTTATGCATTTATTATCTGTTTTTAAGATACCTATTTATTTCTGGTTCATGATTGTGAAGATAGGATAAAATAAAAATGATTTTAGAAATAACATACTATTAAATGGAAATATTAAAATATTTTACACAATCCATTGGCTGCCAGAATTCAAACTAAAACATTCAAGATATATATTTTCCAAAAGAATTACATTTCACTGACTTACTTTTTATATTTCCATTTAAATTTATATATGGAAAATAATTTAAATAATAAGTAATCAATGCTCGAAATACTTCAAGTAGACAAATAGGCAAAAACGTCGACTGATGGAAGGACGAATAAGTAACAAAACAAATGCATTCACATATACGCTTATGACACAGTTTGCTCGACATAATTTATTTATTTTAACACATGAAACATACATAATAAAATGAGTTTCATACACTGAAACTGTGTTTATTTTTTATCTGAATACACTGGCAAATGTGAAAAAAATCTTCTCAACATAGTAGCTAATGAAGTCCTTTTGTACGACTGAAGGGAGCTGTAATATGTATGCGTATTTGTTCGTAATTTGTTAGCATGACATGCAAGTGCCGCAGTCAGTCGTTGGTCCTTTCTAACAAAGTTGAGTTGATTAAAATAATTTTGTATCTAATTTGCTCGTTAAGTTTTAGTTGAATATGAAGAAAAGGATACTTCATCGTGCCTTTAAGGATTTGATTGATGATGTTGATAATCGCTTTATTTTGCAACAGCTGAACACAGAAGTGGTTGATAAGGACTTGTTTGAAACATGTACTGATGATTGGTAACATAAACAAATCTTATGGTTGATATGTGAAAAGTTAGATACTACCTGGACATAATATACGATATATAAAATAAAATATAAAATTCGTATAAAATTAGAAAGATTTTTTTTTAAATCAAAAAGTAACAACTAGTGCAATATAGTTGTTGTGGTAGATGTATTAGCAGATACTTCCTTCTTATTTTTAGAGATTTATTAAAGGAAGTAGAAAAATTATTTATACCAGTACATTCAATTTTATTTGATTTTGTCTAACTAAAATTGATATGTTATATATAGAAAAGCTTAAATTTCTAAAAAAACATTCCGAAATTCCTATAACATTTTTGTAATAAGAAATCTAAGATTAACAATTTATAATAGAAAAAAAAATAAAATAAAGTGGAACAAAACACTGTTATTAAGTTTAGTCCATAACAAAACATAAAGAACTTGGTTTTATAAGAATATTTCATTTCAAAATTAAAAATTTATGATTGCCAAATTTAGTAATGGAGCAATTCGAAGTTAAGGAAAATTTAAAGACTAAAATATTTTAAGTTTATCTAAACTCATTTCTTTTCTGTTTTTATTATTATAATGTTGAGTGAACTTGCAATGCAACCTAGAGATCCTTTTTGCCTACTTATGAGTTGGACTTGATGTCCAACTTTCTCTTTAAATTGTAGAATAGGACCTAAATTACTGGTTCATTTTTCTGCAAAATTGAAATATCCACAGCAGTACTTCTTTCATTAAGCATCATTGCTCTTCCAAATTTTAGTTCGGGTTTCAAGGTTTCATTCGATTCTGTTTTGTTAATTAGGAACAATGTATTCTTAATCTCCTTAAAATATATTAAATTTACGTATTTAATTATTTTATTATTATCTCACTTTATTTCTTGTTTAATAATTATAAATAGTTTTATTAATAATAAACATCTGAAATTAACAGTAATATTGTAATAATAATGGTAAAAATTTTCTAACAATTCTCAACTGTTTGGGTATTGCAAGAAACAATCTCACTTGAGTGCACTTGTAGCTTTTTTACAACTACTAGATCAGTCGTTAATATTATATAAAATCTGCGTAGTTATAGACACAATTGTGATACCATAGTTTGAAATCCAATATTTCCATTATTGTTGACAAGAAACTGATAATTATTAATGAGCTTAAATCTGCATCAATATGACTAAATACAGCATCAGACAGCATCAGAATTGCTATAAGGTTAATCATGTCTTTTTGAATATCTAAGGATATTTTATACACTGACGATAGATATGTATTCTGGTAGGACATTAGTTTATTTAACAAAGTTCAGGACGGATAACCTTAGCCCGATTGTTTGTTTATATATTTAGGTTCGGTTTATGTCACTTATATTTTTGTCACATGGAGTAAACTGCCACTTCTAATTTACATGCTCATTCCACAAACATTTTTTATGAGAAATAAGTTCAAAATATTTTATATATGATTTGATTCTTACTCGGTGGAGGTGCAGTCATTGGTATAATCAATGCTTAAATTGCATGAAATAATTTATAATAAATTGAGCAGGATTACTAATTCAAACCTGTTTATCTCTAACAATAATCTATATCGATACATATAGAACAAAGAGTTACTTTACTGAAACCCGTTTTCAAGTGGACATATCCAGGAAATGACTCGTTCCAAAGAATGATATTATTTTCCAGACACTGTAAATAATATTTACTAGGACTTTTGAAAATCTTCGTCCTCATTTGTTTTAGGTTTTATCTTTTTTTGCTATTCTTCTGCTACAAGTTTCAAAATTACTTTAGTAAAAATTTTGATTTTTAAAATGTTTGACAAATTCCAATTTATCAACTAAAAACATAAAACGATTGTTAAAGCAAAAAGAAAAAAATGGTATATTCCAGAAAATCGCTTTTGTTGGATACGCAAAGTTTTGCATAAACTTTCATTAATTACCAAACTCGAAAACTAATTCCATGAATCTGTATTATTATCTAAAGAGCACGGAAAGTAGCTACAACAGCCTCTGCTTATGTTTCACTTTGCAATATCCGCCTGCTGCCGTCTAGTGCCGTCGACGTTACATGTTACCTGAGCAAACTTGAAACTGAATAAATTTTCATTTTTCATTCTCGAAGATGTCTCAACTCGCATTCAGTGCGCTGCAATTATTATGCAATTATAAGCTTGACGCTTACGTGCCACTAAAAAGCGCTACGATATTTTCATGTGGAATGCAGCCTGAACCTCGACTGTTCTTGCAGCAATTGGGTTGGATAGCTGCTATTCCTTCGTACACTATTTGATATCTTAATAAAATTCAAACCTGAGCAAAACTTTATCTCTCTTAGCACAGTTCCTAAATGCTACCGTGCATTGTTGTTCTGAAACAAGGTTAAACGCATACATTCGAGTACGCAACCATACTTCATAATAAGCTAGTACAGAGATACCGAATGCCTTTACACTTATTAGACTGACAAACTGACACTCTCAAATACATATACATATAAATATAATGTAATGGAATTTTTCTTGCCCGTCTTTCGTACAGTTTGCATTTCTGGAAAATTTTGTAAAACTCATAAAACTTTTTCAATTTCACTTAAATTTTTCTTGTGCGCTTCAAACTTTACAATAAAAATTCAATTATACGCCATTTTGTTAAGAAAATAATCAAAAAAAAAAATTGATGACAGAAATAAAAAAAAAACACTTAATAATACTGTTATTGTGTGGAAATTGTGATAAAAAATGACAAGGTAAGGTGTCAAGCCATAATGTGGCAGGCGTTCTATCCAAGCCGTAGTTGTGATACTGATTGCGGAGCTGGCTTTGGGTGAATGCTGAAAACATTGCTCTGGCCAACTGAAATGATGGACTAATGACAATAAAATTATCGTTTCGAAAACTTTTTCCATTAGCCCATTTTAATTTTATTTTATATTCATTATTTTATGTGCTTATAATTTTGTATAATTTTCTGCCTGCGGACACGCTGGCGTATACGCAACATCAATTATAAAACAATACACAAAAATTAGCCACGTGTAATGGCAAAGCCTTAGTTCTCAGGTGGAATATTAATTTGTTGTAATATATTTGTAATAAGCGACATTAATAACGCAAAAGCGATGAGTGAAGCCCGTTTAGGTCTTCAGTGTATTCCTACTCAGGCATTTGCATACTAATTAGTACGATGTATATACCTGAAATTGTGATCGAAATAATAGAAATGAAAAAGTGAATTGGGCTTCAAATTTCAGCTACAGGTAAATATGTGGATAATAAAATAGATAACAATTAATAGGAATAAAATCATAGTTTTGTAAGATTTATTTACCTACTGCTCAAAAAGTATTCGGATTTTGTAAATAAAACACACAAATTTAAATTTTATTCCAAATTTATTTTATCTTCTTCAAAATATGCTCCTTCTGAAGCGATACACATATACCAATGCTTAACCCAATCTTCCATACACTTTTAGTTCCTTCGGCGAATTCTCTTTTACCGATTCAATCGACTCAAAACGCTTACCACGGAGGGGCAATTTGAGTTTCGGGAACAGAAAAAAGTTGCACGGCGCCAGATCTGGCGAATATGGTGCCTGAACGATAACAGTGGTGCCGTGTTTGGTCAAAAAATCGCGTACAACAAGAATTTTCCTGATGTAAACAAATATAATAT
This sequence comes from Teleopsis dalmanni, assembly GCF_002237135.1. Classification (NCBI taxonomy): domain Eukaryota; kingdom Metazoa; phylum Arthropoda; class Insecta; order Diptera; family Diopsidae; genus Teleopsis; species Teleopsis dalmanni. The sequence continues at coordinate 194,549,077 of NC_051847.1, read as the reverse complement.
ATGTTATATATTCTTGACATATACCATATGTCAAGAAAGGGTGTACCAACATAATAAAAAAGAAAAAGGTCTACTTGAAAAAGGCCTATTACTTAAGGAGTAATTAACAAACAAAAAAATTCGGAGCAAAAGGTATATAATTTTAATTAGCGAATAAATACATTGACGGTATAATGCATGCAGAACTTTCTTATAATAAAACAAAATATAACAACAACTATTAAGAAAAATTATTATTTTAAATAAATGAATGAAAATATATTAGAACGCATGACAAAGAAGTAAGTAATCACCGACCATTTCCATCAAAAATTTAAAGTCAGAAATTTCAGATACTGCTTCTAATTGAATGTTTGATTGGAAATAACAATCATTAACTTTAACTGAACTCTCCAGATTCAAAAGTGAATCCCAAAAGAAATTTTGGTAGTCTACTTCACGGTAGTATCCCAAACTCTAAAATTAGCTATTAGCGTTAAAACCATTTGTTACGTTGTCTAAATATTCTACAATATTCTACATTAAGTCTAAAGTTAAGTTATTCCCTTCACAACTACAAACGGACTATAATTATACACATTTCATGATACTTGAAAATATTAAAAAAAAAGTCATTCTGTTGGAAATTAATACATACGATTGAGCTTATGTCTACCAAATCTTTCTTTTCATCAACAAGAGATACATAGTACCGAATTATTTAAAAACAGAAAGTGGTTGCTTGTTAAGAAGAAAAATGTGGTAAGTTATAGAATTTTTAGTCAAAAAATTGGTCACAAGTGTCGTGTGGTATAAACAATTTTTATCGTCAGTCAACACTTTCTCATAGTATTTATATAATATATGATAAAAATATGGTAAGCTAATGCTAAATTACAATTTTATGTTTCTAAAAGATGCAAAGTACGTTTTTGGCAGACAGAGAACCTTTCATCCGAAGTCATCCGAAGGTATTATCATAAAGCTTCCAAAAAAGTGGCGATCTCACAGAAAGAAATAATTGGCGAGGTATTACTCTGCTAAACATGATTAATAAAATAATAGCGCATGTCATCACCAACAGATTTTCAACAGCATTAACAGCAATGCTGCGCAGAGAACAAGCCGGATTCCGCCCACACAAGTCTTGTATTGATCACACAAACAGCCTAAGAATAATCGTCGAACAGTCTGTAGAATGAAGATCAACTCTATATTTATTATTTATAAGTTTCAAGAAAGCCTTTGATAAACTATGTCACACTGTCATTTGAAACGCGCATTGGGCAGAGGCATTGGATCAAGGTGGCGGAATAACTTGGGGTCTTCAAGATAGCTTGTGTGATCTCGGTTACATCAATAACTTATGTCTGATCGCACACTGATATAATGACATGTCTCGCAACCTAAATCGTTTGATAACTACAGCAAACAGAGCGGGACTTAAAATCAATGTTACGAAAACAAAAGTTATGCGCATTAATGCTAGCGTCCAAGATCCTTTTATTATAAACAACTGCTGTCTTGAGAATGTAGAGTCTTTTTGCTATCTTGGAAGCATCATATCAAAAAATTGTGGATGCAGTGCGGACATTGAGAACCATATCAAGAAGGCAAAACAAGCGTTTGGTTGCTTAAATAAAGTCTGGAGATCTTCTCGGCTATCGCACCGGACTAAAATACAAATATTTAACTCCAACATACCAGTACAAGTTTTCATAAATCAGTCACTACGTAAAACTTTTAAAGTATTCTGGTCAAATACAAATTCAAATGAACGTCTATGGTCTCTAACTCAACAAACACCTATAAAAACCGAAATCAAAAAACGCAAATGGGAATGTGTCCGTTACACTTTGCAATGTTACACATGCGGAAAAGCTAGAGAGAGTTGAAGCTATTGGTCACCAATCGTACCGAGTGGAAGATATTTGCTGCGGCCCTATGCTCCTCCTACATGGTAGGCACCTTGACGTGGTGTAGGGGCTTAGCTACAACTCGGACTATAAATATGAATATTCGCAATCACCTGGCATTTGTCAGACGACTGTGAATTTTTAACGTTTCTAGAACGAGGTGTACAACCAAGATCTACCTTTAGGTAGTTTTGTGTTGTCATGTAGTCTATGTTTTGTTGTTTTATGTAGTTGTGTTTGTTTTATTTTACGTAGTATTTGTAGTAGTAGTAATTTTATGTGTATTAGTAGTAACTTTATGTAGGCTGACTGACGTGGTCCGAATGGCTACTATAACATCTTAGCGTCTCGGGGAGTAGATGAGTCTTTGCATTTTGGTGCTACTCATTAAGTTCGTTAGTCAATCGATCGGCCTTTAATGGAAGTTTAGTTGTTTGTAGGATCGATGACCCCAAAGCAGTTAGGTCATGTCTCTGCTGGTTTTGGGGTCGCCAGCAACTAGGCGGGGTGAAGGAAAACACCCTGGGTTTGATTGAAGATACGAAACAATCTATAGTTTTTGTACCTAGGATGTATGGTGTATGGTGTAGTATGTGTGTATGTATGAATGAGACCCGAACAACCCCCCAATCTACGGTGGAACAGCTATGCCTGTAAGAACTTGGTCACGGGGCTAGTGATGACCTTAATAGCGAACTGCGGATACCAGGCGACCTCCGCTTTCAATTTGCCTTCTGTCGGTAAATGGGCTCTGCCGATGGCGACTTTATACTTCCCTAATACTCGTGGGATATCATATGGATACGTCTAATGAACAAACTAAAGGGGATGATGCTACCCTTATCGCATCAAACACTACTGCTGTCGGGCAGGGAATTAACAACGACCAGTCGACTGTTGTGTCACAGGTCAGTGAACCTTTTGAAGATGGTGCTGTTGGGCACATCTGCAAAAATATACACGCTGTGGAAAATGTTGTTTTTCCACAGTATACTGATGCTAGCAGCACAGAAACTGAAGGGTCTGATGCTGCCTCTATTGACATTGACGGAGTCAGTCTCTGTTCTCAACAGTCAGGTGCTACTGTTGTCAATGTTTGTATGAAAGGGATCAGTTTACATGACCAGAAGGGTTTTGTGAAACTGAACTCAATGCAGAAGAGGAGGTTAAAGGCTTACATGAGTCAGGGACACTCTAGGGATGTGGCCCTAGACATGGTTTCTAAACTTCCAACTCGTGCGCCAGCTAAAAGGGCTTTATCTGACGACATGGTCATGCCAGCTGGTAAGAAACCAAAACAAAACACCTCGATTCAGGGATCGAGTAAACCCTCTTTCAGCCAAGTAGCCAGTCAAGCCAAGGGGATCAAATTAGGATTTGTTCCTTTTGATTTGGCTAAGTGCCCCCTAAACAGGGAACAGACTGCACAGCTACAGGAGGCTATAATTGAGACTGCCATAGAGTTGGCGTCTGACGAGGTTAAACCAGAATTTGAAGGTTGTTTCCCTCGTACGGGATGGCTCATGAAGGTGTGCACAAATAACCAAACGGCTGAATGGGTCCGTAAAAATGCGGCAGCTATTGCAACAAAGGCTAAACTGGGCGCCAAAGTGGTTGAAGAGTCGGAGTTTCCAAAAACACATCTGGTGCGAGGATACTTCCCACACAGTTGCGATTTTGAAAATACCAAGGTTCTTGCCACAATTGAGGCCCAGAACAGGATTAAAGCAAGCACCTGGAAGGTATTACAGCGGACCGCAGAAGGTTCACTGCTCCACATCGTCTTTGCTGTCGACGATGCATCCTGGAACTCACTGGTCCAGAGTGGAGGTAGAATTGCATATCGCTTCAGCCATGTCAAGCTACTGCTTAAAACTAACAGTATGACAAAGGAGGGGCAGCCAGAACAACGGCCTGTGGAACAAAAGGTTCCAAATAAACTCCAGATCACAAGGACGGAGAAACAGAAAGTGGAGCACGTGGTCCCACAATCAACACTTACGTCTATTGTGAATCCAAATGAGGCCCCAACTACTAGTAGAGCCGCCATTCAAAAAAGGCTTTGGATGCGGCCACCTGTGGGTGGAGCATCAACAGCTCCAAAAGAGCGCCAGAAGGAAAAAGGGCCACGAAGAGCTCGACTTCAAAAGGAAGTCGAACGCTCTCTCAATAAAACTCAACAAAAATGAGCACCATAGGGGTGTTACAGGCGAACCTGCACCACGCGAAAGGAGCATCGGCTACCTTGTGCAGGACCTTCGCCACAAAAGGACTGGCCATAGCGCTTATCCAGGAGCCATGGACAGTCGGTGGGCATATAAAAGGCCTTCAACATCAATCAAGTAAGTTGATATATAAACGTGACATAGAGTCGCCTAGAACTGCTATACTAGTAAACAAAAATGTTAACTGTATTCCAATTCCAGATTTCATCCAGAGGGACTTGGTGTCGGCCATTTTTGAGATCCCGACGGAGTGCGGAACACGTGAGATCGTGATCGCATCGGCCTACTTTCCAGGCGATGCAGATGAAGCACCACCTGAAGCAGTCACAAACTTGGTAAGTTATTGCAAATCCAATAATTTAC
>NC_051847.1:194535318-194544494 GCF_002237135.1 Teleopsis dalmanni | reverse complement strand
ATTATAAAAAAGAAGAAAAGTTACCACGTGGTGTAACGACCGGTCAAATATGTGCTGGGGACCCTCAAGGTATTATGGATACCTGTCAGGTAAGCATTGTTCATTAAATGTATTTTCTTTTTTCATTTTCATTTTATACTATTTAATCTTATTATAATATTTTTCTAATTACAGGGTGATTCGGGTGGTCCATTACTGATGAAATTGCCAAATTATAACAACATCGTGCCATATATAGTTGGTTTAACATCTTTTGGTTCAGGCTGTGCAGCTGGTACACCAGGTGTATATACTAGAATTTCAACTTATATTGACTGGATCGAGGATATTGTGTGGAAATAATTTTAGAACTTATTTATTCGTTAAAACAATCAAATTTTAAAAAAAGAAGATAAACTTTGTCTTAACTAAATAGTTCAATGATTCAAAAAAATATATATGTATACCAATTAAAAATATATATCGAATATTTCAGAGTTAAAATAAAATTTGGAAAATCATTTGTATAGAACAATTATTTACTTTTTAATGAGAAACCCTTTACACAAATTGGTATCTGCTTTTGTTTATCAAGTTTGACATATAGCTCCGAGATATATTCACAGCCGTTTTCAAGATCATTGCCTTGCCCATCTATTTAAATTTTCATAAGGTTTCTAAAACTTAGCTCAATCATCCTATTCACATTTTCAGTTCTCTCATAATTAATTTTTTCTTATCAAATACCATCTTTATCTCATCACTTACAACATGCTAGACAAGGCGAATCCTGGGTCTCACAACGGATTACAGCAATAGTTTTTCAAGAAAATCACATTTTTAATTAATTTTATTTTATTAATTATAATTTTAATTAAAAGAACCAGATATTTTATGCTTAATTTTATATTATATTATACTTGTCCAACTTAACAAATACTACATATATATACACATATAGTAACACGGAAATAAAAAATTTATATATATTATATATTTTTAAAAACGATCTTTTCGATCCAATCCAAATAGGAATATATTTTTGTATAAACACCAGGAGCTTTAGGAGCAGCACAAAATTTTCCAAATGATGTTATACCGATCACAAATTTAACACAATTAAATTCTGGTATTTCTATATGTAAAGGTCCTCCTGAATCGCCTTGGCAAGTATCTTTGCCCCCTTTTAAATATCCAGCGCATAATTGCTCATCAACTATACCACGTGGTAAACGTCTTTCGGTTTGATATATATCTTTACAAACTTTCTGATCAATTATATTAAGCTCAACTCTTTGTAAATCTTGAGATTTTGGACCCATAAATTCTGTACGCCCCCAACCAGTAGCTGAGGTGCTTAATATTTCAATATCTGGTAATTGCCATAAACATGCTGGTCGAACTACTTTAGAGAACTTAACTCTTTTGGTCAATTTTAATAAAGCAATATCATGATAATAACTTGATGACTGATATTTTGGATGTAATATTATTAGAAGTATTTTTATATCCTGCTGATAAATGGACGTAATATTTAAATTCACAGCACCCAAACGTACCATATCAGGAGGTTTACTGCAAAAATGAGCAATATTTATAATAAATTTATATATATAATAATAAAGTAGAGCTGTAAGTGTTATGACTTACCTACTGGAGGAAATACAATGCGCAGCAGTTAAAACAAAAAATTCACTAATTAATGTACCGCCACAGCCCCATTTAGTATCGTCACTGTTTTGTGTCCATCCCAAGGCAGCCTATAGCATAAATTGATTTCTTTTAAAACTATATTATATGATTATATTTTTGAATATATATTATAGGATTATATATTGGGTTGTTTTTTTTTTTGCGTTAAATGGACACTATCCATTTTCGTTATTGTAGATCGAGATATATAACAGGTACTTGTAAGAAATGTTAGGTAAATATAGACTTTATGGAAATAAAAAGTAATAAGAGATTAATATAAAGTGAATTTAGTTAAAAAGTACTGAACAGGTTTTGAACCGCTATAGCAGTACAGGGGTTAGTCTAGTCGAAGAGCTAATTCTCAAAGATCAAAACCAAACACGGGCTCAATTTTTTTATTATTTTTTAAGTTTAGCCTTTTTAAAGTGAAGAAATTCATGTTATTAGAATCACATTAAGACCGTAATTATAAAATCTGTTTTAAGAAAATAAAATTCCACTTCTAGTGATATCGGAGTCAATACGAAAACAATACTTTTTTTGTTTTCAAAGTTATATAAAGTTTATATTCGTTACTAAATTTTGTACTTACCATATGTGGATATTCCACTGTGCTTGTTAAATGTCCACCAACTATCATAGGTACACTGGGTACACAAGTTCTACCAGAAAAATTACGTAGTTGACCTATTTTAACATTTCTTATAACTTCATGATACTCTTGACATTCTTAAATAAATAATTATAATTATTAGTTTAAAACATTTTGTATAAAATTAATAAATAAATTATTACACTTACTTTTTGCGCTGATTCTTTCGTGATCAACATGCTTATCCGATAATGGACAACAAATGACAGGTATACTTTTTCTATACGTACAGACATCGATTTTAATATTATGCATTCTATATTCCCGAATTACATGTAAGCATTGATAAGCTAAAATACAATAACCACCACGGCCATCAAACTGGCGTCTACAAAAGCTACCTTCTTCACGACGTAATGGTGCATTTTCATTACCGGGTCCAATGTGGTTCTCATCCACAAATTTAATTTTTTTACCAAACTTATTTGCGAATGGGTTAGGTTGCAACATTGGTACCGGATTATTCGGTTGTACTGAAGACGTAGCTGGTACATTTTCACTCTCGACATTAAGACTATTTGGTAAATGATTGGTTGATTTAATAGTCTTTTTTACGCGTGATAAATTTGAAGCTGTTATCTTCCCAGCAAATTGATTAGTATTGTGTGACCATCCATTTGCCAAGGTGTAGCGTGTGGTGTGATACTGATATATTGGAGATACATTTAATGCTAGAAATATATGAATAAGTTTTATTATATATTTATTATATGTTATAATAATATAATAATTATTTTGTTTTTTATATTACTATATATAATATTTTTTTTAATTATATTTGAGTCTTTTAGGTAATAATATTAAATTGATATTTACCCTGTACAGCTTGTCTTAAAAAATATAACAAAATTAGTAGTAACTTTAGTTTAAAAATGAACATCACTCATACAAAATATAATTTATTTATGATTTTAATTAAACAAAATATAAAATTTTTGATAACATGTGTTTACAAAAACTTAATAAAGAAAAATTACAAAAGAAATAAGTAAGATTAATGTAAGCCTATTATTAACAAAATAATATTTTTGAACATTTTTTTAATCCGTCATGTCGATCACTAGTTATACCCTATAATAACATATATGAAGTTTTGTACGTATATAAAATATATATGGAAGTATACTCGAAGAACCAAATATTAAAATATAAACTGCTTAAATATTTTTAAACGACTGTATTTTATTATTAGCATTCAATGCTTTTATACTATTTTGCTAGGTTACAAAATTCCTGAAACTTATAAACATACCGTGTAAAATGGTCAGACTTCGGCAAGTTTCTTGCAAAGATTCTCACTTTTCAACTGACATATACACATTTCTGTTCGCAACTTAGACGCCAAGTAAATGCATTTCTAAGAATTAGGGACAAAAAATTTTACCTTCAGTTAGTGAACCCTATTATTATAGCAAGTGCTTTTAATATATAATACAAAAGAATATCTACCCTATATGCACATAATTAAAAAAGGTCATAGGACCGTAATTAAGGTTTGCACATATTGCAGATTAGTAATTTTATTGTCTTAATACAATAATCTAATAATATAAAGATTTATATTTGTTATAGATGTGTTTCCTAGATTATTAATAATTATCAAGCATATAAATTTTCGTTAATGTGCGAAATGGTTTGTAAATTTCCAAGCATACGTTTACACTTTCGCAATTAACTCAATAAATGTGATGCAATTAGTGACATATTCTAATTAAAATCTAAATAAAAATATATTAAAATGTTTTGATAAATGTTGTAGTATAGACAGGGTGGTAGTACAAACAGGAAGAAGAAGCTAAGGATAATTTTTCTATACGTAAAATCAGTAACAATGAAAAAAAAATGTAGACAGGAATAAATTCCCCACACAAAAAAAGTAAAAGAACATAAAAAACTACTTCTCAAATGATCAAAAAAGTACAAATACAAATTAGTCAATGAGATGGGTGGGACCCTGTAGTACCCCCAGCTATCAAAGAGTAAAAGTGTCCAGTTGCGCTGACTCGAAAAAAAGGGTCAACATACATACTGCTTACTGTAGACCTGCCTGATACACATACCACAGAAAAGTAACTAAGAAGACATCATCCTATGGAACCTCCTTTTATTATAAAATATAATTATGTTTCTACTCTTGGAGCGATAAATGCCGCTACCTCATTAGTGACGTATAGAAAGACTTGTTTAAGGAAGATCCATAAATGGGCCATAAATGCCGTGACATATAAAAAGACTTGTTCAAGAAAGGTTTTTAAAACTAATTTAAAGTTCATGTAAACATATTCAATTGAAAAAAAATCCATTATAATTATTATAAATCAGTTTGAAATACTTTAACAGGGTTTGAGTCTCAAAAGACACCCATCCTCTATGAAACACTGTTGTATCTCACGGCTAAAGCAATGAGCGTAAAAATAATGTTTATGATAATATACACAAAGCGTTGGAACAGCAAATACTATTATGCTATGGTTTTTTTTATGCTTTTAAGTAATACAAGTAATACATAATATATATTATATAAAATGATATATAACTTTTATTAAATTTCTTTTTTCATAATAATAATATTCATAATAATCATATTCCTATAGTTACCAATTAAGCTAAATGAACCTCTATTCCTGGGATTAGAAAGATGATCGAAAAAAAATGTTGCATATACTACATTAAAAATAGATACTAGTATCTAAAAGGTAGAACACGGAATAGATAGAGATACTTCTATCTCTATGCTCTTCTATAGAGATGTTTTTTCTTTCACCGCAGAACAATTTTCTGTTAATAATAATATTATATTAGTACTACTATAATGATATTATTATTCATAATTTTTTAAAAAATAAAGTCACTTAATATATTATTTATTTTTAAACAATGTTTTCCTCTATTATTTTTCAGTGTAACCTCTCTCAATAACTTCTCCTTTGAAGTATCGAGAGAACTAACAAACAAGAAGTTACTAAAGCAACAGTACTTTGTTTTATTTTTAATCAATACTAACAAGTTTATTTTAAAACAAAACATTACCTTTTTATAAAAATGAATAATTTATATAGTAAATAATAGATTCTGAAAATAATGGGTGCCAAAGCAAAGAAGAAACGGAATAGTAAAGATTCTACAGCCAGCAATAATGAAGAAACTACAGAAAAGAAAGAAGGCGGTAAGAAAAAAACTGGCGGTGGATCCAAATCTGTAGGTTGTGACATACTCAATGATGCAGCAATGGAAAATGCTTACTACGTTTGTCATAATGTGCAGGTTTGTGTTATATATCTTTTCTTCATTATAAGCTATTGTTTTATTAAATATTTATAGACTTCATTATTATAATTCAAATAAGAAATCTAAAAGATGTAAATGTACAGTTTTATTTTTTTTATTATCTCTAAGGATTGTGTTGCTAATTAAAGTCGTAAAGATAGTAGTTCACATGTAATTTAAATTATTTCAAATCCTATATCACCATAGGTGTTATATTTTGTGTTAAACCCTTTGACTTTTAAAGAAATATAATTAATATTGGGGCAATAGAAGTTAGATGTTCCCAAAATTGGTTTCTGCGTTTTTTTATAGTTGTTAATTAATTTACACTGATCATAACTTTAAAGGAGTATAATGATGTTTGTAGGAAATCTAATGAGTTTCGGAAAGGATTTTTAATGTAATTTTTTGTGTTACTTCATTTCAAATTGGTTACCAGAGGTACTTTACTAATCCAATTTATTAATATGACTGTTGCAGTATTATTACAATAAACATATTTTAATTATACTTAAGAATATGATTATAGGAATAGTAGGATATAACTCTTAGTTTCTGGATAATTTCCATTTAGTATATATTCGGCTTGAAATTAGTACAGAACATAACACGAAACGTAACCAGAATGAATTTCGGAATGTATTCAAAAAAAATCGTTTTCAGTTTTGGTCAGATGCATTTCAGGGTTTCCTAAGTTAAGGTAATTGCATATAGTCGACCGTGGTCTTAATATGGAAATTCTGCCAGTACCATGGTAAGAATTGAGAGGGATACTATATTGGAAATACCGTAGCATCTAGTTTCTTACGTCTGTTAAATCATGTTAAATCTCCAGTTGGGTGCTTGTTTTTATAAATATAATTTTTGGTACTCAAATTTCTTTTTAATATTAAATATATTTTATTCTAAAATATATCATAAGATATATCTGTATATGTTTTTTAAAATCTATATATAAGTAGGTTAAAACTATATTATTTTAATATATGTATTTTATGCCTTTTTTTCACATTGCAAAAGTATATTTATTTTTTTTCGGTAATAATATTATATTTTTCGGTAATATTATATAGCACTTTTTTAATTTTTTATTCTTTTGTAACAATTGTTTTGTGTAGGTATTCCCTACCTAAGTTGAGAACTAACTGCTTGAGTGAGCGAAGTGATTTTTAGTAGACTAATTCTCTTGCATTGTGATATTTTCGATCTATGTATAATTTAACGACTTCAGATAATGATATTAAGCATTTCTTTGTAAATATTTTCATAATCTTAAATACTTTATAGTAAATATTATTAATTTTTCTTCTAGGATGTTTTGAAAGCGCGAGGTTTTGCTTGGCCCGATGGACAAAAGAAAAAGAAAAAAGGAAAACGTTGAATCATATATAGTATATAACTCTAACTATATATTAAACTATATATTCATCTTTTTAGTATAAACATATATGTATAAAAATTACTTATTATTATTTACTAATAATATCAATATTGTTACAAATATTAATCAATATTATTATAAGCCAATATTTCAAATAATCTTACGTACATATGGAATAAAATGTCATTGTTAATACAAATAAATAAAAACATATTTGTCTATTTTTCGTCTTTATATCTGCAGCTACTGCAACATACGTTACAAGTGATGCCCAAGATTTCAGTACGTCTCGGTGAGACAAATCAAATTCACCACGATTTTTGATATTTCTATTTCAGTGCTACATAGGCGGAATCTTGATTTTTAATAGATTGTTGTATGGTCTTGTTAATTTGGAATTTTCGCACAAATATATATTTTGCTAATCTTTTTATCAGAGATCAGCATTCAATCCTCATAAGAGTACTTTTGATGGCCCCCCGTTTTTACAAAATTCCCAAAATCCACTTCAAGTCATGTTACTTTTATTCTAACCCTATCCTTGAGGATCTCTGGTAATAAAAAACTAATTTATGATGAATTTAGACTTATTACACTAAAATATTTTTGGATAATCTCAAAAAAAGTGCTTTTGATATCTCCTTTATATTCCGAAACAGGTGAAAGAGTTTTAATACTATATCTTATATCTTTAATCTTATATCTATATAAGCTATATCTTTAATAATATCTGATTTTTGAACAATTATTTTATGGTTATGTTTACTTGGATATTTCGCACAATTATACATTCGGTTAGTCTTAGAAAAATGCTGTTAATATATTTCTAAGTACTTTATATTCGAGGTTAGTATTGGTGTTCCTCAACTTAGACACCAATATTTTAATTGTTTTTTGCAGAGTTATTTAGGAATTTAATATCATTCCTTTCCTCCGGATATTAGGGAATCCATAAGATCTATCAAAAATTATGATAAATTTAGCTCTATCTTGAACGATCTTTGACTTTTAAAGATTGTTGTATGATCACTTGGATAATCTTCGGCTAATCTTCGAAAAATGTTTTAAATATATTTCGGAACCCTTTTCAAAATGAATAGCCGTGATATTTAATGCACTTTTAGTAGAGGAACCAATAAAATTTTATTTTTTTGTTTTTTCATATTTTATTTTGAAACCGATACTAGTGAAATCAGCCCAGTTTACTCTTTGATTTCAATTGTCTTTAACTGCTTGTTGGGCAGTTAAGCTGGTGCAGAGTAGTAGAGGTACTGCAAATCTAACTTCTTAGAAGATCACAGCATATTCCTTTGTAGATTCTATTGTGAAATTAGTCAGCCAGCTTTTTTAATTACAAAGACTTCGGCTTGGAAACTGTTATTAATTAGGTCGGAGTTAATACAGGAAACATATTCCATCTCATATGACATCAAAATTACTCTCTTTACTATGAGTAGAGTTTATTGATAAATCAAATTATTTGGATCAAAATATTAATGTGTTTTAATTTTAGATATTTAAATTCGAATCAAATTGTCATAAAAGTAAAGAGCCCTATTAATACACCCACTTAACTTGGTCAAACACATCACAAGATCTAAAATTAAACATAATAAGTCACAAATAGAATATAAGAAATGTGAAAATAGAAGACAAACGAAAACACTTAAAACAAATAAATTTATTTACGAAAAAAAAGATATGTTCTAGAAACTTTTTGTTTATTTAAAAACAACAAATTTTGCAGCTTTTTGGAAAAACATTTTTAATTTTGACAATCGCGAAAAAAAATCGTAAAATAAACATAATTGCATGGAATGAATTGCTCTGAGAAGATATGAAAAATAACGTTCACATTGAAAGGTCCACGAGTTGATTTGGTCCATGAGTGTACCGAGTTCACTAAAAATATCAATCGTAGGCATTAAAAAAGGTAAACAAACTCAAACGAAACAATCCGAAGCAGAATTTTGTTTATGGAATCACAGATAAATTCGAGAGGAACACTCAAAAATCACACAGTCTAGCATTGCGTTTCGTTGGGAACAGAAATATTTGCCGGTTCTGATTCGGGTGCAAGAAGTACATAATTAAAAACATATATAATATACTTATATACGTACATATATATTAGAAGAAAAAAAAATTGTGCATTCAGTGTCGAAAGTAGTGATATCACTAGCTATTTTTGGATTTGTTTTA
>NC_051847.1:194499892-194535218 GCF_002237135.1 Teleopsis dalmanni | reverse complement strand
CAAAGTTGCATTTATAAAAAAAATTAATTGGAAATATCCACAATAAAGTTGGGTCGTCAAAAATGTACCATTTTTTTGAACATGAGTACCAAACGAAAAAAAAAAAAAAAGTACCAATTTTGGTACTAAAGTACCATAAGTGGCAACCGTGAATAGAAACAACTAGACAAAGCAAGTAATTAAGAAGACTGCGAATTCAAAAATGACTGGATGAAGAGCATAAAAATTTTTTTTAACACATTAAGAGTTATCTCTACTTGAAGAAGAACGAAAAAGGACCCAAGTCATTTCGGGGTTTACTTCGACTAATCTTTCACCTCAGTGAAGCAAATTGTTGGACAGTACGCTGTCCCAACGTCCCACCATATATATCTCTACTAGACTCTTAACACTGAGCAGACAGAATATTAACATTGTCACTGAGTTTTTGACAGGCTAAGGCACCAGCTCAACAAAATAGTACTTTCAAGGACCAGTATTTCCAACTTTTGTGATACGATTGTAGAGATTTCTCAACAAATGCTCTTTGAATACAATAAAACTGAACAACAGACTTTTTCAATTAGTAATAGATCTATCGCTATTTATAACATAAAAAACATACAAAATAGTGAAGAACTAAACAAGATTATTAATAGCAAAATGATTGGTTGAAATAACTTGGGTGAGCATAATAGATCATTTGACTACAAATGTATGATACTCACTAGTTTATTAATCATAAAAATAATATTTAATAGCTGGAGAAGATTTTTAGGGAAGTACTTCTTAGTAGTTTCTCGAACTAAATATCATTAAGGATGGCAAATATATTACATCACTTAAACTCAATATCTCAAACATCTCTATAATGATTTCTTGCAAAAAATGTTTCAAATGCAAAATATTAGGTAATTATTAGAAGTAATTAGGTGTCTGCTAACCTACCGTCATTTTGTAATACATTCATACAAAGGAGATTCCCATTTTATATCTTGTAGGTTTAGGTAAGTTTTTTAAAAGGGAATTTACTTCTATTAGGTTTTTAATTAAAAGGTGTCAGTTTACACTTGTGTGGTGAAGTGGACAGGTAAATTTCTGCTTATAAACTATAAAAATTAGTCAAAAGCAAAAATAAATTTCATTGGAACATAATTTAACATTTTAAAACGTTTTAAACTTGTCCAAAAACCTGCTGACATTGGGAGAGTTCTGGGTTTAGCTACAGCTATTGTAAGAACAGCTATTGTAATCGTGATGCGGACTAAATAAAGGACTATGGAAAAGCTCAAACATTTGCAAACAAGTTACAAAAAAATAGAATTCCACTTATTGTTCAAGTGGACATTATATCAATTTTGATAAGAAATCAAAATTAAAGAAGAACACCATTGAGCCGAAAGCTAATTAAGAATAAATCTCTGTCAATATTTAATGAATGTAATTCTTCATCAATAAGTGGTCAAAAACCACTTGAATATTTTTGTAAATTATATATGTGGGGAACTGTGATTCGATTTGCGTCGCATTTTATAGGTCCCAATTAACGATTTAAATCGAGATATTAGTATACTATCCTATTCTATATGACCAAACATTTGCACAAACTTTATATAAACCTTCTATATAAAGTACATGAATTTAAATTTAATTTTTAATATATTACTTATGCAATATATAGGATAAAGTAGCATAAAATTGCTTTAAAGTCATCATGGGTACATTATCCAAATCGTTTTCTAATGCAGTTCGTTCTATAAACGTTTCTATAATAAATTAATAAAAATAACTGAAAGTAATGTTATTAAGTAATTTTAATTTGCATCGAAAATAAAAATTTTCCATGCATCCGCCATTAAATCCGCCTGCGAATCTGAAATCTCTTGTCCAGAGTCCAAGTGATTTGTAATCATTTTGGCAAATATATTTTGGAAAAGCACAAATAACTGCCAAGAAACAGCTGCAGCTGTTTTATTGCTTCTCTTTCGAGCTGCAGTTTAAATTAATGGGTTAAAGGACAGACGGAAAAATATGCTAACAGGCCATAATAACTTGAAACACACAACAGATGAGACCGAACCAAGTGAAGCCAATACCAATCTGGTTGATTTGGTGAGACTTCTTGAGCAAAAGTGAAAGGAAATACTTATATAATCATCAAAAAAAAGAAGTTTCCAAAACAGAAAAAAAAATGTTATTAAACTCCTTTAAGTTTTTTTTATAATTTTTTTCTTTTTTTGTTGGTTTGGTTTAAATCTTTATTGGTATACTTTCGACGGCATTTGTTTTAAAATGTCTAAAAATTGATGTCATTGCCGCCGGTTCGCATAAAAATTTAAGATTGACAATCTCAGATTCAAAAATTCTATGCGTATATGCATTTTTTATGTTTAATTTGAGATTTTTTTTTTATTTTCATTATTTCCAGATATTTGTGATTTTTAATTGATCATTTGAGTCATTTGAAACATCTGCGGCAGTAGCTTTGCCGTAATAACATTGAAATTAACATGAAAATGCAATCCAATTGGTAAAATAATTTTCTTTATTAAATTGATTAATAATTCCAAATGTCAACTGGTCACTTGCCCGTTCCAAAGTCATGCACTATACGAATTTTGGCGAGATAAACAAGTCGAACACATGCCAGTTGCGAAAATCTGCCATAGGTAACTCGCGTTATATATGAAAAACCAAAATGAATGCCCATATATGGAGTTGTGAGCAACAAATTGCTGGTTAATAACCTTTAAATTTTGAAAATACAATTTAAATTAAGAAATCAAATAATAGACAAATTTTGCAACCAACTCTGACCTTACAGCTCCGAACGAATATTTCAGTGTATGAGAACGGCCCAAAGTCAAAAAACACAAAATTTAGATTTTTTGCAATATAGGTATGAGTATTGAACCACGAGTGTATAAGCCAACGATCTATGATTATTAAAGCAATTTAATTTAGATAAAAAAATATGAGCAATTTAGAGACTGCTTATATTTTATAGAATTTAAAAAATTGTGTACTATTATATTGAAGCTACACTGGGTCAAAGTGTACTTCAGCACTCTTACTCTTTCTTAATTCGAAGTATTTTTAAAACCCCCCTTTACGCCTTGACTGGATTGTTTATCACTTCAACAGCAGTAACCGACTTTTTTTTGACAGAATTTAATAGTTCAGGCCGGTAGAAATGATAAGAACCACTTTGGCCGTAAAACAGATACCTATTTTAAAAAATTCGCTTGGGTTTCTTTGAATTCCACCTAATAAATTGGTTGTAGTCTTGTTATACTACAATCCTTTAACTTGTGCTATACATTAGCAGTAAGATATAGTTAGATTAAACTTTACACAATTACACCAACACCGCATTATCAAATCTCAAAATGGTTACAGGCTCCTCGGGGAGGTATGCAGATCTGAGGTCAATTATTGCTTAGTCTGATGAAGTGATAAACAATAATCCAGTCAAGGGTCAAGGGTTTTAAAAATACCTTGAGTTAAGAGAGAGTAAAAGTGCTCAAGTGTACTGGCTCAAATAGAAATAGAAATAAATAATAAGATAAATGGGCCTTTATGGGACGGAGTTGTTCACAATTTCATTATTGCTTATATTTAATATCACATATCTATAACTTTTATATGATATGACGATGCTATGAATCTTCGAATTTATTTTTCAATATTAAGTCTTAACTATGTGAAAGATGTTGGAAGATAAGTCCAGCGCAGCTGCATTCATTAGTTTCACTTGTATCGTATTCGTATCTACCGGAATACATTCTTTACATACATTGTTAACGCATTTACTTATATCTTATTCAAGTATAATTTAATCACTCGTAGGTGGTACAGCCAAGAGTTATATTATTATGAGTAGTACATTGTAAAGGTATATTTTTATTTATATTTTTTAATAAAAGAAATGCCAAATAAACTTTAATTGCATTTAGTAGCAATAAAATAAATTTAATTACATAATTTACTAAAAGGCATAACAAGTTGCACACGTTAGTATATTACTCACTCTGGGGCAATATCCATTTACCAGATATGAACAAGAAAAACGCACACATAGCATCTTCAATAAAATACACTTAAATATTGAGATGTACACCTAATACATGTGGATAATCCAATGACTGCAGTAACTTCTTGCTATCTTCCATTAAATTTGCTTTATAATTTTCTCCTTACACTACTGCATTTTTAATTTGCTGCTGATGATACCTGCTCTGAGCTTGGATGCATGCATGCATCCACGGCAGTTAGCACCAGCATTAATAGTCGGCAGCAATCAAGTGCCAAGTCATGAATTATTCACCGATGTGCAAACAGCTAAAGCAACAGGCCCAAATACCGCATTGAAGCTCATACCAAGGAAGACAGCAGATGTGCTGCGAATTGAAGGCAGAAGACCTGTTCCGTTTCATTTGGAATAAACCAAGTTTGAATTGTGTTAAAATGTTAATTTCATTATGTAATTTGTGTCATAGCAACAAAGGCAACAACATCAAAGTGTGTTGCCAAGAAATACACCAGGTAACACAACAACAACAACATACGCAACAAAAACAATAAGAAAAACAAAATCAATGAAAAGTGAGAGGATTCCCAACAAAGTCAGATATTTTAAAGTGAATATGTGAAAACGAAGATACATCAGTGCTACATTGTTCATTTGGCACTTTGGGCACAACTACCTCAACTGCCATAGTTGCCAACTTCATCTTAAATAATCTCTGCACATTGTTTCGTTGGCATGCGACGTTGGTGTTCAAAGAGATGTAAGCGCGCTGATAGAAGAACTATTTGTTTTCGGTTTTGCCAGTCCAATTCGCATGCCCATTGCGTTCGCAGCGCCACCACTAACAATGAAAAGCACATTTACGTGCTCACGTTTGCTTATCATATCAATTGCTCGTATCGGAAAGTGTTTTTATAATTAAACGGCATACCTAAACTGTTTATATTTGTTATACACAAAGCAATTGAACACTTATTTGCTATGGAACAGTGCTGGAGTCACGAAGAGTAACACAAAGTCACAAAAAGTTACACAAAGTCACAAGAGGATTCAGTGAGGAACACATCAAAAGTAATTGCATTACATTTGAAGTGAAATGGTTTTTATTACAGATTTGGAAAACTAGTTATTCGAGCTTATAGTGCAATTCAAACAGGAGTGTAGTGCCATTTACATATCTAATTTAATCGAATTTTACAATTGGTCAGCTAAATAGCTACTTGTTACAAGAAGCTGATCATCTGAATAGTTACAGAGACTAATTTGTCCATTAAATAGGAATTAATTAAATGTGTATACTAAGCATATGCAATAACAAACTATTTCATTCCGAAAATTGAGCTAAAAGATATTTGCAGTAAAATCAACAATATTTAGTAATAAAAATGGTATTTCAAATTCTCTGAAATACGAAACGTTATTGCAATAATCAGAGATATAGCTAGTAAAAGAATATAGTGTTCGACCATCTATCTAAAATTTTCAGTTTGAAAATAGCACTACTACGTTTAATGATTCAATAATATGTAAAACATTATCATAGTCAATTATTTGGTTTTTTTTAATTTAAATAATTAGCTTACTTTCTTATGCAATTAATATACTGACTGCAACATTAACAATTATTACATCTTACCAGAGAACTTGATTTGCTGAAAAATTTTTTTAACTTAAAATATTACACCTATGAACCTAAGAATAACCTAAGAATTATTATAGGATCACTAACCGGTCACTGTAGATTTAATAATCACCTAGCAAAATTAGGAATCCAATCCAACTCAGACTGCAGACACTGTAGAGAAGAGAGAGGCCTATACTGTAGAGAAGAAAAGGAAACCGCATAACTCGTGCTAGGAGAATGTCTAGAACTGATGCACAAGCGGAAGAAACACCTAGGAGAGTATTTCATAAAACATAAAGATTCAAGTCTAGGAAAGATAGGCCCTATACTATACTATCTTTCAAAAAAATCAGACTTGGAGAAACATTCTAATTCGAATAAAGTGCAAAATAGGTCTTTTAGGTCGCAGTGCTCCCTCTTTCATAAAAATAATCACAGTTGATACGAAAAAAATCAGACTTGGAGAAACATTCTAATTCGAATAAAGTGCAAAATAGATGTTTTAGGTCGCAGTGTATTATCCCTCTTTCATAAAAATAATTACAGTTGATACGAAAGACACATTAAATAAGAAAAAGCCATAGCAAACTTCATCGCTACAAATACAATCAATAACTCTTAAAATTATATGTATACCCTGAAATACTTAAACCTTACTTTTGATATGAAGTTCTCCCGGAAAAACTGGTTATCTATAAACAAATAGTGACACCTCTCTTGTTGTACGACTGGGTAGCATATTACAAGGTTCCTAAAACTATCAGTTATATCATTTATCAGTTATAACAATTCCAAGCGATCAGGTCGATGAACTTATAGAGAAATGTTGTCTTAGTCAAGACCTTAGCATTATATACATGTGACAATATAGTTAAACTTTCAAGCACCATCGACTCACATTTCACACTACCTATTCTTCTCTGAACACAAACTTCATCATTATTTGCAGATTCGCACAATAATTTAATAAATTTATTATTAAAAATATATTTTAAACCTTAACCACATTTTTTTATTGGACTTAGACCCCAATACAGATACATAAATTAAAATTATACTCTCTCCTTTTCTGTCAGATCAATTCTAAGCAGTCAAAACGATTGTGAAAGTGACTTGGTACATCAGGTAGATGAACTTATGAAGAGATATTTTCTTAATTTAGAGCTTAGCAATATATACATAGGAATAAACGGGGTACTAGGTCCTGATGGAGCAGAGCACTAGGAACAGATTCATCTTTTGTGTTATATAAAATAATAACATCCAAACTATAAACTAATTAAATAAATATTCGAAATTCCTAAGATCACTGATGATGGGTACTCGAAGTAGCGTTCTATTGTCAGCCAAATTTTAATAAATTAATCAAATTTTTGTTGTTGTTGTTTGTTCATTACTATTCGAATCCTTCTATTATAATAAAATTTTTAAACCCTGTTGACTCTCATTGAAACAATTTTTTTTATTAAAGACAGACAGAATTAGTGATATATTTGCACATTAATATCTTTAGTTTATATTTGTTTACCGTTGGGTTGTCATTGGTCTAAGATGTTTACCTTAGATACACAAATTAGTGTAAATGTTTTGATTACCAATTCGAAATAAACATTAACAACAACAATAATATCCCACTATAAAAAGGAAGTTTGAATTAAATATAAAATTAATATTCGCTAAAATTCCGCCGAAATGTGATTATAAAAATAATGACCACCCAGAAGCATTAGCTACACACTCAATACCGCATTACGATATCTATTATGCTTTATGTACATCTATAGATTAGATTAGATTATGCTGTCAGACCAAAAAGATCACGCTTAGACCATTAAGATCCATTGCGATACCAGATCAGAGTCTTATTTTAGCGATTGTGTGCATCCAAGAGAACCTTAGGTATGTGTTTCAGTCCTATAAAACTGACAGCCCCCAAGTATTTTTGTCGAGTTCTCGAGAGAGCCGAGCAATTACATAGTAGATGCTCCAAAATTTCATTTGCATTCGGCTCGTTGCATTTCCTACAAGCATCGCTTTTAGTTAGGTTTAGTTTTCGTGTATGTGATGCGACCAGACAGTGACCTGTCAACACACCAATTAATGTTCTACAGTTCCTTCTATTAGACATGTACATCTATCAATTTAATGAAATTTAAATAACCTACTTTTAAAGCCGTCAACTTTAAGCATTGAATAAAGTTGACTCTAAAACAGGATCCTTTTTTGACCCAATACATAAAAACTTTGAACTACACAAAACTATGTTAAGACTATATGCTGTATCTTATATAAAGAAAAGCAATACATTTTAAAAACTTCAAACCCTTTATAAAAACTTTTATCTGTGCCTCAACATATGTTCGCCAAGCACGCTTATGCTTTACGTATGTCGTGTATCTTTTTCAAGCATCTTCGACATAAGTTTATTTGCAAACACTCGAATTATTTACTTAAATCTTGTCTGTCTGTCAGTCAGTCAGCCCGTTTGTCGGTTGGTTGGCTTGTCTGCTTATTAGTTTGTTTATCTTTTGTTTTGTTCGACAATTTATTTCAGCATTTCTCTGAACTCAAGTTGGCTTAAATACGTGCTCTTGCCGTTCTACAGGTATTTATTGCGTTCAAATGAAGCATTTTGCAAAATTATGCCAATTGTGCCGAGTGCTTCACTTAAATTATTTTGATTTATTTGTATGACAAATTGTCAAAATCAGACAGACTTCAGTTTTGTAAATATTACAGGTAAGTATTTTTCGAAGTAATTTGTCAAACAATAACAATAAACAGCACTTAACACGTAATCGAGCAGATTTTATTTGCATACTAAAATATTTAAGTTTACTGACAAAACAAAATAATTTGTCATTTAATTATTTCCTTCGATATTTGAAATACGGAAATATTTTATAGATTGTAAAAAAATATGGGCAGATCTACCACCAATTCTATACTAGCTTACAGATATAAGAACGCTGGTGTTAGGGACAGTAGCAATTGAGCCTTAAATTCTTCAAATGTGTGAAAAACCTGGACAGATAAAGATCTTCGTTTTGTTTTCGCGCTTCAATGCTCCAAATTCTTTGAACTTTTTCTTTAAAGATGGTTTTTCAGGTCTGGTGCACGCACAGTAGCACAACTGACTACTACTAGTCCCTAAAGGAAACGAAACCCCTTCTGTTGGAGTTGTAACTCTTTTGATAAGATGGAAACTATATTCCACCTCATGTATACGTGTCCATCATTAGTTAGATAGAGATTCAAAGTCTTTGCCGTCACATTTCTAACTCAACTGTGAGAGCTATTATCCTTTCAAATTAGAAAGATAGTCAAGTTATACTGGTTCCCTTCTGCTTGAATGAAAGAATTGCAACTTCTCCAAGGGAGACATTTTTGTACACTAGATGCTTTGATGACTTTAGTGCACAAGACTGCAACTCCAAAATAATCTAAACATAATCAAATATTTTCAACCTAATAAATATTTAATCAATTTTGAAATATATTTCTAATGTACTTGATTTTGTAGAAAATTATTGGAACATCATCTTCTAGGAAGACTCTTTTAAAACACCAAAAGGATCGGAGCTAATTATTGGCGTTACCGCTGCAGAATGCTTTAGTTGAGTCAATGAGTTCGTGGACTATATCCGAAAAATAAACTGTTCAGAAATGAAAATGTTGTAAAAACTCTGATGATACACTGGTGAAATTTCTTATGCAATAAATATAAAATGAGCTTAGAGTACTATTCGTGATCATCAGAGTACATAACATAAAATACACCAATTATCATCATCATCATCATCAATTCCTATGTCCTGCATTGGAACATAGGGCCTTACGATACACAGTAGTACTATCACAAAAATGCCATGTCAATCACGACGGGAGGATGTGAACAATACACAGTTCTTTGTCTGTTATTGTGCAGAATTCACAGAAACTAAAAGAAAATTGTTGGGTTATGATTTCATAAATTGAAACAAAGTTCTCTTTCTACTCGATCATATTAGATTCATTAAGAAAAGTGAGTAATTCAAACTAGACTAACTACATCGTCTACTTTAATCATTCGCTATTTCTTCTAATTTTTTTTTCATCTTTGAACAAGTGCCTTAGTTTTCATATTCTGATCTTAATTGAGAAACAACGTAAAGAAAAGAAGATAAGCCCTAGCACAATTATTAAAATTACAACTTTCTTTTTCATTCACCAACGTCGTCTCTCTCATGAGAAATACAGTCATTTCAACACTTCTCTAACCTTTCGATACCTCACTTTTTGAAAAAGCATTTTTGGCTTAAAAATATACCTCAGTAACCAAGGCATTTCCCGCAGTTTCTGGGAAATATAGAACTAGGACAGAAAACTGGATTAGGAAATGTTGAACGGACTAGTTCCGATTACAGTCATAATTACAATTATGACTTTTTAATCGGAACCAAATCACTTCTCCTGCGGCATTTTTTTGAGGTTTTCTGATAAATGGCGAAATCTGGCAAAAATGATGGATGTAAAATCAATTCGAAGTGTAATTAGAGTAATTTTAACAATTTGGTAGCCAACAACTTGTAGCTCGTCGCATTGTCTTAGGAAAAGAAGACTTTTTTTCTTTTTCATATTTCAATCATACTAGTTAGAACATGTAGCGATCGCTATTGAAAGTTTGATCTTTTTCAACTTAGTCTATGAACAAGATTGGTACATTACTGAGTTATATGTATGCAAGAAAGTAATCTTATACATATATAAAAAACGAGTAAAATATACATATATCAACTATATGTACTTTGTGCTTTATTAATTATTTTAATACACTTTTCTTTTTATACCAATATATCAAATATTTTATAATATAGAGCGAAGGATCTAATAGTGCAGTTTTTTATTGTTATTTAACTTTAAAATTAAGTGTAGTGTTATCTTACAAATAAATAAACAAATAAATTTTATAATAGTATTAAATATTTATCAAGGGTTTTAAACATATTTTATTTGTATCTGCTTTAATATATTTTTATATATCAAGTATCTATGTACATTCCACAAATACAAACAAATAAATTTTACTATTTTTTCTTGAAATGTTTTATAAAACTTTGACTTGTTTGGTTACTGATGAAGTGCTTAAAAATATATATTTAAATTTATTGAAATTTAAATATTCATATTTTCATTAAGCAAATGAAGAACCACAAATCAATCAGTCAGACGTGTACGGATTACATTTAATCAAAATGTTATTTAAATATAAAATTTTTTTATTCCAGAATATTTCTGTAATATTTTAAATCAAATATTGTACATTTACTCGAAGTTACTCTGTGAAAAATGTCCACTTATCTTCACTTTAGTTTGACTTTTTGAAACAATAATATTCCAAAAATGGTTGGAAAAATTTTTATTATATCTTCTTCGGTATTCAATCATTTCCGGCATTCATTCATATTCCCCAAATCTCTTGATTTAAGCAATATTTTATGGTTTATGTTGCATCTGTAACAAAATGTATGTTGCACTTAAACTCAAATCTGTATAATTTATCTGTATTCATCTACAGAATTATGTGCTATTTCATAAGTTACTGAATATTCATATTTTATAAGCAATGTAAATATTTGAAGGAAACCAAATTGAAATCAAGTGCAATTCTGGAACATATCAGTATAAAAATTCAACCCAACTTGAATTCTATAAATTTAACGGAAATTAAATTTCATTTAAAACATTTGTTATTTATTTAAAAGTTATGAGAAATTTTATATTAATATATAACATCAATGAAATTTACAGCGGCACAGACTATCTCTTCTTGATTTAATATTGCTTATATGTTTTTTGCACTTAGATAGCTAAAATCAACTTAAATATATATTATTTAACTCAAACAAGGCAATAATGTAATTGATTTCAACACTTAAGTTTATTAATACGACCCACATATCAAAATATCGTTAATAACATTTGATACATTAATCAAGACAGTGTAAAACAGCCCTCATTACAGCCCTGTCATCACTCACTTGAGAATTTTATTATTTTTCGTAAAATACAAGTGAAAAAAGACTATTAATAATATTAAAATAATTTTGATTTCATTCATGTCAAGTAAGCCCTCTCACTGCAAACATGCATGCACTCAGTGCTCAACGAAATATATATATTAAAACAAACAATAGTCGTAACACCAATTAACCGTCCTAAAAATAGAAATTAAATAAAAAACTTATAGTATTTAGTACTTTAGCAGCACTTCAAACGCTTCTGCATAGCAATAATGTGTCTATTTTCTAACAAATATGAGCTATCAAGAAAGGACTTATTAATATTTACCTAGCTAGAAATGCGGAAAGAAGAAACTGCAAATTTTATGACAAAAAGCCAGTGCAAACTCCAGCGCCATCGAAATAAATGATTCAATACGTAAATTTTTACGGATTTCGACGTAATCCTATGTCAGTGAAAACATTTAACAAATACCAAAAAACACACCAAGCAAATGTACTATCATTTGTGGCAGTCTCAAAGCGGTTTCCAATATTCCCGATTTTTTTGTAGAGAATGAATCTCACGAAAGCCGTATAAAACCTTTAACTAATGACGACTCGCAGATCGAGGTAATATTCGACAATACCCCCATTCGCTTTGTAACCAAGCTGAAGTACCATGGTATTGTACTATCCCCTCGGCACAACTTCACCTTCCACGTCGACTATGCCATTCGCAATACTCAGTTCACACATACTCAACTAAACAATACTCTTCGCAAGCGTAACCAGCTTAAATAAACAGTTAAGCTTTTCTGTTAAAAACAGCTCATTCACTCTCTTTTCATATACGACTTTTCCCTTTTGCTCTTCAAACACTTCCGGCCATATGGAAAGACTCCTTCTTCTTCGTGATTGCACCAACTACAAACGCAAGCCCTTCTCCAACAACATCCTATACGATCTCTCTCAAACCTTGCGGTATAAACTCCCCACAGTTTCTTACCCTTTACATCGATGAGCGGGACTCTGATACTACCGTGAACCTGCTCTACAACATAAATTAATAGAAATTATGTTGCAAATTAAAAATAATTTAAATAAATATAAATTATAAAATTAAAATTAGTTTTGTTAAACCCATGGTAACATTAATTTAAATACTATTTTTTATTTTTTGATAATTAATATTATATAATTACTTACGTCGCACAGTTTTATTCAAAATTTAAAAGCATTTAAAATTTTCATCATAAAAGGATACCGCAATCCACATATTTACAAAACAAGATAAAATTTTTTATAAGCGCGAAAACCGAAAAACGAAATTCAAAGAGAATTTATTGTTAGACAAGGCGGAAAAACCTCATCAAATGGAAAACTGTGAAGTTAAAAAAAAATTTTAGGAACCAGAAAAGAGCAAATGTAACTATGGAAACGAAAATACTAAAAAACGAGAAATAATAAAAATATGATAGTAAATTCTTTCTTCAAAGGCAGATAACAACTCTGGTTTTGATAACAAAAAAGAACTTAGAGAGCAGCGACAAAGTCAATACCGTCTAAACCGTAAATACCGTGTAGAAAAACACCAAAAAATTTCATCACTTGTGAACATAAAAAGTACTGCCAATTCAAACAAAGAAACCATAGCTTTGCTAAATAACATGATATAGCGGGTTTAGAATTTGAAGGATATACCACATTTTTTCTCAGCAGTGAAGCTTTAGTTGTAATAAAAAAAAAACATAAGGGAAGACAAACTATCCATAATGGCAAGAAATTTTTAGTAAATTTAAAATGAAACTTT
The DNA here is from genome assembly GCF_002237135.1 of Teleopsis dalmanni. NCBI lineage: Eukaryota > Metazoa > Arthropoda > Insecta > Diptera > Diopsidae > Teleopsis > Teleopsis dalmanni. The sequence continues at coordinate 194,521,791 of NC_051847.1, read as the reverse complement.
TGTTATTTTAAAAATTTAATATGTAAATAAATAATATTGTAATAATATTAATTTATAATAATATTAATTTATAATAATATTGATATTGTAATAATATTCACTTTGGAATAAAATCAAGTTCTTATTAGTAAGTACAACAGATAATAAGCAAAACCCTGATTCTCCTTTATGAAGAATCAGGGTTTTGCACAGTCTTTATGGTATATATCTGTGAACCAAATTTAATATAATAATAATAATTTAATATAATATAATATAATTATAACTGCGATGTCTCATTAGCTGTTCTCAATTATATTGTTATAAGGTTATAAAAAAAAATTATGCAATATATTAAATTTTTTCAATCATATTTTAGTAAAGGATTTATGTTGTATATATAATTTTCATTGTAATTAAAATTAATGGTTGTAATTAGTCTATATGTAACAAAAATATATTATTTTCATTAATTCAATTAAGAAACATTATTTCGAGCAGATTTCAATTTTCGAAATAATTATCGTACATACAAATTAATAATTCTCATTCAGTTTAATTAAATGTTACAATAAGATGTTGTTTGATATGGAATCGAGGTTGTAAATTAATTTTAATACAAACATTTTTTCTCTCAGAGTTGAAAAAAAACTGTGTGCTCATTATGGTTGAAATAAGTTGGCATCACTTTTAAAATATGTCAATTGTTTTTTTTTTTTTTGTAAATTTTTTCCGTTGTGTTGTGTATAATTTAAAATTACTTAGTTTAAATACAAAAAAAAAATGAATGTTAGAAGATTAGTGTATTTAAATTAGTGTTAGTGTAATTAAATTTATGTATTTGAATTTATTCATAAAAAAAAATGCTCATATGATTTTAACGGGTGACTGGATTTTTGAAACATTCATTATGAACATTGACAATAGATTAATTTTTAAATTTGGCTGCACTGAAACTTAAGACGTATAATTTTTAACGAGTATAACTTAACTCTGAAGATTTTAATAGCATTGTTGTTGCTTCACATGTTTTCTTTCGTAAGTTGCGAGTGTTTTTTTTTGTTACTCTTAAAGAAACTTTTACGGGTGTTAATAGTATAACACAAATGCAATAAATGGCTAAGCAATTAAGGTAAAAAGTTTAATTGAGCAATTTGTGTCCTATGACAAGAAATCTTTTTCGAGTAGAAAAGGAGTGGTAATAGCAAGAAAGAAGAAATATTTTCAATTAAGTATATTGCAGGCTAACCGTACTGGTATTTCGGATATAGATCTTAAATTCGATACTCCGTGGTACTCAATTTGTGTCCTATGACAAGAAATCTAATTCGGATAGAAAAGGGTTGTAATAACGAGAAAGAAGAAATATTTTCAATTAAGTAAATTGTAGGCTGACTGTACAGGTATTTCGGATATAGATCTTAAATTCGATACTCCGTGGTACTCAATTTGTGTCCTATGACAAGAAATCTATTTCGTATAGAAAAGCGATGGTAATAGCGAGAAAGAAAATATTTTTTCAATTAAGTAAATTCTAGGCTGATCGTACTGGTATTTCGGATATAGATCTTAAATTCGATACTCCGTGGTACTCAATTTGTGTGCTATGACAAGAAATCTATTTCGAATAGAAAAGCGGTGATAATAGCAAGAAAGAGGAAATATTTGCAATCAAATAAATTCTAGGCTAACGTACTGATAATTGGGATATATGTTGGTTTGATCTGTTTATACTGAAGAAGCTTGGAAAAAATTTTTTCCAAAAATAAGACAAACCGACACGGAAATGTCACACATGCGGAAAGACTGGGGAGAGTTGAAGCTATTGGCCACCAATCGTACCGAGTGGAAGTTATTTGTTACGGCCCTATGTTCCTCCTAGGAGTTAAAGGATTAAATATATAATGATCATGGATATGTAGTGATATCCGAAACAGCTGTATGGTCGGCTAAGAATTTTTTTGATTAAAAAATTTTTTTTTGGGAAATAAAAAATTTATGTTTCTAAATCTGATATTTTAATATCTATTTTACAGGTCCACCTATAGCGTAGTAGAAAAATTTAGTCAGAATATTGAAATCACATTTTCATAACTTTTATTATTTTAAAAGTCAATTGAAAATTTTATTAACTAATATATATTTTTACTACCATTAATTATTTTTAATTTCTAATTTAATTTTTATGTTTTTAATTGCTTATTGTTGTACTATACATTGTGACCGAAAAGTTTCCGGAAATTTTAAATAAAACGCAAAATTCTTTATCTTCATCAATATTTATTTTATCTCCTTCAAAATATGCTCCATTAGAAGCGATACACAAATGCCAACGTTTCTTCCAATCATCAAAACATTTTTTATAGGCGCTTTCCGGTATGGCTTTGAGTTTCCTCTGCGAATTCTGTTTTACGTCTTCTATGGATTCAAAACGCGTTCCTCTGAGTGGTAATTTGAGTTTGGGAAACAGGAAAAAGTCACACGGTGCAAGATCAGGTGAATACGGGGGCTGTTCGATGGTATTTATTGAATGTTTGGCCTTAAAATCGTTGATAATGTTGGCTCGGTGCGAGGGAGCATTATCGTCATGAAAAATCCATGAATTATCCTTCCACAATTGAGGCCGTTTACGGCGGATATTTTCACGCAAACGTCTTAAAACAGTCAAATAATAGGCTTTATTGACTGTTTGTCCTTCAGGGACGAATTCATGATGCACCACACCACGAATATCGAAGAAAACAATCAGCATTGCCTTGATTTTCGAGCGACTTTGGCGTGGTTTTTTCGGTTTCGGCTCGTCTTTTCCTCTCCATTCCGATGATTGTTGGCTTGTTTGCATGTCGTACTCGTAGACCCATGTCTCGTCACCCGTTATGATGCGTTCCATGAAAGTTGGATCGGAATTGGCACGATCAAGCATGTCTAACGAGACCTGTCCACGATGGTGTTTTTGGAACAAATTGAGGTGAATCGGAAAAAGCCGAGCGTTGACACGTCGCATACACAAATTGTCCACCAAAATCAAACGAGCCATCTCACGACCGATGCCTAGCTCTCGTGCTATCTCTCTAACACTCACATGAGGATTTTTGAACACGATTTCCTTTGCCTTTTCAATGTTTTCGTCGGTGGTAGAGGTCGAAGGTCGTCCAGAACGCGGCATGTCTTCGACGGTCGTACGACAGTCCTGAAAGGCTTTGTACCACTCATAAACTTGAGTTTTCGATAAAACTGATTCCCCATAAGCCTTTTGTAGCATTCGCAACGATTCTGCACACGAAAATTCGTTCGAAACACAAAATTTGATGCAAACTCTTTGATCAATATTTTTTTCCATTGTTTTTTTCGCAAACGCACTACTGAGGTGAACTGGTTTCAACAGCTGCCGTAAACGAACTGTCTGACAGATCGCGCTCATTTTTGGCATAGTAATTAAGGACAGTGCTGCCAAACTACATAAACTAAAATATCGAAAAATATACAGCGCGCGAATTTTAAATGAGAATTTCCGAAAACTTTTCGGTCACAATGTATACTATATATATTTTTTTAATTTTATATAAACATGCAACTGTACACTATACGCAATTAAATGCATCAAATATTTTTTTAATTTTTACAGATTTTTTACTGGCAGGCAAACTCAAAGGAATTTAATAAAAATAATTTATTTGATTGCAATGTTATAAAACCTGATGATGATACCAAACCCAACTGGTACGGGTGTTTGAATAATTTGTTTTTGATACTCCCAAGAAGTAGTAAAACTCAATTAGGCATAAAGTTTATCTGGTTTTGTAAGTGATTACGTGGCTTGATAGCAAATAAAGTAGCAATTATGATTTGTTTGTGCTTTTCGGATGTCCAAAAATGGGCAGATGCACTTGGAACGATCGATGACTTTATTAGTTTCTGAAAAACCTAATACAATAATTAGACATACACTATATGACAATTTTAAGGTACGGTTGTTTGGAGGAAAGCTTGTGCCGGTGTCAATGACTTTATGACCTAGTCGGTGGTCTATATGTTATGTAATTTTAGCTTGTCTAGTGGTTAGTAGTTGAAATGCATTCGAACAAGGTGTGTGGCTAATAAATCATGTGCCTTCCCATTAAATTTTTGCACGCATCGAATGTTTAAAGTGACACCAAGTGCACGTTTTGACAATCAATTTAACTAAAAATAAAATCTTTAAATCTTAAAGCACAACTGCCATTGTCTGATTTAAGCGAACGTACAAAAGTGTCATGAAAATAATGCTTCCAACGATGATAACTTCGATTTCGATTGGTTTTTGGTTAGGCGGCGGAGAGCAAATGGAGCTGCCATGTAGACGCTATCATGCAATTTGCAAAATCTGCTGACTTTGCTCGTTTCCATCAGATTTTATGCAAGCACGGAAACATGTTAATATGAAAATTTACATTTAAATTTTTTTTTTTATATAACAATTTTTTATATATATTTTTAATGCATTTTGTGCAAATAATGGAATACATTTTTTACAATAAATTCAGATTTGATATGAACATATATTTTTATAGTTTAATACAAAAATATAAAAACAATTGACAAAAGGCAAATTTAAGGAAATTATCTAAAAACTAAAATGAATTTTTTGAATTCATATATGTTCTAATACTAATAATATCAAAAAATAAAAATTAATACACTAACTTACCAATTTTACCATACCATATACCAATGTTAATATATATATTCAACAGAGCCTCAATACTATTTCTTTACTAGTAATAAAGTTTTGGTTAGTGATGTGATGTGATGTTCCAATCCAACTCATAAATAATTTTATATAAAAAATAATATGAAACTAGATGATAAAATTAAAACCAAATATAACAAATTCATAAATCCAATTAACGTTTCCGCATCGTTTACTTAATCAGCTGATATTTCAAGAAATAATGACCCCTAATGAAAGCCGTTAAATTACCCTTAAATTGCATTTTTAAAAATTTAAAAATGTTTTTGTAGGAGTGCAGTTTGATCATTGCTTTGTTTTGTCGGAGTCATAGTTCACTCATAGTTTATTTTAAAAAATTTCGAACTGGTGGCACTCTTAACAATCTCCCAAAGCTAGGCAGATCATGCACAACACAATCTACCTGCAACATCGACTATGTAATAGCTGCCCTTGAGAGAAACTCTGAATAATCCATTTCATGGATACTTAGTATTGATAGCTCATTTGGCCACATTAAGTGGCTACACAGATTCAGCAAGAACGTATGGTGTGACACGTTCTATATTAGCTGCTTCGTTTCCCTATATGTTCCGATGTCACAAAATACAGATTAAAGAAACTTATAATTTATTTTTTTAATTAATTTTTCTGCATCTACCTTGTAAGAAGTTCAGAATCTGCCAATAACCCAATAACCCAAGTATTAGTCAGTTATCTCCTATCTATCTCCTAAATTCCACTTTAACTTTTTCTAGTACTCAGTAAAACTATTTACCAGCCTAGCTTATTGTTTATTCTATTAAAGTGTTTTAATTAAAAACTTAATACAATTTTGTAACTATCAATGACTCTTCCTTTATTACTTGATCCGATGTTCGAATACTTTACTGCCATTATATTGAGACGCCCTTGCAAAAACTATCTCTCTCTCAAACCAAAGTCAGAACTCCAAATTGAAACATGGGTTAGAGCATATATCTAAATTTCAATAACTCTTCTTAATATTTATTCCTTCTTAATAAAAAGAAGTAAGTGCCTATTTTTATAATTGAATCAATCTAACTATATTATATATTATGATAAATTTGGAGCGCAAAAATTTCAGATAGTATCTATCGATTATTGCGGATAAGGGAACAGATTAGCGTATTTATTGACTTCTATATATTTCTTTTATACTAATTTGTCAGCGTAAATATTTAGAACAAACAATTTTGATAGGTGCTTAATAATTAATCGAAAATATCAATTATTATATCAAAAGTGATAAATAAACTCATGATTGGTATATGGTTAATTCACTGATTGTCCAAAGTTGGGACAAAGCATGGACGTGTGAGAACCTTTGCTCAAAAATGTACATATACGTCTCGATTCTCCCATTTAAAACTGGTTAGCTTCCAAATTTTTTTTTATCTAAATATTATTTTTTTATTTTGTACTTAATTAAATTTTCCTAAGTTATCCTAAGTTATCCTAGTTATCATATATTATATTATTCTAAATTGGTCTTAAAAATTAATTTTTCTACTTATTTTAAATAATGTGGATCTATGTTATTTTTTAATGATTTATTATGTCACTAATATTTTTTTAATTTTTTTCTAATTATCCGCAACTCAATTGTAGCATTAAAAATAGTTGCTATACTCTACATCTAGTGGCAACCTAAGTTCATGCCATTTATGGCCATAGATAAATAGTTGCTGCCATAGATATCTATATCTCTATTTATTTCAGCTGAAATCTAATGGCACACATAATTATTAAAACTGATGGTAATTAATTAAGCTTCATCTTAAGTTTTTGTTTAAATTATTCTGAAAATTCATCTTTATTTTTGGCTAGTCACTCTGCCGATAAAGTTTCAAAATGTGTGGCAATCATGAAGTCTGTTTGATTCACTCTTTCAGATATCGTGGAGATACACGTAATAAATAAAGTTTAAACTTTCAGCGTATAATTATTAAATAATAAACCTTTTTAGGTCTTAATCTATAAGTAATAAAAACTAAAAAATAAAAAATAAAAAGTGTATAACAAAAAGAAGAAGAAATTTTAAAAGATTGCCTCAAGTGATTTTGGGTAATGGAAAATTGTGGTTATTGATTGAAAACACAAATTACGTTTCTATCTATTCATCTTTTTCAGTAAATTTTAAGAATTTTATAATTAAATCATAATTTGTACGGTTTTATTTCAGATTTTATTTTTTATTTGTTAAAATATTACGTGACTATTTTGCCAAAAATTACTCAGAAAATCATGAAATTGAGGTCGAATTAAAATGCAACAGACGTATTACTTTAAACCCACTTAACTCTCAACATTTAATATTAAAAATTTTTATTGAAAATATTTTTAAAAAGATATACGAGGAAAATATTCAATTTGAAGAGCGTCTAACGCGCAATAGTCGAAATGTCAAAGGGTCCCGCATTTGCATACAATGGAAAGGAATGGAAAGGAAAGGAAGAGTTTGTGTGGCAAAGCACTTGGAATTGCATTATTCAAAGAGGTTAAGTATATTCGGGTTTTTGTGTTTCCTAAGTAAATATGATTTTATAAAAGGATATCACTATAATTGAATTGTATTGATTTAGAATGGTGCAAATGGCATATTTGAAGAGTATCTTTACTCTTCTAGGGAAAAAATAGAGAAAATATGAATTTCACACATTTTAATGGACTTTTTATTATACGCCCTTAGTATGTTATAAGTAATTTATTTACAATTTTTATAACATATAATATTTACAACAGTATATAGATGGATTATGTTATAGTACTATATGCAAAGAAAATTATTTCAGAGTATCATTTAAATTAAAAAGAACAGTATTTACTCATTATCCGAATTTTAAAATCTATCAAAAATTTATCAGAGAGGTTTCCAAAAATAATGTACTAGAACCACAAAAATTTTTTTTATATCATTTTAATAATTTGAATTTATGGCTATTTCGAGTATTGCCAAATACCCATCATCCTCTCTATTAAATACAATTGTTTCTATTAAGTAAAATAGTCACTACATCAAATTGACGTTAAAATCAGATTTAATTAAAAACTTATTTATAAAAAATTTTAGAATCCCATAAATGTATCTATTTTACCTTATATTATGATCAAATATAGCGATCGCCCAGGCAATTCCTCCATTACAGTACCTCTTTTATTACCACGTTTTCGTTCCACCTACATACCAGGACTTATTTATGAACAGTTTCTTTAACAGGTCAATATGAATTTGTCATATTATCGTATATTCTCATATATAATAAACAAAATTTCAACAATTAATAGTTTGAAATAAAAAATTTATTTTTAATTAACTAAAATTTTTGTTGTTGTTTTTTCATTTCTATTCGAACTCTTCTAAAGTTTAAACAGTTTTTTTTCGTCATAAGACAAAAAAAAAATTTATTTTTTAAATACATATATATTATTTATTGTATCTTTTCTTGCGATGAGACTAACAATAAGATAATGTTATTGTTAATTAATGTTAGATGGTTTATTAAGAAAACAATAGAGCTTTAATAGACCACTAAGAAAATAGTTGGGTTTTTACTTATTCCTATTGCATTTTAATTAATGGCTGAAAGATCCGCTCTTTTTAGACGGAAAGTAATGGTTAGAAGTGCGAGTGGTTATCATGTACTGTCAGCCTTTTATTGTATTTTTTTTTAACATTGTCAAATTCAACTTTAACTATGGAAATTTTTAGATCTTGATGGATTCTTTCATAACATGGGGCACCAGTGATTGTTCTCAGTATTTTTTAATTAAGCACTTAAGGATAATTTCAATAATTGAAGATCTGACATTACCAAATCGCTGAATACTGTAAGTCTATATTGGTTTTATGATGCTATTATACAAAAATACTTTATACTCTAGGCACAGGAAGGATCTGTTATTAATAAGGCAATGCAACTTAGAAGCTTGAAGGTTCATTTGTAGTTTTTGTCTTCAATGTGTTTATGTACATCAAGTTAGGCAATTAAATTGAAATTGATGCATAAAAATTAGATAGCAGCCTCTAAATAAGATTGATACTAATACGACAATTTACTTAAGAAAAACATGGATTGCAATTAACCTATTGGAATCCTACTGTATCTAATACTGGTATCCAAGGAAAGAGCAGTTATCATTCTACTACTATAAACTTCTGACTACTTCTTAAGTAATTCTTTTGCACGTTTAGTGTAGAATACGGTCAAGTATTTATCCATACTCTTGACTGGTTATAAAATACCATGCGGAGCGTTATAAGACGTTACCAGTACTGCACATTCAAATAGTATCTTATAAATAATTGATTAGTGTTCACTTCCTTCCACTTCCACTACATATCTACATACGTCATTATTATTATAAACGATATCTTAATTCATGTATCATGTATCATTTTTTTTTTGTAATTAATATGCATTTAGCTTAAATTACTGATAACTACAATAACTATAGTTGTATCTTTGCTCAATAATAATGTTTTCTTTTGTAAAAATAATAAATAATATCAAAAAATTATATAGTATATTTGTCACATTTTCAAAGTTTTGTTTTATATCTTATGATTTTTGCTGATGTCAGCATATGACATCATAGAAAACCAGAAGAAATGGTAAATTGTATGTCTAACACTTGTCAATTATTTTACTTGAAAGTTTAAATTGCTTCGACTTAAAATCAATTGACTACAACTTGTAACTATCAGAAGAATTTGAAAAGATTTCACTTAAATTCAAGTGCCGTAAACTTTAAAATATTGAACATTTTTACAAGAATTTCGTTGAAAGCAATGAAGCTGAAAATATTTTAAACTCAAAAATTTTTAAAACTTTTTGTAAAAATAACTTCACAAAAACTTTGCTAAAAAGAATATCTCACCATGCGTTCAGTTATTTAAGTACACATTTTTATGAATCATATGAATTTTATACATTTTTGACACTATAGATACATACTGCATGTACACATAAATATATGCATTTACCTACATTTGCATTTATCTACATATGCCACTTTATTTAAATTTTTACAGAATTCACTCCCATTTGCACTTATGCCATCGTTTCTGTAAAAGTACATTCCCTACAATATTGCATGCTGACGCAGTCATTTTTTTTCTATCATAAACTCTTATATATATGTACAAACACATAACTGAATAAAACTATATAATTTTTAATTTTAAAAAACTGTTGTACAAGCGCTTATTATTTCCGGGAAAGTGATTAAAATTCTAGTACATTTTTAAGCTTGTTAGTTGTATGCCACTATATAATTTATATAATATTCTTGAATTCTCTAAATATAACATATAGCGAATATTATATTATATATGTAATGTATTCTATATATATAAGATATACATAAATATATAACATATATATGAATATATATAAAATATACGTAATACATATATTACAATATATATGATATATATAGGTATAAGTATATACATAATATAATACATTATATAAAATGTTACGCATTAGCTCATAAGTCTTAAAAACAAAAAAAAATGTATTAGACAAAACAAAACAATATTGTTTTTATATGACGGGTTTTCCAAACAAGAACTTATGTCTGAACCAGAAAATTATATAGTTTTATAATGCATATATATTCACAATGGATTCAATCCATTTAGTATAAAACAGAGAACTGATATAAGTAGTGAACACTCGAGTCATTGGCAATGTTTCACTTGTATTTTTTTGTATTTCATATAAAACTGAAAGTACTTCTAATGATTTATATTCTACTCATATCATACTCATTAACACTTATAATCGACATAAAACTACCGCAAATGATTTATGAATCATTCACGAGTATATAGTTAATTAGTTAGTTAAGATGGAGGGAGGATGAGTCCTCATCAATTAGCTAAAATGCCGTTTTGAATCCACAAAAACTTCGTAATAGTGGCTAGTAGATAGAAGGTCAACTAGAACCAGTCAGAGCCATTAACAAAGGCAAGAATCTGGCTAATGCTAATGCTGGAGATATCGTCAAGTGAATAGAAAAAGGAGGCCCCTAAAAACTTAAACCTAGTTCTGGTCAGACCTGGACAAAGACACATTAGATGTTCTGGTGTCATTTCCTCAAGAGCTGGTAGACACGCACTACAAGAAGTACCACAGGGTAAGCCGAGTATAGCTCCTTGCCGTCCTATAGACCACTGTCCTGTAAAGACAGATATCAGCCTAGATACCTCAGATTACAACTTATGTGATGCTGATTCATTAGCACCGGTACTTGTTAATGAAAACACTTATGAAACATTTCTGTGGTGAGTGTGAGTGCGTATAAGTGGCATATGAGAAAAATATTTATACTCCTTTATACTTGGTTTTTATGAGTGTACTCTGAGTATTAAAATTCTGACTCTTTGTAGTTTTCTGTTTTGAAACTGGTTACATCTAAAGTAATATTATTTCTGAACTTGGTAGCTGGTGTTGGGTGTCCACACATAGACCTGATAGGTACATAGCGCTACTAGAATAGAGCCTGTAAAAAAGTTAATGGGAGTATACATAAGATTTGTGCATAAATTGCGAACTTTACAAGATAGTTCATTGCAATGTCACGGATGAACTTCAGCCCTTTAATACTGGTAACTTGAAAGAAATTTGTTTATGTTTTCGTTTTTTTATTTCCGGTTCAATACATTTCTAGCAATCGTCTCTGCTTGTAATAAGTTTAGTTATGGGTAAACTATCTGCAGTATAATTCATAATATTAATATTAAAATTTCTATTATATTTTAAATATACGAGTATATATAATATTTCATGATATATATACATGTATATATGCGGCGAAGACATTAACCAGCGCAACGCCATCTGCCGTGTTGTAAAAATCAAAGTACAAACAGCAACTAACTTGCTTCTCAGAAGCAAGAGAAAAAATACATAATCACGTGTAAATAATGAACATTCACAACATATATTTAAAAGTGTTTTAATTGATAATAAAGTGGTAATACAGAAGCACCACATTGGTGACCCCGACGTGATCTGTACACGCGACCTTCTGATGTATTTATATATTATTTATATCTAAATATATATATTACATTTATAATATATGCTATTATTTACATTTCCCTCATTATCAAATCAATACAACTTTTTAATCGAGGGATATTCAGACAAAAAATTTAGACTGCAATACTACCTTCGCTTCACATAACCGGATTAGTTTTACTAAACATATTTCCATATAGTGAAAAAAATAGCTGTTACTGTTTATATAACTTAATAGCTCACTAAACTCTAATTCTCATTTCCTTAAGCCATTATAATCATAATTTTAATTTCCTGACATTTATTCCTTAAGTATCAACCTTTTTACAACAACTGTAACTGTAGGCAGGAAAACACACAGAAGAAAATTTTAAATAATTCAAGAAAACACAACTCAGTGAGCACCGGGTCAATTTGATATCCTTTTAATTACTTGCCACTTTCACTTACCTTACGCTTGGAACGTGCCATACGTTGATCACGTGAATTTTCGGCTTCTCCAGGTGGCCGCTTACCCCACACGGCGAGTGCGATACGTGTGTATGTAAATATTAACACCGCCAACGGTACAACAAATTGCAATGTAAATAATGCCAGTGTATAATAATAGGATTGCTCCATCGAGGGCCACTCCTCACGACAAACGTATCTGCAGAAAACAGTAGAAAGATATTCACATTACTCAGCGAAACAGTTTTTAATTAAAAATAAAAATGTTAATATTGTTGTAAGTTAAGAGAACCACTCTGTAAAAATATTTAAAACAAAAAAAAAATAAAAAAAAATGAGGAAAAACTATAAGAGTTTCTGCACGCAACAGTTGCAGGACATGATGTCACAATGAAAAATATGTTCATCCGCTTCCACAATATTTGAATTGTTATATTCTCTTCATTCTTCGTTCTTCACTCTTCACTGTTTGAGTTTTCGCGGTTTAATTGTCATTTTTACTTTAAAACATTTAAACATGTCTAGCATTCTTCACTCGCTGGTCCTGTCGTTGACTAACGATGACACTTAACATGACTTATGTTCGTTGTTGGTTTGCAAAATAATTACAAAATTCGCTCAGAACGGAAGACATCTTCCAGCAGACCCACGGAATTATAAAATTTCCAACATTTACATACAAAGTCAATTCCAAATTTATGCAGCAAAATTCCTCCCAGGAGTTTAAATGCTTAAATCATGCAACAACATAAAGCAAATAAACTTAATTTTCTGTTTCTGTTGGAAAAAGATTTTGTATTGTAATGTCCTTTGGGGTGTTCACTGCGGCAGGTTCTCATACATAAATAAAGCCGCATTAGTGTCACTTCAGCGTACGTCCAATGCTTTTAAAATGACGGAAACGTTCAGCCATAAGAACCTTAAATTAATGAATGTTACAATGAAATATAAATTACGTTGACAATAATAATAGAAGAAGACACCACATTTGATGATCCAAGAAACCTGTGAGTTTAATTATGGAGAAATTTTTGAATAGTGTAAGTATGGACAAAGACTTAATTAAATTCATTGTAATCAGTTTGAATTAGTTAGGAGATGGAATAAAATATACAAACAGTTATAAAACAACTAAATTTAGAACAGAATATCATCCAATAGAAACATTTTCGCAGATTAAAGAAGATAGTTATTATGTGTCGAAATAGTAAACAACTAGATGACAGATGAAAGATACCAATGGCAGCCCGTCTTGCAATATATGCGGTTTAGTGAAGATTGATTCCATGCTCTCATTAAATTCAGTATTCTGTAAGGACAAATAGATTTTTAAATACTTCCAATTTACTTCTATGAACTAAATCAGTGGTACTATATTTGGATTACAAAGGGCATGCTGCTGTTGACCTGACTGCTGAAGATATTTTATTCCAATTTCTGTTTTTGATCAAAGTCATTAAATAAATTGCAAAAAACTGGTATAGAAAAACAACTTTTAAAAGAGAAAAATATTGGATTATTGAATGCTGCTTGTTATCTTGTATGGGTGCGAAATGTTAACTCTATCAAAGACACAATTTATAAGTAGCGAGTACCTCAAAAGATAATAAAAAGATCAATATAGGGAATGAGCAGAAGAGATCAATTAAGAATTATAGCTCTGAGAGAGAAAAAATTATGGTCGACATAATGGAAATAGTAACTACCTAAATGAAAGTAGCTGGGTACGTAACTCAAGTGACAGACATTTGGATGAATAAAAACATTCTTGATTGAAGATAATTAGAAGATAAGAGAGCAAAAATAAGAAGCAATCTCAAACTCAGTTAGAAAATCATCGATTTGCTACTAAATCACTAATTCACTCAATTTAAAGGTCATGGATATGCTACTAAATCTCTAATTCACTCAGTTTTGAAGTCATCGATATGCTACAAAATCTCTAATTCACTCAGTTTTGAAGTCATCGATATGCTACTAAATCTCTAATTCACTCAGTTTAGAAGTCATCGATATGCTACAAAATCTCTAATTCACTCTGTTTATAAGTCATCTATATGAAACTAAATTCGCTCAATTCAGAAGTCATGGATTTTCTACTAAAACACTAATTCATAGGAAGGATTTGCCTTTACCATATATTGCAATATAACTCAAGTTTAAGTTAAAATTAAAATATTTTAAGTTTTTTAAAATAAATTCCTTTCTTTACGTCTTTGAGTTCAGAAATTTATATATAAGCAAATTTTTAAACGTTCGCTACTTTTTTATGCACCGTCTAAATTGCTTATCATGGCGTATTCTACAATAATTTATTAAGTCTGAACTTCAGTCGTCAGCGCCACCTAAAAATTTTTATGCGTCTGCCTTCAAGAGGATGCCACAAGGCACAATTAAATTAGACTTTAACTGCAAGTTGTGCACTAACGCTTAACGCTTAAAAAGTTCGATGGAATGGAATCAACTTTCCATGATTGCTGCAAACAAACTGTTGATAACTACCCAACATGCCGCAAGGACAAAACATAAACTCTATGGTAGGTGTCACATACAGACAATCGCAGAGCATAAAAAAATAGTGACTTAAAGATGTCAAAAGCATACCAAGGCGTACGTTCAAGGCACATGTTACACGCCGCATTTATCGTTTTCAACATAAAATTCACTTTCGACAGAAGTTTATTTTCTTCTTCTTACGATTACTTCACATGCTAAAAATCACTTCTCTCTGTGAGTTATTCGTTGTAAATATTTTCAGTCGTGCTCAGCATTAACAAAGCCTTTCACTCACATTATATACGAGTACGAAGGTACTCCTCTTGCTACGGGGTGTCCTTATAGCAGAGAATCTTCGCATACCTAGTGTCATTTTTTACTCCTGTTGTCTTAACGTTGATGTTGTCATTCGTGTAATAACTTCCGTCAATCAAGGCAGAAATTCCGCGCCACATTCGCCGAACCAACACAAGAGTAATTGCAACTTTCTTTAGCATGACGTTTAGTATTACTCAACTCAACTCTAGTATTTTATCTGCTGAGGTGCAGAACAGGAGAAGACTTCAAAATTCAATTTATCATCTTAGCAATATTTTCTGTTGCTGGCAACTACTAACTACACTACTTACCTGTTACAATGCTCATGCCAAATGTCAGGCTGCATCAGTTTTGAGACAATTGGTATGGGAAATGCCGTTGCCAGTGCAATACCCCAAACGCCAGCGATTATAAATTTGGCATATCTGCAAAGAAAAATAATATTTTCATTTCATTGCGACTTCAAAGTATTTGAAGTATTTTTGCATCATCATGGAGGACGCAAAGGATATCATATTGTGAATTAATATTAAAATTAACCACTCCTTTTGCTTTCATTAAATTATATGGTTGTATAATATTCATATTGTTTTAATGCATATTTATACATACAGACATATATATATATATATATATATCTATCTATATATCTATACTCCCCATATTGTTTATATGAATATGTTTATATATAAATGCACATATATATACATATAATATATATATATATATATAAATACATACATATATATATATTTGAGTGTATATAGCTATGAATAAAATTCATATAAATATACGTATAAAGTATATATGTGTATTTATTCTTTAATGCAGTATGTTTTGTATATTTGTATTGTGCAGTTATTGCTACTATAAATTATGCAAAAATGCAAACTGTGATGTACGCAGTGGAAACGCAGTTCCTTTCCCTTTGTATAATTCACATGATTCGAGTATTCGCCATTTGCTCATAAAATGAAACGTGATGGTATAAAATTATGAGGACCGCGTAGCGTATGAGTGATAAAAACTTTTATTAACATATCACGCGACAAAATTTTCTAGAACCATAACAATGTTTGTGTTATGGCATAATAAAAATTACTGTTAACTGAAAATAATGCAGTTTAACAGTAATAAATTATATCTTCTATCTTCTCTTTTTTGCATTACGCAGTTCAGTTACTTTTATTACGTATACGCACTGTGGAGCATGCAATAGTTTCTTTTAATAAATGCGATTATTTAGCTTTAAATTTTATTAATTTTTTTACTTTTATTCACTTAAACAAAAGTCTATTGAATTAGTTGTTGATATAAGGGGAAACCTTAAGAAAATTTAAAAAAATCACAGAGTTCTATTTATTAAATAAGCAGAAGAATTTATGACACTTAGAACCCTTTTCTGCTCTATTGATCGTGATGCTTATCGGAATTAAAAATTTTGAAGACAAATGGATTTAAAGTTTTTAGTTATATGTTATGTTAAGCCTTTTCCGAGTTACTGCATCTGGGCATTTTTACTCTATGATAACTGAGGGGTTTCTGCAGAGTCCCACCTATCTCACTGACTAATTTGAGTATTCCCGGTAATCTTCGTAATTATTCAATGATTGATCTAAGATCTGCGTACCGCCCCAAGCGGATAGTGATTACTCTGAGATTAGATAGTGCTAAGTAGGGCAGCCTATCGGTTTTCACATATAGCTTCAGAGCTCTGTCGCTTATGTATTTTTTGACCGGATCTATTCTTAGGTCTCATAGCATGTCATTCTTGCGGTTATACCATAGTACTTTGAAGAGTCTTTGGAGAGCCTGACTTTGAGTAACGTGTAGCTTTGGGATAGTAGAGTCGGCAGTTTTGCTATACGCGACACACCCATAAAGTAGTGCCGGTCTAATTTTTAGTACAATACGTTTTATATTAACTTTTACAAACATTTTCAGTATAATATCAGAAACCCTTCCATCATTATCCATCAATAGTCCAATAATGTGATAAGAAGTTATCAATTTCTTAGACAGTCTTCTCTAATTTGATGACAAAGTAATAAGTCTTGTTAAATTGTCGGAATAAAATCAAATAGAAAGTATGTAACTGTGAAAACACAACAAAAATATTTAACATTAATTTTTTTCGCCTAAAGTGACGCGTCGTATGACGAAAAGACACTATTTAAAAGTTAAAAGGGTTCGAATAGAAATGAAAAGACAACAACAAAAATTTTTAGTTAATTTATTAAAATTTAGCTGACCATACAACGCTGTTTCAAGTATTATCATCATTAGTGGTCTTAGAAAATATTCGAATTTTTTAATTAGTTTATAGTCCGTATATAATTTGTTTAGACTGCAAGTGCTAGAACTCGTGTTTATTTAATATATTTTTACACCTCTTTTTACGAACTAAATTCAGTTTATTATACTTGCATTTAATGATTAGTTTTGACTTATTCAAATTATCTATATAATAAAATTTATTAATATTTAATTTGGAGTGATACAGACTTTCTATGATGTAAACTAGTCATTTTCTTTACATTTAAGTTAAGTAAATATTAAAGAGTTAAATAGGAATCAGCACTCCTAGCAATACGCTCACATCAAGTGACCTCAAAACTAATGTGGGAATGCCTTCCACTTCTTAAAGATCTTGCTGAAATGAACAGGGTTTACTTAATATGGATCACAGGGGACAACGGATTTGAGGGAAATGAAAAAGCCGATAGGAGGCGGCATTGTATTATATTGGGCCACAACCATTCTGCGGTCCTTCATGTAGCTTTTTCAAACTAAAAATTAATGAGTGGCTAAAAAGAGCAGTTCAGACTGAGTGGAATAATACAATTGCCTGCAGACCAGCGAAAGAATCCATGCCATATCGATCAAAAGCCAAAACTAGTGAGCTACTAATGCTGAACAGAAGTAGCATCCGGTTTCTCACTGAGCGTTGCGGAGTTAAAAAGCATCTATCGAATCTAGGTATTACTAGAGACGATAACTGCATACTATATTGCGAAGAAGAGGAAGCAGCAGAACACATTTTGTGTCACTGTGAAACTAACGTGGGTATGTCACAGTAATCCTCATAGGATGCAGTGACGTGGTGACAAGTTCCCAACCCGTTTTAAAATCTAATCTAATTTAATAAATAAGAATAATACAAACTTTTTAAGATGTGAATTAATAGTTTCTTTTTATTAGAGTTATTTAAATCATAAGAAATCAAATATAATTAATACAAATTTTTTATGATGTAAATTTATCCTTTTTTCGTCATCGGAGGTAAGTAAATATTGAGTAATTAATTGGACTCGTGCACATTTTCTATGCCTCATAAATAAATTCTTCTATTATTTTCTTATATTATTTATATCTTATATTTATTAATCTATTATCCACTAATATTACTAATATATTACTAATACTATTTCTACTAGTATTTTCTTAAGTGAGCAGAGCTTTTGTTGAAAAATAATAATAAATAATATATATTAATATCTTACTTTTAAAAGACGATGGTAAAAATAATATCACGGCTAAATTCAAACTACGTTATTAATAGTTTATTAATTTAATAATATTGAACTAAAGTTAATAAAGATATTTATTTTGATATATATGTATTGTATATGTTACCTATATACTTTATTTGACTTATGTTTCTTATGTTTAAATCAATAAACTAGACTCAATTAATAAACTATATAATTAGTTGCCATTAACAGCTCTTATGAAACATAGCTGACATATTGTAACCAAAATACGAGTTTATAACTAATTTAAAAATTTTTTATGTTCTATTATTTCTATCTATCTTATCTTATCTCAAAGCGTTCAGAAAGTTTATATATATTAAATTAAAATTGAATTATTTCAGTTTAAAATGTTACGAAAAGGCTTTCTCATTTGGTCTTTCAGTTGCAGTTATACAAATATTGTTTGTTGTAGGTGTTCGCTTTTATATATATAAAAAAATAATTCCTATATTTTTTATTATGAAATAAAGCCGTAGACATTCATACCAGAAGATTTCTATTAAAATTAAATGCTCTTACCTCAGCTACATAATAAAGCATTTATCTAAGTATCGCGTTTCCACATTGACTTTAAATGTCAATAATAATAAAATTTAAATTTACATAAAATGCATTTGGTTTCACTGAATTATAATTTTTGAAAGATCCGTTTCCATCATGTTGAAGGGTTATTATTCTTTTAATTTATATGCAAAATAACTTTCATAGTTTATAGAATACCAAAGTTTTTTTAAAAAAAACATATATGTACATATCAATAAAGCTCACTAACGGCATAAAAACCTATGCCAGAACTACAATATTATTAACAAAGCAGTAATTATAGTCGAGCTAGTCATAATTAGTATAGTATCTAGTGTGATCTACTATATCCAAGTAACTAAAAAGTTCAGCACTCAAACTATTTTGAAAAATAATTTAAATATTTATAAGAATCAGCTTAATCATCGCATATTTTATTATAAAGCTCCTATATAGCTCTCCATTTAGGACAGCTGGACTATTGTATTTCTGTTTAGTTAAGACTAAGTTTTAAGCCCACATATAAATTAATGGCAGCAAACATCCACGACTTTACACGGAGACAACTATAATCCATTGTAATATCTTTGAGACAACCTAAACGAACGAATATTTTCAATATAGCTCATTGTGTTTTTCTTGTTAAGTCATTTGGTTTCACAAAACAAGTTAAGTAGATACGATTAATCCACCTTTATTTTTTCTGCTTAGCCAGTAAAGAAAACTGAGGAAAAGTATCATAAATATTAAAATCGTTTTGTCAGTAATTCCAGTTTTAAAAATAAAGTTGACAAGATCCGATAAGTTCACTTAAATTACCTCCATCAAATTATTGAATAATTTGGTCTCTTTGAGAATGAAATCGTTTCGTCTGGAATTCCAGTTTTACAGACGAATTTAAGGATATCCGATAAATCTACTTAAATTATCTCTGCCGGGTCAATAAATGGTCTCTTAGACCATTTCATAAAAAGTATACAATAGAGTCAGTATTATAAAATATTTGCACGAAAAAAAATTTAACAAATTCAATAAAATCAAATTCATTTATTCCACATAAATATATTTGTCAGACCTAATCATTGAAGATGACAGTCAGAAAAGAAAAATATCTACTCTGTCAGTACACAGCTCTTGCTAGAAGGTATCTATGTAATATAGATATCTAATACCATAAATGTCAACTCGATATTTCCAATGCATGTATTGAGACCTTGACAGTTTAATGAAAATAGGGTATACCTATTTGGTATGGTGTTTAAATACTATAGTCCTCTGAGCTATCCTAACGATATATTTTCTCTATGTTTGAATGGCCCCGCCCGGTCAAAAAAAAGTGCCTTTCCTTACGGAATTCCCTGAATCGGCTAGAGTACTTTAGGTTTTTGATGTAATATTACAATGATCCTACATTTTAAGACCTATTTATCCCCGTATTCCGTGAGGCGGAGAGTTACTGTTTTGAATCTTCCTATCTATTAAAATTATATGGCTTTTGACCAAAAATATAATTTCAAGCTTTATTTAAAGTAAAATATCTATAAATATTGAAAGATAAACAATTTTTAATAATAAAATATGAACGTAGGCAATGTTATCAACAATAGCTCAAAGCATCTAGACAGAGAAACGCATACATCTTGTTTCGGATGATCAGCATTAATCCGCACTTTGCAAATGCCATGGTCGCAGATACGATGATTTCGTAAATTTACAACGAAACGCAATTGAGGCTAATTTGCTTTTACTGTAATGCAAGCCAAGCAGAACACTTGCTACCGTCACATGCCCCCGGAATGGCACTTGAATAATTTTCCACTGGAGGCACATCGAAGCGCAGCAAAGTGTTCCACACGCAGTCAAAAGTAAATATACTTTGAAATTCAATACTTTATTTTATGCTTGAATAAAAATTAATGGCAGCCTAATAATCTGTATGAAATACTTATGCACGTTTCCAAACAAACTCTAGGTGCCAAAGCAATGCCGAAATGCCCAAACCCGGTCCGATAACCCCGCCAAACAAAATAACCGAAGGCGTATTTGATATGCCAACGTTATGAATGCATGTGAGCGTGTGGGTTTGAGTGTTTGAGTGTTGGAACGTGTAGTTGGAATTTGTTTTTATTCACATTGAAATTCAATATTTTCCATGTACAGCGGCGAAACATAATCTGCACATTCATGCACGCACATGCACGCACATGCATGTATGCGACACGCACGTACGCGTAACAAACTTTTATATGAGCTACAGATCAGGCATGAATGAGCGTGTATTTACATTTCTATTCATGTGTGTGGGAGGTGTAGTGCAAATATTTGTCAGACCATCAGCTCAACTAAAGCAAATAATTCGTAGAATTATACGTTCGACGACATTCACATTAATTGCGTGCTCTAAAGGCATTTAAACTATTCAGTCATAAAATCATGTATACAAAGGCTAACTAATCCCATTTCCATTTTCATTCATTAAAAACTTTGAGATACATACGACCACATCCCATTGGTGGGTCACTAAAACCACTAAAAAGATTTTCCCGAACTGCAAGTCCAAAATGAATTTTAATCAACTTTGTCATTGAATTGTGAGAATTTAATTAAATTTTAATTAATTTAAATTTAATTCATGATTTATTTTAATTAACATTGCTCATGAATATTTAATTTGTTGAAGGAAAACTTTAAAATATTTAACTTATTTTAATATTGTTAATAAACAAACTAAAACTTGATGCAATATGCAGAAAATTAAATTATTTTTGCTTCCATCCTTTTCCATTAAATTAACAATTGAATGCATTAAATGGAAAAATATATTTTATAAAACTTCTA
>NC_051847.1:194485182-194499792 GCF_002237135.1 Teleopsis dalmanni | reverse complement strand
TTTTGACTGCGTGTGGAACACTTTGCTGCGCTTCGATGTGCCTCCAGTGGAAAATTATTCAAGTGCCATTCCGGGGGCATGTGACGGTAGCAAGTGTTCTGCTTGGCTTGCATTACAGTAAAAGCAAATTAGCCTCAATTGCGTTTCGTTGTAAATTTACGAAATCATCGTATCTGCGACCATGGCATTTGCAAAGTGCGGATTAATGCTGATCATCCGAAACAAGATGTATGCGTTTCTCTGTCTAGATGCTTTGAGCTATTGTTGATAACATTGTCTACATTCATATTTTATTATTAAAAACTATTTTTCTTTCAATATTTATAGATATTTTACTTTAAATAATGCTTGAAATTATATTTTTGGTCAAAAGCCATATAATTTTAGTAGATAGAAAGATTCAAGACAGTAGCTCTCCGCCTCACGGAATACGGGGATAAATAGGTCTTAAAATGTAGGACCATTGTAATATTACATAGAAGACACCAAAGTATTCTGGATGTTCAGGGAATTCCGTAGGAGAGGCACTTTTTTTTTGACGGCGGAGCCATTCAACATTAGAGAAACGGCGCTGGTTAGGATAGCTCAGAGGACTATAGTATTTAAACACCATACCAAATAGGTATACCCTATTTTCATTAAACTGTCAAGGTCTCAATACATGCATTGGAAATATCGAGTTGACATTTATGGTATTAGATATCTATATTACATAGATGCCTTCTAGCAAGAGCTGGGTACTGACAGAGCAGATATTTTTTTTTTCTGACTGTCATCTTCAATGATTAGGTCTGACAAATATATTTATGTGGAATAAATGAATTTGATTTTATTGAATTTGTTAAATTTTTTTTCATGCAAATATTTTACCATATATGTAATACTGACTCTATTTTATACTTTTTATGATATGGTCTAAGAGACCATTTATTGACCCGGCAGAGATAATTTAAGTAGACTTATAGGATATCCTTAAATTCGTCTGTAAAACTGGAATTCCAGACGAAACGATTTCATTCTCAAAGAGACCTAATTATTCAATAATTTGATTTAGATAATTTAAGTGGACTTATCGGATCTTGTCAACTTTATCTTTAAAATTGGAATTACTGACAAAATGATTTTAATATTTATGATACTTTTCCTTAGTTTTCCTTCAGTAGCAGAAAAAATAAAGGTGGATTAATCGTATCTACTTAACTTGTTTTGTGAAACCAAATTACTTTACAAAGAAACACAAAAAGATATATTAGAAATATCGGTTCATTTAAGTTATCTTAAAGATATTACAATGGATTATAGTTGTCTCCGAGTAAACTTCGAGTAACTAAACAGAAATACAATGGTCCAGCTGTCCTAAGTGGAGAGCTATATAGAAGCTTTATAATAAAATATGCGATGATTAAGCTGATTCTTATAAATATTTAAATTAATTTTCAAAAAAATTTGAGTGCTGAACTTTTTAGTTACTTGGATATAGTAGACCATACGAGATACTATACTAGTTATGACTAGCTCGACTACTTAATACATTTTCGTATGCTATTTAAGGTCGAAAAATTTAATAATTACTGTTTTGTTAATAATATTGTAGTTCTCTCCCATTAATTATAGAACGAAAGGTGTTAAATTTTTATTGATATTAAGTTTCTCATAGTTGGCCTATAAAATTGACAAGGTTTTTATGCCATTAGTGAGCTTTATTGATATGTATATGTTTTTTTTTAAAAAAGCTTTGGTATTCTATAAACTATGAAAGTTATTTTGCATATAAATTAAAAGAATAATAACCCTTCAACATGATGGAAGCATATCTTTCAAAAATTATAATTCAGTGAAACTAAATGCATTCTATGTAAATTTAAACTTTATTATTATTGACATTAAAAGTCAATGTGGAAACGTGATACTTAGATAAATGATTTATTATGTAGCTGAGGTAAGAGCATTTGATTTTAATAGAAATCTTCTGGTATGAATGTCTACGGCTTTATTTCTTAGTAAAATATATAAGAATTATTTTTTTATATGTATAAAAACGAACAGCTACAACAAACAATATTTGTATAACTGAAACTGAAAGAGCAAATGAAGCCTTTTCGTAATATTTTGAACTGAAATAATTAAATTTTAATTTAATATATATAAACTTTCTGAACGCTTTGAGATAAGATAAGATAGATAGCAATAATAGAACATAAAAAAGTTTTAAATTAGTTATAAACTCGTATTTTGGTTACAATATCTTAGCTATGTTTCATAAAAGCTGTTAATGGCAACTAATTATATAGTTTATTTATTGAGTCTAGTTTATTGATTTAATCTTAGAAGGATAAGTCAAATAAAGTATATAGGTAACATATACAATACATATATATCAATATAAATATAATGGGTATAGAAGATAAGTTGTGATACAATTGTTAAGTAGCCAAGTTCACCAATTTCTAGATTCAATTCGATTAAATTTAATTTCAAAAATAATTCAACTTTAGTTTAATATTATTAAATTAATAAACTATTAATAATGTAGTTTGAATTTAGCCGTGATATTATTTTTACCATCGTCTTTTAAAAGCCAGATATTAATATATACTATTTATTATTATTTTTCAACAAAAACTCTGCTCACTTAAGAAAATACTAGTAGAAATAGTATTAGTAATATATTAGTAATATTAGTGGATAATAGATTAATAAATAGAAGATATAAATAATATACCATAAGAAAATAATAGAAGAATTTATTTATGAGGCATAGAAAATCTGCACGAGTCCAGTTAATTACTCAATATTTACTTACCTCCGATGACGAAAAAAGGATAAATTTACATCATAAAAAATTTGTATTAATTATATTTGATTTCTTATGATTTAAATAACTGTAATAAAAAGAAACTATTAATTCACATCTTAAAAAGTCTGTATTATTCCTGTTTATTAAATTAGATTAGATTTTAAAACGAGTTGGAAACTTGTCACCACGCCACTGCATCCTTTGAGGATTACTGTGACATATCTACGTTAGTTCCATAGACGAGTGATCTGATGTGTTCTGCTGTTTCCTCTTCTTCGCAACATAGTATGCAGTTATCGTCTCTAGTAATACCTAGGTTCGATAGATGCTTTTTAATTCCGCAATGCCCAGTGCGAAACCATGTGATAAGTTGGATGCCACTTCTGTTCAGCATTAGTAGTTCACTAGTTTTGGCTTTTGATCGATATGGCATGGATTCTTTCGCTGGTCTGCAGGCAATTGTATTATTTCACTCAATCTGAACTGCTCTTTCCAGCCACTCATTAATTTTAAATTTGAGAAAGCTCCATGAAGGACCGCAGATTGGTTGTGGCCCAATATAATACAATGCCGCCTCCTATAGGTTTTTTCGTTTCCCTCAAATCCGTTGTCCCCTGTGATCCATATTAAGTGAACCCTTTTCATTTCAGCAAGATCTTTAAGAAGTGGAAGGCATTCCCACATTAATTTTGAAGTTACTCTATTATTAAAGGTTACTATTTAACTCTTTAATATTTACTTATCTCAAATGTAAAGAAACTGACTAATTTACATCATAGAAAGTCTGTACCACTCCAAATTAAATATTAATAAATTTTATTATATAGATAGTTTGAATAAGTCAAAACTAATCATTGAATGAAAGTATAATAAACTGAATTCAGACCGTCATAAGTGGTGTAAAAAAATATGTTAAATAAGCAAGAGTTCTAAGCCTAGCACTTGCAGTTCAAACAAATTATATACGGACTATAAACTAATTAAAACAAATTAAAATGTTTCCTAATACCACTAATGATGGTAATAATTGAAACAGTGTTATATGGTCAGCCAAATTTCAATAAATTAACTAAAAATATTTGTTGTTGTCTTTACATTTCTATTCAAACCTTTGTAACTTTTAATTAGTTCTTTTTCAAGAATAATTTTGTAATTTATTTAAAACAATAATTTATTAAATCAATAAATTATAGCCTCTTTTCGTCATAAGACACGTCAATTGCGGCAAAACAATTTACGTTAAATATTATTGTTGAGTTTTCTCAGTTATATATTTTCTATTTAATATTATTATGAGATTTTAACAAAACCTATTACTTTGTCATCAAATTAGAGAAGACTATCTAAGAAATTGACAATTTCTTTTCACATTATTGAACTATCCATTTATAGCTCTGAACATGATGGAAGGGTTTCTGATATTAAACTATAAATGTGTTCAATAAACGTTAATACAAAACTTATTGTACTAAAAATTAGACCGGCACTACTTTATGGGTGTGTCGCGTATAGGAAAACTACCGACTCTACTATCCAAAAGCTACAAGTTGCTTAAAGTCAGGCTCTCCACAGGCTCTTCAAAGTACCATTGTACAACCGCAAGAATGACATGCTATGAGATCTTAGAATAGATCCGGTCAAAAAATATATAAGCGACAGAGCTCTGAAGCTATATGCGAAAACCGACAGGCTGCCCTACTTATCACTATCTAATCTCAGAGTAATCACTAACCGTATGGGGCGGTACACAGATCGTAGATCAATCATTGAATAATTACGAAGATTACCAGGAATACTCAAATTAGTCAGTGAGATGGGTGGGACTCTGCAGAAACCCCTTAGTTATCATAGAGTAAAAGTGCCCAGATGCAGTAACTCGGAAAAGGCTTAACATAACATATAACTAAAAACTTTAAATCCATTTGTCTTCAAAATTTTTAATTCCGATAAGCATCACGATCAATAGAGCAGAAAAGGGTTCAAAGTGTCATAAATTCTTCTACTTATTTAATAAAAACAACTCTGTGATTTTTTTTAATTTTTTTAAGGTTTCCCCTTATATCAACAACTAATTCAATAGACTTTTGTTTAAGTGAATAAAAGTAAAAAATTTAATAAAATTTAAAGCTAAATAATCGCATTTATTAAAAGGAACTATTGTATGCTCCACAGTGCGTATACGTAATAAAAGTAACTGAACTGCGTAATGCAAAAAGAGAAGATAGAAGATATAATTTATTACTGTTAAACTGCATTATTTTCAGTTAACAGTAATTTTTATTACGCCATAACACAAACATTGTTATGGTTCTAGAAAATTTTGTCGCGTGATATGTTAATAAAAGTTTTTATCACTCATACGCTACGCGGTCCTCATAATTTTATACCATCACGTTTCATTTTATGAGCAAATGGCGAATACTCGAATCATTTGAATTATACAAAGGGAAAGGAACTGCGTTTCCACTGCGTACATCACAGTTTGCATTTTTGCATAATTTATAGTAGCAATAACTGCATATATACAAATATACAAAACATACTGCATTAAAGAATAAATACACATATATACTTTATACGTATATTTATATGAATTTTATTCATATCTCTATACACTCAAATATATATATATATATATATTATATGCATATATATGTGCATTTATATATAAACATATTCATATAAACAATATGGGGAGTATAGATAGATAGATAGATAGATATATATATATATATATATATATATATATATATATATGTCTGTATATATAAATATATATAAAAACAATATAAATATTATTATACAACCATATAATTTAATGAAAGCAAAAGGAGTGGTTAATTTTAATATTAATTCACAATATGATATCCTTTGCGTCCTCCGTGATGATGCAAAAATACTTCAAATACTTTGAAGTCGCAATGAAATGAAAATATTATTTTTCTTTGCAGATATGCCAAATTTATAATCGCTGGCGTTTGGGGTATTGCACTGGCAACGGCATTTCCCATACCAATTGTCTCAAAACTGATGCAGCCTGACATTTGGCATGAGCATTGTAACAGGTAAGTAGTGTAGTTGGTAGTTGCCAGCAGCAGAAAATATTGCTAAGATGATAAATTGAATTTTGAAGTCTTCTCCTGTTCTGCACCTAAGCAGATAAAATACTAGAGTTGACTTGAGTAATACTAAGCGTCATGCTAAAGAAAGTTGCAATTACTCTTGTGTTGGTTCTGCGAATGTGGCGCGGAATTTCTGCCTTGATTGACGGAAGTTATTACACGAATGACAACATCAACGTTAAGACAACAGGAGTAAAAAATGACACTAGGTATGCGAAGATTCTCTGCTATAAGGACACCCCGTAGCAAGTGGAGTACCTACATATTCGTATATAATGTTAGTGAAAGGCTTTGTTAATGCTGAGCACGACTGAAAATGTTTACAACGAATAACTCACAGAGAGAAGTGATTTTCAGCATGTGAAGTACTCGTAAGAAGAAGAAAATAAACTTCTGTCGAAAGTGAATTTTATGTTGAAAACGATAAATGCGGCGTGTAACATGTGCCTTGAACGTACGCCTTGGTATGCTTTTGACATCTTTAAGTCACTATTTTTTTATGCTCTGCGATTGTCTGTATGTGACACCTACCATAGAGTTTATGTTTTGTCCTTGCGGCATGTTGGGTAGTTATCAACAGTTTGTTTGCAGCAATCACGGAAAGTTGCTTCCATTCCATCGAACTTTTTAAGCGTTAAGCGTTAGTGCACAACTTGCAGTTAAAGTCTAATTTAATTGTGCCTTGTGGCATCTTCTTGAAGGCAGACGCATAAAAATTTTTAGGTGGCGCTGACGACTGAAGTTCAGACTTAATAAATTATTGTAGAATACGCCATGATAAGCAATTTAGACGGTGCATAAAAAAGTAGCGAACGTTTAAAAATTTGGTTATACATAATTTTCTGAACTCAAAGACGTAAAGAAAGGAATTTATTTAAAAGAACTTAAAATATTTTAATTTTAACTTAAACTTGAGTTATATTGCAATATAAAGGCAAATCCTTCCTATGAATTAGTGTTTTAGTAGAAAATCGATGACTTCTGAATTGAGAGAATTTAGTTTCATATAGATGACTTATAAACAGAGTGAATTAGAGATTTTGTAGCATATCGATGACTTCAAAACTGAGTGAATTAGAGATTTAGTAGCATATCCATGACCTTTAAATTGAGTGAATTAGTGATTTTGTAGCATATCGATGACTTCAAAACTGAGTGAATTGGAGATTTAGTAGCATATCCATGACCTTTAAATTGAGTGAATTAGTGATTTAGTAGCATATCCATGACCTTTAAATTGAGTGAATTAGTGATTTAGTAGCAAATCGATGATTTTATACCTGAGTTTGAGATTGCTTCTTATTTTTGTTATTTTTTTAGATTTTCTCTTATCTTCTAATTATCTTCAATCAAGAATGTTTTTATTTATCCAAATGTCTATCACTTGAGTTACGTACCCAGCTACTTTCCAGCTACTTGAGGTAGTTACTCTCAGAGCTATAATTCTTAATTGACCTCTTCTGGTCATTCCCTACATTGATCTTTTTACTGTCTTTTGAGGTACTCGCTATTTATAAATTGTGTCTTTGATAGAGTTAACAGCAGCATTCAATAATCCAATATCTTTCTCTTTTAAAATCTGTTTTTCTATACCAGTTTTTTGCAATTTATTTAATGACTTTGATCAAAAACAGAAATTGGGATAAAATATCTTCAGCAGTCAGGTCAACAGCAGCATGCCCTTTGTAATCCAAATATAGTACCACTGATTTAGTTCATAGAAGTGAATTGGAAGTATTTAAAAATCCATTTGTCCTTACAGAATACTGAATTTTATGAGAGCATGGAATCAACTGAGTTTGTTTATCTTCACTGAACCGCATATATTGCAAGACGGGCTGCCATTGGTATCTTTCATCTGTCATCTAGTTGTTTACTATTTCGATACATATTAACTATCTTCTTTAATCTGCGAAAATATTTTTATTGAATATAATTCTGTTCTAAATTTAGTTGTTTTATAAGTGTTTGTATATTTTATTCCATCTCCTAACTAATTCAAACTGATTACAATGAATTTAATGAAGTCTTTGTCCATACTTAAACTATTCAAAAAGTTCTTCATAATTAAACTCGCAGGTTTCTTGGATCATCTAATGTGGTGTCTTCTTCTATTACTATTGTCAACGTAATTTATATTTCATTGTAACATTCATTAATTTAAGGTTCTTATGGCTGAACGTTTCCGTCATTTTAAAAGCATTGGACGTACGCTGAAGTGACACTAATGCGGCTTTATTTATGTATGAGAACCTGCCGCAATGAACACCCCAAAGGACATTACAATACAAAATCTTTTTCCAACAGAAACAGAAAATTAAGTTTATTTGCTTTATGTTGTTGCATGATTTAAGCATTTAAACTCCTGGGAGGAATTTTGCTGCATAAATTTGGAATTGACTTTGTATGTAAATGTTGGAAATTTTATAATTCCGTGGGTCTGCTGGAAGATGTCTTCCGTTCTGAGTGAATTTTGTAATTATTTTGCAAACCAACAACGAACATAAGTCATGTTAAGTGTCATCGTTAGTCAACGACAGGACCAGCGAGTGAAGAATGCTAGACATGTTTAAATGTTTTAAAGTAAAAATGACAATTAAACCGCGAAAACTCAAACAGTGAAGAGTGAAGAACGAAGAGTGAAGAGAATATAACAATTCAAATATTGTGGAAGCGGATGAACATATTTTTCATTGTGACATCATGTCCTGCAACTGTTGCGTGCAGAAACTCTTATAGTTTTTCCTCATTTTTTTTTTTTGTTTTTTTTTTGTTTTAAATATTTTTACAAAGTGGTTCTCTTAACTTACAACAATATTAACATTTTTATTTTTAATTAAAAACTGTTTCGCTGAGTAATGTGAATATCTTTCTACTGTTTTCTGCAGATACGTTTGTCGTGAGGAGTGGCCCTCGATGGAGCAATCCTATTATTATACACTGGCATTATTTACATTGCAATTCGTTGTACCGTTGGCGGTGTTAATATTTACATACACACGTATCGCACTCGCCGTGTGGGGTAAGCGGCCACCTGGAGAAGCCGAAAATTCACGTGATCAACGTATGGCACGTTCCAAGCGTAAGGTAAGTGAAAGTGGCAAGTAATTAAAAGGATATCAAATTGACCCGGTGCTCACTGAGTTGTGTTTTCTTGAATTATTTAAAATTTTTCTTCTGTGTGTTTTCCTGTCTACAGTTACAGTTGTTGTAAAAAGGTTCATACTTAAGGAATAAATGTCAGGAAATTAAAATTATGATTATAATGGCTTAAGGAAATGAGAATTAGATTTTAGTGAGCTATTAAGTTATATCAACAGTAACAGCTATTTTTTTCAGTATATGGAAATATGTTTAGTAAAACTAATTCGGTTATGTGAAGCGAAGGTGGTATGCAGTCTAAATTTGTATTGATTTGATAATGAGGGAAATGTAAATAATAGCATATATTATAAATGTAATATATATATTTAGATATAAATAATATATAAATATATCAGAAGGTCGCCTGTACAGATCACGTCGGGGTCACCAATGTGGTACTTCTGTATTACCACTTTATTATTAAATAAAACACTTTTAAATATATGTTGTGAATGTTCATTATTTACACATGATTATGTATTTTTTCTCTTGCTTCTGAGAACCAAGTTAGTTGCTGTTTGTACTTTGATTTTTACAACACGGCAGATGGCGTTCCGCTGGATAATGTGTAAGTTTTATTGTTTACAAATAAATTAGTTATTATTAGCTATTAAATTGTAAGTTTTACTGACTCGACTTGATGCCTCTTGCTTGCGCCAATTTTACCGAAGATCTGTTTTTCTCTTTTGACATATTCTGTCATTCCATTGGAGAAGTGTTGCCCCAGTGCTGCCACAAATGTGTTCGCCATATATACATGTATATATGTTTGTATAAATATCATGAAATACTATATATATATTTAAAATATAAAGTTTAATATTATGAATTATACTACAGATAATTTACACATAATGAAACATATTTCCACCAGAGACGATTGCAGGAAATGTGTTGAACCGGGAATAACAAAAACATAAACATAAACAATTTTTTTTGGAGCAACCACTGTGAAAAGGCTGAAGTTCAACCCTGACGTTGCAATGAGCTATCTTGTAAAGTTCGTAATTTATGCACAAATCTTATTTAAAGTATAGTTCCATTAACTTCTTTCACATTTCATATTCTAGTATCGCTACATACTTATGAGGTCCATGTGTGGACCTAAGTTCAGAAATAATATTACTTTAGATGTAGCCAGTTTCAAAACAGAAAACTACAAAGAGTCAGAATTTTAATACTCAGAGTACACTCATAAAAACCAAGTATAATGGAGTATAAATGTTTTTTTTCATGCACCACTTATACGCACTCACACTCGCCACAGAAATGTTTCATAAGTGTTTTCATTAACAAGTACCGGTGCTAATGAATCAGCGTCACATAAGTTGTAGTTACAGACTCATAAGTTAAGTATACACTCAAGTGGTATGATGAGTGCACTCATCATGAATGAATGAAAGTAATGACTACTGATCCGATCAGTTTTGGCATTCATAGAAATTATGTGCGACCGCTGTTGTTTACTAAGCAAAAAATTTGTGTATGTTTTATTCTTTTTGTGTGTTGGTGTTATGCTTTTAGTGAGCGTTGTTGTTGTTAGTATTTTAAATGCAGCTATTTCGTCTGTTTACATGTACCATATGCACTAAATAAGGGTTGTGTTAGTTGAAAATTATATGTACACTAAACAATACCAGTCAATTTTTTTCGCTGACTATGCCGTAATACTTGTGAATGACTCATAAATCACTTGCGCCATTTATGTGTCGAGTATAAGTGTTAATGAGTATTATATGAGCAGAGTATAAGTCATTATAAGTACTTTCAGTTTTATGTATAAGTCAGTAGGAGTTAACTGCACGAAGAAAAGAGTAAGAGTTAATAGAAGTGAAACACAGCCTTGAGAATGACTTGAGTATGATTCGAGTGCTGAGTACTCATTGCAGTTACCTGTTTTTTACTGAATAGACTATATAATATAATTTCTTTGTTTTTAGGACTTTTAAATTAATGTGTTGTATTATATGTAATGTATTATATATTATATATATGTATTGTATATTTTATATATTATATAAATATTTATATATATATTTTATATATAGAACATATTACTTATATTTCATATATATATATATAGGCTTTATATAATATTTAGAGAATTCAAGAATATTATATAAATTATATAGTGGCATACAGCTAACAAGCTTAAAAATGTACTAGAATTTTAATCACTTTCCCGGAAATAATAAGCGCTAGTACTACAGTTTTTTAAAATTAAATTTCTATATATGTTTGTACATATATAGAAGAGTTTATGATAGAAAAAAAATGACTGCGTCAGCATGCAATATTGTAGGGAATGTACTTTTACAGAAACGATGGCATAAGTGCAAATGGGAGTGAATTCTGTAAAAATTTAAATAAAGTGGCATATGTAGATAAATGCAAATGTAGATAAATGCATATATTTATGTGTACATGCAGCATGTATCTATAGTGTCAAAAAGATATAAAATTCTTATGATTCATAAAAATGTGTCCTGAAATAACTTAACACATGGTGAGATATTCTTTTTAGCAAAGTTTTTGTGAAGTTATTTTTACAAAAAGTTTTAAGAATTTTTGATTTTAAATTTTTTTCAGCTTCATTGCCCTCAGCGAAATTCTTGTAAAAATGTTCAATATTTCAAAGTTTACGGCACTTGAATTTAAGTGAAATCTTTTCAAATTCTTCTGATAGTTACAAGTTGTAGTCAATTGATTTTAAGTCGAAGCAATTTAAACTTTCAAGTAAAATAATTGACAAGTGTTAGACATAAAATTTACCATTTCTTTTGGTTTTCTATGATGTCATACGCTGACATCAGCAAAAATCATAAAATACAAAATAAAACTTTGAAAATGTGACAAATATACTAAATAATTTTTTGACAAAGATACAACTATAGTTATTGTAGTTATCAGTAATTTAAGCTAAATGCATATTAATAACAAAAAAAAAATGATATATGATACATGAATTAAGATATCGTTTATAATAATAATGACGTATGTAGATATGTAGGGGAAGTGGAAGAAAGTGAACACTAATCAATTATTTATAAGATACTATTTGAATGTGCAGTACTGGTAACGTCTTATAACGCTCCGCTTGGTATTATTGATATAGTCAGTTGATATAGTCAATAGTATGGATAAATACTTGACCGTATTCTAACGTGCAAAAGAATTACTTAAGAAGTAGCCAGAAGTTAATAGTAGTAGAATGATAACTGCTCTGTCCTTGGATACCAGTAGGATACAGTAGTTAGATACAGTAGGATTCCAATAGGTTAGTTGCAGTCCATGTTTTTCTTAAGTAAATTGTCGTATTAGTATCAATCTTATTTAGAGGCTGCTATCTAGTTTTTATGCATTAATTTCAATTTAATTGCCTAACTTGATGTAAACACATTGAAGACAAAAACTACAAATGAACCTTCAAGCTTCTAAGTTGCCTTATTAATAACAGATCCTTCCTGTGTCTAGAGTATAAAGTACTTGTGTATAATAGCATCATAAAACCAATATAGACTTACAGTATTCAGCCATTTGGTAATGTCAGATTTTCAATTATTGACATTATCCTTAAGTGCTCAGTCAAAAATACTGAGAACAATCACTGGTGCCCTATGTTATGAAAGAATCCATCAAGATCTAAAAATTTCCATAGTTAAGCTGAATTTGACAATATTAAACAAAAATACAATAAAAGGCTGACAGTACATGTTAACCACTTAGCTGGGAATATCGCATTTCCAACCGCTACTTTCCGTCTAAAAAGAGCTGATCGTTCAGCCATTAATTAAAATGCAATAGGAATAAGTAAAAACCCAACTATTTTCTTAGTGCTCTATTAAAGCTCTATTGTTTTCTTAATAAACCATCTAACATTAATTAACAATAACATTATCTTATTGTTAGTCTCATCGTAAGAAAAGATACAATAAAAAATATATATGTATTTAAGAAACAAATTTTTTTTTTGTCTTATGACGAAAAAAAGCTATTTAAACTTTAGAACAGTTCGAATAGAAATGAAAAGACAACAACAAAAATTTTAGTTAATTAAAAATAAATTTTTTATTTCAAACTATTAATTGTTGAAATTTTGTTTATCATATATCAGAATATAAGATAGTATAACAAATTCATATTGACCTGTTAAAGAAACTGTTCATAAATAAATCCTGGTATGTAGCTGGAACGAAAACGTGGTAATAAAAGAGGCACTGAAAAGGAGGAACTGTCTGGGCGATCGCTATATTTGATCATAATATAAGGTAAAATAGATACGTTTATGGGATTCTAAAATTTTTTTAAATGAGTTTTTAATTAAATCTGATTTTAACGTCAATTTGATGTAGTGACTATTTTACTTAATAGAAACTATTGTATTTAATAGAGAGGATGATGGGTATTTGGCAATACTCGAAATTGCCATAAATTCAAATTATTAAAATAATATAAAAAGAATTTTTGTATTTGTAGTTCATTATTTTTCGAAACCTTTCTGTTAAATTTGTAATAGATTTTAAAATTCGTTTCTCAAAAACGTAGGCAGTGGTGATAATGAGTAAATACTGTTCTTTTTAATTTAAATGATACTCTGAAATAATTTGCTTTGCATACACGGCTATAGTACAATAATATAATTCATGTATATACTGTTGTAAATATTATATAAAAATTGTAAATAAATTACTTATTACCCAAAATAACATACTAAGGGAGTATAATAAAAAGTCCATTAAAATGTGTGAAATTCATATTTTCTCTATTTTTTCCCTAGAAGAGTAAAGATACTCTTCAAATATGCCATTTGCACCATTCTAAATCAATACAATTCAATTATAGTGATATCCTTTTATAAAATCATATTTACTTAGGAAACACAAAATCCCGAATATACTTAACCTCTTTGAATAATGCAATTCCAAGTGCTTTACCACACAAACTCATCCTTTCCTTTCCACTCCTTTCCATTGTATGC
Organism: Teleopsis dalmanni; assembly: GCF_002237135.1. Classification (NCBI taxonomy): domain Eukaryota; kingdom Metazoa; phylum Arthropoda; class Insecta; order Diptera; family Diopsidae; genus Teleopsis; species Teleopsis dalmanni. The sequence goes on along the minus strand of NC_051847.1, from coordinate 194,485,751 downwards.
AAATGCGGGAGCCTTTGACATTTCGACTATTGCGCGTTAGACGCTCATCAAATTGAATATTTTCCTCGTATATCTTTTTAAAAATATTTTCAATAAAAATTTTTAATATTAAATGTTGAGAGTTAAGTGGGTTTAAAGTAATACGTCTGTTGCATTTTAATTCGACCTCAATTTCATGATTTTCTGAGTAATTTTTGGCAAAATAGTCACGTAATATTTTAACAAATAAAAAATAAAATCTGAAATAAAACCGTACAAATTATGATTTAATTATAAAATTCTTAAAATTTACTGAAAAAGATGAAAAGATAGAAACGTAATTTGTGTTTTCAATCAATAACCACAATTTTCCATTACCCAAAATCACTTGAGGCAATCTTTTAAAATTTCTTCTTCTTTTTGTTATACACTTTTTATTTTTTATTTTTTAGTTTTTATTACTTATAGATTAAGACCTAAAAAGGTTTATTATTTAATAATTATACGCTGAAAGTTTAAACTTTATTTATTACGTGTATCTCCACGATATCTGAAAGAGTGAATCAAACAGACTTCATGATTGCCACACA
>NC_051847.1:194441187-194485082 GCF_002237135.1 Teleopsis dalmanni | reverse complement strand
AATACTTGAAGAAATGACACCAGAACACCTGATGTGTTTTGACCAGGTCTGGCCAGAACTAGGTTTAAGTTTCTAGGGGCCCCTTTCTTCAACTCACTTAGCGATATCTCCAGCATCAGCATTAGCCAGATTCTTGCCTTTGTTAATGCCTCTGGTTGGTTCTAGTTTGACCCTCTATCTACTACCCACTATTACGAGGTTTTTGTGGATTCAAAACGGCTTCAATCCTTAGATATTTGAGGAGGATTCGTCCTCTCTCCACCACAACTAACTAACTAACTGAAATAATTTGCTTTGCATACACGGCTATAGTACAATAATATAATTCATGTATATACTGTTGTAAATATTATATAAAAATTGTTAATAAATTACTTATTACCCAAAATAACATTCTAAGGTCGTATAATAAAAAGTCCATTAAAATGTGTGAAATTCATATTTTCTCTATTTTTTCCCTAGAAGAGTAAAGATACTCTTCAAATATGCCATTTGCACCATTCTAAATCAATACAATTCAATTATAGTGATATCCTTTTATAAAATCATATTTACTTAGGAAACACAAAATCCCGAATATACTTAACCTCTTTGAATAATGCAATTCCAAGTGCTTTACCACACAAACTCTTCCTTTCCTTTCCATTCCTTTCCATTGTATGCAAATGCGGGAGCCTTTGACATTTCGACTATTGCGCGTTAGACGCTCATCAAATTGAATATTTTCCTCGTATATCTTTTTAAAAATATTTTCAATAAAAATTTTTAATATTAAATGTTGAGAGTTAAGTGGGTTTAAAGTAATACGTCTGTTGCATTTTAATTCGACCTCAATTTCATGTTTTTCTGAGTAATTTTTGGCAAAATAGTCACGTAATATTTTAACAAATAAAAAATAAAATCTGAAATAAAACCGTACAAATTATGATTTAATTATAAAATTCTTAAAATTTACTGAAAAAGAAGAAAAGATAGAAACGTAATTTGTGTCCTCAATCAATAACCACAATTTTCCATTATCCAAAATCACTTGAGGCAATCTTTTAAAATTTCTTCTTATTTTTGTTATACACTTTTTATTTTTTAGTTTTTATTACTTATAGACTAAGGCCTAAAAAGGTTTATTATTTAATAATTATACGCTGAAAGTTTAAACTTTATTTATTACGTGTATCTCCACGATATCTGAAAGAGTGAATCAAACAGACTTCATGATTGCCACACTTTTTGAAACTTTATCGGCAGAGTGACTAGTCAAAAATAAAGATGAATTTTCAGAATAATTTAAAGAAAAACTTAAGATGAAGCTAAATTAATTACCATCAGTTTTAATAATTATGTGTGCCATTAGATTTCAGCTGAAATAAATAGAGATATAGATATCTATGGCAGCAACTATTTATCTATGGCCATAAATGGCATACACTTAGGTCGCCACTAGATGTAGAGTATAGCAATCATTTTTAATGCTACAATTGAGTTGTGGATAATTAGAAAAAAATTAAAAAAATATTAGTGACATATTTATAATAATAAATCATTAAAAAATTACATAGATCCATATTATTTAAAATAAGTAAGAGAATTTATTTTTAAGACCAATTTAGAATAGTATAATATATGAATTAGGATAACTTAGGATAATTTAGGATAATTTAATTAAGTATAATTTAAAAAAATAATATTTAGATAAAAAAAAAAAATTTGGAAGCTAACCAGTTTTAAATGGGAGAATCGAGACGTATATGTAAATTTTTGAGCAAAGGTTTTCACACGTCCATACTTTGTCCCAACTTTGGATAATCAGTGAATTAACCATATACCAATCAAGAGTTAATCTATCGATTTTGATATAATAATTGATTTTTTCGATTAATTATTAAGCACCAATCAATATTTTTTATTCTAAATATTTAAGATAACAATTTAGTATAAAAGAAATATATAGAAGTCAATAAATACGCTAATCTGTTCCCTTATCCGCAATAATCGATAGATACTATCTGAAATTTTTGCGCTCCAAATTTATCATAATATATAATATAGTTAGATTGATTCAATTATAAAAATAGGCACCTACTTGTTTATATTAAGAAGAAATAAGTATTAAGAAAATTTATTGAAGTTTAGATATATGCTCTAACCCATGTTTCAATTTGGAGTTCTGAGTTTGGTTTGAGAGAGAGATAGTTTTTGCAAGGGCGTCTCAATATAATGGCAGTAAAGAATTCGAACATCGGATCAAGTAATAAAGGAAGAATCATTGATAGTTACCAAAACTGTATTAAGTTCTTAATTAAAACACTTTAATAGAATAAACAATAAGCTAGGATGGTAAATAGTTTTACTGAGTACTAGAAAAAGTTAAAGTGGAACTTAGGAGATAGATAGGAGATAACTGACTAATACTTGGGTTATTGAGTTATTGGCAGATTCTGCACTTCTTACAAGGTAGATGCAGAAAAATTAATTAAAAAAATAAATAATAAGTTTCTTTAATCTGGATTTCGTGACATCGGAATATATAGGGAAACGAAGCAGCTAATATACTGGTGAACAATAGAATTGTCATACCACACGTTCTTGCAGAATCAGTGTACATACCACTTAATGTGGCCAAATGAGCTATCAATACTAAATCGCCACGAACTGGATATTTCAGAGTTTCTCTTAAGGGCGGCTAATACATAGTTGATGTTGCAGGTAGATTGTGTTGTGCATGATCTGCCTAGCTTTGGGAGATTGTTAAGAGTGCTACCAGATCGAAATTTTTTAAAATAAACTATGAGTGAACTATGACTCAGACAAAACAAAGCAATGATAAAACTGCACTCCTACAAAAACATTTTTGAATTTTAAAAATGCAATTTAAGGGTAATTTAACGGCTTTCATTAGGGGTCATTATATCTTGAAATATCAGCTGATTAAGTAAACGATGCGGAAACGTTAATTGGATTTATGAATTTGTTATATTTGGTTTTAATTTTATCATCTAGTTTCATATTATTTTTTATATAAAATTATTTATGAGTTGGATTGGAACATCACATCACATCACTAACCAAAACTTTATTACTAGTAAAGAAATAGTATTGAGGCTCTGTTAAATATATATATTAACATTGGTATATAGTATGGTAAAATTGGTAAGTTAGTGCATTAATTTTTATTTTTTGATATTATTAGTATTAGAACATATATGAATTCTTTTTATCGGTTGTAAGTAAAAACATTATATTAGTTTTTAGATAATTTCCTTAAATTTGCCTTTTGTCAATTGTTTTTATATTTTTGTATTAAACTATAAAAATATATATGTTCATATCAAATCTGAATTTATTGTAAAATATGTATTCCATTATTTGCATAAAATGCATTAAAAAACATATAAAAAATAGTTATAAAAAAAAAAAATTAAATGTAAATTTTCATATTAACATGTTTCCGTGCTTGCATAAAATCTAATGGAAACGAGCAAAGTCAGCAGATTTTGCAAATTGCATGATAGCGTCTACATGGCAGCTCCATTTGCTCTCCGCCGCCTAACCAAAAACCAATCGAAATCGAACTTTTCATCGTTGGAAGCATTATTTTCATGACACTTTTGTACGTTCGCTTAAATCAGACAATGGCAGTTGTGCTTTAAGATTTAAAGATTTTATTTTTAGTTAAATTGATTGTCAAAACGTGCACTTGGTGTCACTTTAAACATTCGATGCGTGCAAAAATTTAATGGGAAGGCACATGATTTATTAGCCACACACCTTGTTCAAATGCATTTCAACTACTAACCACTAGACAAGCTAAAATTACATAACATATAGACCACCGACTAGGTCATAAAGTCATTGACACCGGCACAAGCTTTCCTCCAAACAACCGTACCTTAAAATTGTCATATAGTGTATGTCTAATTATTGTATTAGGTTTTTCAGAAACTAATAAAGTCATCGATCGTTCCAAGTGCATCTGCCCATTTTTGGACATCCGAAAAGCACAAACAAATCATAATTGCTACTTTATTTGCTACTTTATCAAGCCACGTAATCACTTACAAAACCAGATAAACTTTATGCCTAATTGAGTTTTACTACTTCTTGGGGGTATCAAAAACAAATTATTCAAACACCCGTACCAGTTGGGTTTGGTATCATCATCAGGTTTTATAACATTGCAATCAAATAAATTATTTTTATTAAATTCCTTTGAGTTTGCCTGCCAGTAAAGAAAATCTGTAAAAATTAAAAAAATTTTTGATGCATTTAATTGCGTATAGTGTACAGTTGCATGTTTATATAAAATTAAAAAAATATATATAGTATATAGTACAACAACAAGCAATTAAAAACATAAAAATTAAATTAGAAATTAAAAATAATTAATGGTAGTAAAAATATATATTAGTTAATAAAATTTTCAATTGACTTTTAAAATAATAAAAGTTATGAAAATTTGATTTCAATATTCTGACTAAATTTTTCTACTACGCTATAGGTGGACCTGCAAATTAGATATTAAAATATCAGATTTAGAAGCATAAATTTTTTATTTCCCAAAAAAAATTTGTTAATCAAAGAAATTCTTAACCGACCATACAACTGTTTCGGATATCACTACATATCCATGATCATTATATATTTAATGGTTTAACTCCTAGGAGGAACATAGGGCCGTAACAAATAACTTCCACTCGGTACGATTGGTGGCCAATAGCTTCAACTCTCCCCAGTCTTTCCGCATGTGTGACATTTCCGTGTCGGTTTGTCTTATTTTTTGAAAAAATTTTTTCCAAGCCTCTTCAGTATAAACAGATCAAACCAACATATATCCCAATTATCAGTACGTTAGCCTAGAATTTATTTGATTGCAAATATTTCCTCTTTCTTGCTATTATCACCGCTTTTCTATTTGAAATAGATTTCTTGTCATAGCACACAAATTGAGTACCAAGGAGTATCGAATTTAAGATCTATATCCGAAATACCAGTACGATCAGCCTAAAATTTACTTAATTGAAAAAATATTTTCTTTCTCGGTATTACCACCGCTTTTCTATACGAAATAGATTTCTTGTCACAGGACACATATTGCTCAATTAAACTTTTTACCTTAATTGCTTAGCCATTTATTGCATTTGTGTTATACTATTAACACCCGTAATTGTTTCTTTAAGAGTAACAAAAAAAAAACACTCGCAACTTACGAAAGAAAACATGTGAAGCAACAACAATGCAATTAAAATCTTCAGAGTTAAGTTATACTCGTTAAAAATTATACGTCTTAAGTTTCAGTGCAGCCAAATTGAAAAATTAATCTATTGTCAATGTTCATAATGAATGTTTCAAAAATCCAGTCACCCGTTAAAATCATATGAGCATTTTTTTTATGAATAAATTCAAATACATAAATTTAAATACACTAAATAAAAATACTTGCCATTGATCTTTTAATATTTATTTTTTTTTTTTTTATATTTAAACTAACTAATTTTAGTGTTTATAATTTTTAATTTCAAATTGTACACAACACAACGGAAAAAATTTACAAAAAAAAAAAAAAACAATTGACATATTTAAAAGTGATGCCAATTTATTTCAACCATAATGAGCACACAGTTTTTTTTCAACCCTGAGAGAAAAAATGTTTGTATTAAAATTAATTTTACAACCTCGATTCCATATCCAAACAACATCTTATTGTAACATTTAATTAAACTGAATGAGAGATTATTAATTTGTATGTACGATAATTATTTCGAAAATTGAAATCTGCTCGAAATAAATGTTTCTTAATTGAATTAATGAAAATAATATATTTTTGTTACATATAGACTAATTACAACCATTAATTTTAATTACAATGAAAATAATATATACAACATAAATCCTTTACTAAAATATGATTGAAAAAATTTAATATATTGCATAATTTTTTTTTATAACCTTATAACAATATAATTGGGAACAGCTAATGAGGCATCGCAGTTATAATAGATATTATATTAAATTTGGTTCACAGATATGTACCATAAAGACTGTGCAAAACCCTGATTCTCCATAAAGGAGAATCAGGGTTTTGCTTATTATCTGTTGTACTGACTAATAAGAATTTGATTTTATTCCAAAGTGAATATTATTACAATATCAATATTATTATAAATTAATATTATTAAAAATTAAAATTATTACAATATTATTTATTTACATATTGAATTTTTAAAATAACATAAAAGTTTCATTTTAAATTTACTAAAAATTTCTTGCCATTGTGGATAGTCTGTCTTCCCTTATGTTTTTTTTTTATTACGACTAAAGCTTCACTGCTGAGAAAAAATGTGGTATATCCTTCAAATTCTAAACCCGCTAGATCATGTTATTTAGCAAAGCTATGGTTTCTTTGTTTGAATTGGCAGTACTTTTTATATTCACAAGTGATGAAATTTTTTTGGTGTTTTTCTACACGGTATTTACGGTTTAGACGGTATTGACTTTGTCGCTGCTCTCTAAGTTCTTTTTTGTTATCAAAACCAGAGTTGTTATCTGCCTTTGTAGAAAGAATTTACTATCATGTTTTTATCATTTCTCGTTTTTTAGTATTTTCGTTTCCATACTTACATTTGTTCTTTTCTGGTTCCTAAAATTTTTTTTTAAATTCACAGTTTTCCATTTGGTGAGGTTTTTCCGACTTGTCTAACAATAAATTCTCTTTGGATTTCATTTTTCGCGGTTATAAAAAATTTTATTTTGTTTTGTAAATATGTGGATTACGGTTTCCTTTTATGATGAAAATTTTAAATGCTTTTAAATTTTGAATAAAGCTGTGCTACGTAAGTAATAATGTAATATTAATCATCAAAAAATAAAAAATAGTATTTAAATTAATGTTACCATGGGTTTAACAAAACTAATTTTAATTTTATAATTTATATTTATTTAAATTATTTTTAATTTGCAACATAATTTCTATTAATTTATGTTGTAGAGCAGGTTCACGGTAGTATCAGAGTCCCGCTCATCGATGTAAAGGGTAAGAAACTGTGGGGAGTTTATACCGCAAGGTTTGAGAGAGATCGTATAGGATGTTGTTGGAGAAGGGCTTGCGTTTGTAGTTGGTGCAATCACGAAGAAGAAGGAGTCTTTCCATATGGCCGGAAGTGTTTGAAGAGCAAAAGGGAAAAGTCGTATATGAAAAGAGAGTGAATGAGCTGTTTTTAACAGAAAAGCTTAACTGTTTATTTTAGCTGGTTACGCTTGCGAAGAGTATTGTTTAGTTGAGTATGTGTGAACTGAGTATTGCGAATGGCATAGTCGACGTGGAAGGTGAAGTTGTGCCGAGGGGATAGTACAATACCATGGTACTTCAGCTTGGTTACAAAGCGAATGGGGGTATTGTCGAATATTACCTCGATCTGCGAGTCGTCATTAGTTAAAGGTTTTATACGGCTTTCGTGAGATTCATTCTCTACAAAAAAATCAGGAATATTGGAAACCGCTTTGAGACTGCCACAAATGATAGTACATTCGCTTCGTGCGTTTTTTGGTGTTTGTTAAATGTTTTCACTGACATAGGATTACGTCAAAATCCGTAAAAATTTGTATATTGAATCATTTATTTCAATGGCGCTGGAGTTTGCACTGAATTTTTGTCATAAAATTTGCAGTTTCTACTTTCCGCATTTCTAGCTAGGTAAATATTAGTAAGTCCTTCTTTGGTAGCTCCTATTTATTAGAAAATAGACACATTATTGCTATGCAGAAACGTTTGAAGTGCTGCTAATGTACTAAATACTATTAGTTTTTTTTTTAATTTCTATTTTTAGGACGGTTAATTGGTGTTACGACTATTGTTTGTCTTAATATATTTATTTCGTTGAGCACTGAGTGCATGCATATTTGCAGTGAGTGGGCTTACTTGACATGAATGAAATCAAAATTATTTTAATAATATTAATATTCTTTTTTCACTTGTATTTTGTAAAAACTAATAAAATTCTCAAGTGAGTAATGAGAGGGCTGTAATGAGGGCTGTTTTACTCACTGTCTTGATTAATGTATCAAATGTTATTAACGATATTTTGATATGTGGGTCGTATTAATAAACTTAAGTGTTGAAATCAATTACATTATTGCCTTGTTTGAGTTAAATAATATATATTTAAGTTGATTTTAGCTATCTAAGTGCAAAAAATATATAAGCAATATTAAATCTAGAAGAGATAGTCTGTGCCGCTGTAAATTTCATTGATGTTATATATTAATATAAAATTTCTCATAACTTTTAAATAAATAACAAATGTTTTAAATGAAATTTAATTTCCGTTAAATTTATAGAATTCAAGTTGGGTTGAATTTTTATACTGATATGTTCCAGAATTGCATTTGATTTCAATTTGGTTTCCTTCAAATATTTACATTGCTTATAAAATATGAATATTCAGTAACTTATGAAATAGCACACAATTCTGTAGATGAACACAGATAAATTATACAGATAAATTATACAGATTTAAGTTTAAGTGCAGCATACATTTTGTTACAGATGCAACATAAACCATAAAATATTGCTTAAATCAAGAGATTTGGGGAATATGAATGAATGCCGTAAATGATTGAATACCGAAGAATATATAATAAAAATTTTTCCAACCATTTTTGGAATATTATTGTTTCAAAAAGTCAAACTAAAGTGAAGATAAGTGGAAATTTTTCACAGAGTAACTTCGAGTAAATGTACAATATTTGATTTAAAATATTATGGAAATATTCTGGAATAAAAAAATTTTATATATATATAACATTTTGATTTAATGTAATCCGTACACGTCTGACTGATTGATTTGTGGTTCTTCATTTGCTTAATGAAAATATGAATATTTAAATTTTAATAAATTTAACTACATATTTTTAAGCACTTCATCAGTAACCAAACAAGTCAAAGTTTTATAAAACCTTTCAAGAAAAAATAGTAAAATTTATTTGTTTGTATTTAAAGAATGTGCTTGAATACTTGATATATAAAAATAAATTAAAGCAGATACAAATAAAATATGTTTAAAGCTCTTAATAAATATTTAATATTATTATAAAATTTATTTATATAGTTATTTGTAAGATAACACTAAACTTAATTTTAAAGTTAAACAACAATAAAGAATTGCACTATTAGATCCTTCGCCCTATATTATAAAATAATTGATATATTGGTATAAAAAGAAAACTGTATAATTGATAAAGCACAAAGTGCATATAGTTGATATATGTATATTTCACTCGTTTATTATTTTCTTGCATACATATAACTCAGTAATGTACCAAACTTGTTCATAGATTACTTTGAAAAAGGCCAAACTATCAATAGCGATCGCTACATGTTCCAACTGAAGTAGGAAAAAGAAATAAGGTCCTCTTTTCCTAAGACAATGCGATGTGCCACATGTTGTTGGCCACTAAATTGTTTAATTTACGCTAATTACACTTCGAATTGTTTTTGCATCCATCATTTTTGCCAGATTTGGCTACCTGTTGGAAGAGACCTCAAAAAAATACTGCAGGAAAAGAGAAATTCCCGAAAATTGGACAGGCATTTTCCTGTCTTAGTTCCATAATTCCCGAAAATTGAGCGAAACTGAGATATATTTTCAGGTCATTCTACAAGAGAGGTATCGAACTATCTTGAACTACTCACTTTTCTTAATGAATCTAATAAGATCGAGTAGGGTGATATGATTTGAATATTGATGCAATTTATGAAATCATAACTCAACAATTTTCCCTTAGTTTCTATAAATTCTGAACTATAATAGATAAAGACCTAGTATTGTTGACATCTTCCAGATGTGATTGACATGGCGTTTTTGTGATAGTATTAGTGTATATTGTGATGCTCTATGTTCCAATGGAAGATACAGAAATTGATAATGATGATGACGATAATTAGTGTATTTTAGTGCTATGCACTCTGATGACCACAAATAGTACTCTCAGCTCTTTTTTCATTTATTGCATAAGAAATTTCATTAGTGTATCATCAGAGTTTTTACAACATTTTCATTTCTGAACAGTTTATTTTTTGGATATAGTCCACGAAGTGATTGACTCAACTAAAGCATTCTGCAGAGGTAACGTCAATAATTAGCTCTGATCCTTTTGGTGTTTTAAAAGAGTCTTCCTAGAAGATGATGTTCCAATAATTTTCTACAAAATCAAGTACATTAGAAATATATTTCGAAATTAATTAAATATTTATTAGGTTGAAAATATTTGATTATGTTTAGATTAGTTTGGAGTTCCAGTCTTGTGCACTAAAGTCATCAAAGCATCTAGTGTACAAAACAGTCTCCCTTAGAGAAGGTGCAATTATTTCATTCAAGCAGAAGGGAACCCGTATGACAACCTTATTAACTTGACTATCTTTCTAACTTGAAAGGATAATAGCTCTCACAGTTGAGTTAGAAATGTGACGGCAAAGACTTTGAATCTCTACCTAACTAATGATGGACACGTATACATGAGTTGGAATATAGTTTCCATCTTATCAAAAGAGTAAGTAACTCCAACAGAAGGGATCAGCAATTGAATGATACATATTTCGTCTAATAACGACCAAGTTTCGTTTCCTTTAGGGACTAGTAGTAGTCAGTTGTGCTACTTTGCGTGCACCAGACCTGAAAAACCATCTTTAAAGAAATAGTTCAAAGTATTTGGAGCATTGCTAGAATTGGTGGTAGATCTGCCCATATTTTTTTACAATCTATAAAATATTTCCGTATTTCAAATATCGAAGGAAATAATTAAATGACAAATTATTTTGTTTTGTCAGTAAACTTAAATATTTTAGTATGCAAATAAAATCTGCTCGATTACGTGTTAAGTGCTGTTTATTGTTATTGTTTGACAAATTACTTCGAAAAATACTTACCTGTAATATTTACAAAACTGAAGTCTGTCTGATTTTGACAATTTGTCATACAAATAAATCAAAATAATTTAAGTGAAACACTCGGCACAATTGGCATAATTTTGCAAAATGCTTCATTTGAACGCAATAAATACCTGTAGAACGGCAAGAGCACGTATTTAAGCCAACTTGAGTTCAGAGAAATGCTGAAATAAACTGTCGAACAAAACAAAAGATAAACAAACTAATAAGCAGACAAGGCAACCAACCGACAAACGGACTGACTGACTGACAGACAGACAAGATTTAAGTAAATAATTCGAGTGTTTGCAAATAAACTTATGTCGAAGATGCTTGAAAAAGATACACGACATACGTAAAGCATAAGCGTGCTTGGCGAACATATGTTGAGGCACAGATAAAAGTTTTTATAAAGGGTTTGAAGTTTTTAAAATATATTGCTTTTCTTTATATACCATAAGATACAGCATATAGTCTTAGTTTTGTTTAGTTCAAAGTTTTTATGTATTGGGTCAAAAAAGGATCCCGTTTAGAGTCAACTTTTCAATGCTTTAAGTTGATGGCTTTAAAAGTAGGTTATTTGAATTTCATTAAATTGATAGATGTACATGTCTAATAGAATGAACTGTAGAACATTAATTGGTGTGTTGACAGGTCACTGTCTGGTCGCATCACATACACGAAAACTAAACCTAACTAAAAGCGATGCTTGTAGGAAATGCAACGAGCCGAATGCAAATGAAATTTTGGAGCATCTACTATGTAATTGCTCGGCTCTCTCGAGAACTCGACAAAAATACTTGGGGGCTGTCAGTTTTATAGGACTGAAACACATACCTAAGGTTCTCTTGGATGCACACAATCGCTAAAATAAGACTCTGATCTGGTATCGCAATGGATCTTAATGGTCTAAGCGTGATCTTTTTGGTGTGACAGCATAATCTAATCTAATCTATAGATGTACATAAAGCATAATAGATATCGTAATGCGGTATTGAGTGTGTAGCTAATGCTTCAGGGGTGCTCATTATTTTCACGATTACATTTCGGTGGAATTTTTGCGATTATTAACATTATATTTAATTTAAACTTTCTTTTTTTAGTGGGATATTATTGTTGTTGTTAATGTTTATTTCGAGTTGGTAATCAAAACATTTACACTAATTTGTGTATCTAAGGTAAACATCTTAGACCAATGACAACATAACGTTAAATAAATATAAACTAAATATATTAATGTGCAAATATATTACTAATTCTGTCTGTCTTCAATAAAAAAAATTGTTTCAATGAGAGTCAACAGTGTTTAAAAATTTTATTATATTAGGAGGGTTCGAATAGTAATTAACAAACAACAACAAAAAAAGTTTGATGAATTTATTGAAATTTGGCTGACAATAGAACGCTACTTCGAGTACCCATCATCAGTGATCTTAGGAATTTCGAATATTTATTTAATTAGTTTATAGTTTGGATGTTATTATTTTATATAACACAAAAGATGAGTCTGTTCCTAGTGCTCTGCTCCATCAGGACCTAGTACCCCGTTTATTCCTATGTATATATTGCTAAGCTCTAAATTAAGAAAATATCTCTTCATAAGTTCATCTACCTGATGTACCAAGTCACTTTCACAATCGTTTTGACTGCTTAGAATTGATCTGACAGAAAAGGAGAGAGTATAATTTTAATTTATGTATCTGTATTGGGGTCTAAGTCCAATAAAAAAATGTGGTTAAGGTTTAAAATATATTTTTAATAATAAATTTATTAAATTATTGTGCGAATCTGCAAATAATGATGAAGTTTGTGTTCAGAGAAGAATAGGTAGTGTGAAATGTGAGTCGATGGTGCTTGAAAGTTTAACTATATTGTCACATGTATATAATGCTAAGGTCTTGACTAAGACAACATTTCTCTATAAGTTCATCGACCTGATCGCTTGGAATTGTTATAACTGATAAATGATATAACTGATAGTTTTAGGAACCTTGTAATATGCTACCCAGTCGTACAACAAGAGAGGTGTCACTATTTGTTTATAGATAACCAGTTTTTCCGGGAGAACTTCATATCAAAAGTAAGGTTTAAGTATTTCAGGGTATACATATAATTTTAAGAGTTATTGATTGTATTTGTAGCGATGAAGTTTGCTATGGCTTTTTCTTATTTAATGTGTCTTTCGTATCAACTGTAATTATTTTTATGAAAGAGGGATAATACACTGCGACCTAAAACATCTATTTTGCACTTTATTCGAATTAGAATGTTTCTCCAAGTCTGATTTTTTTCGTATCAACTGTGATTATTTTTATGAAAGAGGGAGCACTGCGACCTAAAAGACCTATTTTGCACTTTATTCGAATTAGAATGTTTCTCCAAGTCTGATTTTTTTGAAAGATAGTATAGTATAGGGCCTATCTTTCCTAGACTTGAATCTTTATGTTTTATGAAATACTCTCCTAGGTGTTTCTTCCGCTTGTGCATCAGTTCTAGACATTCTCCTAGCACGAGTTATGCGGTTTCCTTTTCTTCTCTACAGTATAGGCCTCTCTCTTCTCTACAGTGTCTGCAGTCTGAGTTGGATTGGATTCCTAATTTTGCTAGGTGATTATTAAATCTACAGTGACCGGTTAGTGATCCTATAATAATTCTTAGGTTATTCTTAGGTTCATAGGTGTAATATTTTAAGTTAAAAAAATTTTTCAGCAAATCAAGTTCTCTGGTAAGATGTAATAATTGTTAATGTTGCAGTCAGTATATTAATTGCATAAGAAAGTAAGCTAATTATTTAAATTAAAAAAAACCAAATAATTGACTGTGATAATGTTTTACATATTATTGAATCATTAAACGTAGTAGTGCTATTTTCAAACTGAAAATTTTAGATAGATGGTCGAACACTATATTCTTTTACTAGCTATATCTCTGATTATTGCAATAACGTTTCGTATTTCAGAGAATTTGAAATACCATTTTTATTACTAAATATTGTTGATTTTACTGCAAATATCTTTTAGCTCACTTTTCGGAATGAAATAGTTTGTTATTGCATATGCTTAGTATACACATTTAATTAATTCCTATTTAATGGACAAATTAGTCTTTGTAACTATTCAGATGGTCAGCTTCTTGTAACAAGTAGCTATTTAGCTGACCAATTGTAAAAATCGATTAAATTAGATATGTAAATGGCACTACACTGCTCTTTGAATTGCACTATAAGCTCGAATAACTAGTCTCCAAATCTGTAATAAAAGCCATTTCACTTCAAATGTAATGCAATTACATTTGATGTGTTCCTCACTGAATCCTCTTGTGACTTTGTGTAACTTTTTGTGACTTTGTGTTACTCTTCGTGACTCCAGCACTGTTCCATAGCAAATAAGTGTTCAATTGCTTTGTGTATAACAAATATAAACAGTTTATGTATGCCGTTTAATTATAAAAACACTTTCCGATACGAGCAATTGATATGATAAGCAAACGTGAGCACGTAAATGTGCTTTTCATTGTTAGTGGTGGCGCTGCGAACGCAATGGGCATGCGAATTGGACTGGCAAAACCGAAAACAAATAGTTCTTCTATCAGCGCGCTTGCATCTCTTTGAACACCAACGTCGCATGCCAACGAAACAATGTGCAGAGATTATTTAAGATGCAGTTGGCAACTATGGCAGTTGAGGTAGTTGTGCCCAAAGTGCCAAATGAACAATGTAGCACTGATGTATCTTCGTTTTCACATATTCACTTCAAAATATCTGACTTTGTTGGGAATCCTCTCACTTTTCATTGATTTTGTTTTTCTTATTGTTTTTGTTGCGTATGTTTTTGTTGTTGTGTTACCTGGTGTATTTCTTGGCAACACACTTTGATGTTGTTGCCTTTGTTGCTATGACACAAATTACATAATGAAATTAACATTTTAACACAATTCAAACTTGGTTTATTCCAAATGAAACGGAACAGGTCTTCTGCCTTCAATTCGCAGCACATCTGCTGTCTTCCTTGGTATGAGCTTCAATGCGGTATTTGGGCCTGTTGCTTTAGCTGTTTGCACATCGGTGAATAATTCATGACTTGGCACTTGATTGCTGCCGACTATTAATGCTGGTGTTAACTGCCGTGGATGCATGCATGCATCCAAGCTCATAGCAGGTATCATCAGCAGCAAATTAAAAATGCAGTAGTGTAAGGAGAAAATTATAAAGCAAATTTAATGGCAGATAGCAAGAAGTTACTGCAGTCATTGGATTATCCACATGTATTAGGTGTACATCTCAATATTTAAGTGTATTTTATTGAAGATGCTATGTGTGCGTTTTTCTTGTTTATATCTGGTAAATGAATATTGCCCCAGAGTGAGTAATATACTAACGTGTGCAACTTGTTATGCCTTTTAGTAAATTATGTAATTAAATTTATTTTATTGCTACTAAATGCAATTAAAGTTTATTTGGCATTTCTTTTATTAAAAAAAATAAATAAAAATATACCTTTACAATGTACTACTCATAATAACTCTTTGCTATGCCACCTACGAGTGATTAAATTATACTTGAATAAGATATACCATAAGTAAATGCGTTAACAATGTATGTAAAGAATGTATTCCGGTAGATACGAATACGATACAAGTGAAACTAATGAATGCAGCTGCGCTGGACTTATCTTCCAACATCTTTCACATAGTTAATACTTAATATTGAAAAATAAATTCGAAATTCATAGCATCGTCATATCATATAAAAGTTATAGATACGTGATATTAAATATAAACAATAATTTAAGTGAAAATATGAACAACTCCGCCCCATAAAGGCCCGTTTATCTTATTATTTATTTCTATTTCTATTTGAGCCAGTGCACTTGAGCACTTTTACTCTCTCTTAACTCAAGGTATTTTTAAAACCCCTCTTTACGCTTTGACTGGATTATTGTTTATCATTGGATTAAGCAATAATTGACCTCAGATCTGCATACCTCCCCGAAGAGCCTGTAACCATTTTGAGATTTGATAATACGGTGTTGGTGTAATTGTGTAATGTTTAATCTAACAATATCTTACTGGTAATGTATAGCACAAGTTAAAGGATTGTAGTATAACAAGACTACAACCAATTCATTAGGTGGAGTTCAAAGAAACCCAAGCGATTTTTTTAAAATAGGTATCTGTTGTACGGCCAAAGTGGTTCTTATCATTCCTACCGGCCTGAACTATTAAATCCTGTCAAAAAAAAGTCGGTTACTGCTGTTGAAGTAATAAACAATCCAGTCAAGGCGTTAAGGGGGGTTTTAAAAATACCTCGAATTGATAAAGAGTAAGAGTGCTCAAGTACACTGGCTCAAATAGTTTCAATATAATAGTACACAATTTTTTAAATTCTATAAAATGTAAGCAGTCCCCTATATTGCTCATATTTTTTATCTAAATTAAATTGCTTTAATAATCATAGATCGTTGGCTTATACACTCGTGGTTCAATACTCATACCCATATTGCAAAAGATCTAAATTTAGTGTTTTTTGACTTTGGGCCGTTCTCATACACTGAAATATTCGTTCGGAGCTGTAAGGTCAGAGTTGGTTGCAAAATTTGTCTATTATTTGATTTCTTAATTTAAATTGTATTTTCAAAATTTAAAGGTTATTAACCAGCAATTTGTTGCTTACAACTCCATATATGGGCATTCATTTTGGTTTTTCATATATAAAGCGAGTTACCTATGGCAGATTTTCGCAACTGGCATGTGTTCGACTTGTTTATCTCGCCAAAATTCGTATAGTGCATGACTTTGGAACGGGCAAGTGACCAGTTGACATTTGGAATTATTAATGAATTTAATAAAGAAAATTATTTTACCAATTGAATTGCATTTTCATGTTAATTTCAATGTTATTACGGCAAAGCTACTGCCGCAGATGTTTCAAATGACTCAAATGATCAATTAAAAATCACAAATATCTGGAAATAATGAAAATAAAAAAAAAATCTCAAATTAAACATAAAAAATGCATATACGCATAGAATTTTTGAATCTGAGATTGTCAATCTTAAATTTTTATGCGAACCGGCGGCAATGACATGAATTTTTAGACATTTTAAAACAAATGCCGTCGAAAGTATACCAATAAAGATTTAAACCAAACCAACAAAAAAATTATAAAAAAAACTTAAAGGAGTTTAATAACATTTTTTTTTCTGTTTTGGAAACTTCTTTTTTTTGATGATTATATAAGTATTTCCTTTCACTTTTGCTCAAGAAGTCTCACCAAATCAACCAGATTGTTATTGGCTTCACTTGGTTCGGTCTCATCTGTTGTGTGTTTCAAGTTATTATGGCCTGTTAGCATATTTTTCCGTCTGTCCTTTAACCCATTAATTTAAACTGCAGCTCGAAAGAGAAGCAATAAAACAGCTGCAGCTGTTTCTTGGCAGTTATTTGTGCTTTTCCAAAATATATTTGCCAAAATGATTACAAATCACTTGGACTCTGGACAAGAGATTTTAGATTCGCAGGCGGATTTAATGACGGATGCATGGAAAATTTTTATTTTCGATGCAAATTAAAATTACTTAATAACATTACTTTCAGTTATTTTTATTAATTTATTATAGAAACGTTTATAGAACGAACTGCATTAGAAAGCGATTTGGATGATGTACCCATGATGACTTTAAAGCAATTTTATCATATTTTATCCTATATATTGCATAAGCAATATATTTTAAATTAATTTTAAATTCATATACTTCATATAGAAGGTGTAGATAAAGTTTGTGCAAATATTTGGTCATATACAATAGGTTAGTACACTCATACCTCGATTTAAGTCGTTAATTGGGACTGATAAAATGCGACGCAAATCGAATCACATTTCCCTACATATATAATTTACAAAAATATTCAAGTGGTTTTTGACCACTTATTGATGAAGAATTACATTTTGACTCATTAAATATTGACAGAGATTTATTCTGAGCATTAAGCCAATGGCGTTCTTCTTTAATTTTGATTTCTTATCCAAATTGATATAATGTCCACTTTAACAATTAGTGGACTTCTGTTTTTTTGTAACTTGTTTGCAAATGTTTGAGCTTTTCCATAATCCTTTATCAAGTCCGCATCACGATTACAATAGCTGTTCTTACAATAGCTGTAGCTAAACCCAGAACTCTCCCAATGTCAGCAGGTTTTTCGACAAGTTTAAAACGTTTTAAAATATTTAAATTTTGTTCCAATGAAATTTATTTTTGTTTTTGACTAATTTTTATAGCTTATAAAGCAGAAATTTACCTGTCCACTTCACCACACAAGTGTAAACTGACACCTTTTAACTAAAAACTTAATAGAAGTAAATTCCCTTTAAAAAAACCTACCTAAACCTACGAGAAATAAAATGGGAATCTCTTTTGTACGAATGTATTAAAAAATGACGGTTGGTTAGCAGACACCCAATTACTTCTAATAATTACCTAATATTTTGCATTTGAAACATTTTTTGCAAGAAATCATTATAGAGATGTTTGAGATATTGAGTTTAAGTGATGTAATATATTTGCCATCCTTAATGATATTTAGTTCGAGAAACTATTAAGAAGTACTTCCCTAAAAATCTTCTCCAGCTATTAAATAATATTTTTATGATTAATAAACTAATGAGTATCATACACTTGTAGTCAAATAATCTATTATGCTTACCCAAGTTATTTCAACCAATCATTTTGCTATTAATAATCTTGTTTAGTTCTTCACTATTTTGTATGTTTTTTATGTTATAAAGAGCGATAGATCTATTACTAATTGAAAAAGTCTGTTGTTCAGTTTTATTGTATTCAAAGAGCATTTGTTGAGAAATCTCTACAATCGTATCACAAAAGTTGGAAATACTGGTCCTTGAAAGTACTATTTTGTTGAGCTGGTGCCTTAGCCTGTCAAAAACTCAGTGACAATGTTAATATTCTCTCTGCTCAGTGTTAAGAGTCTAGTAGAGATATATATGGTGGGATGTTGGGACAGCGTACTGTGCAATAATTGGCTTCACTGAGGTGAAAGATTAGTCGAAGTAAACCCCGAAATGACATGGGTCCTTTTTCGTTCTTCTTCAAGTAGAGATAACTTTTAATGTGTTAAAAAAAATTTTTATGCTCTTCATCCAGTCATTTTTGAATTCGCAGTCTTCTTAATTACTTGCTTTGTCTAGTTGTTTCTATTCACGGTTGCCACTTATGGTACTTTAGTACCAAAATTGGTACTTTTTTTTTTTTTTTCGTTTGGTACTCATGTTCAAAAAAATGGTACATTTTTGACGACCCAACTTTATTGTGGATATTTCCAATTAATTTTTTTTATAAATGCAACTTTGCACTATTTTATATTTTGTTCATTTATAACACTATGAAAAACACAGAACAAAAAAATAAAAAGGTCCAAAAAAATAAAAAGGTCCAAAAAAATTTTGGACCTTTTTTTACAGAAATGGTACCTTTTTAAACCAATTTTGGTACAGGAAGAAATTTTCAAGTGGCAACCGTGATTACAATATTATGGATTCTTTCAAAAAGTTTTTATGCTGTGTTAATATAAGTTCACACTGTCAAAAGATGTAGAAAGTTTCACATTTTGTTGCAATCCTTTTAAATCAGAGACTATATTTTCAAGAGAGGTAATAGCATTAAAACGCAAATTTGATTATTAAAATTACATTTTAAAAATATAAAATACTTCATATTTATAGGAACATTTAATTGAACAAAGTGAGAATTGTAAAAAAAAATGATAAATTTAAAATAAATGAGAATTGTGAACACATTTACTATAAATCGATCTTAAACGAAACAAAGATATTAAATATAAATATCAATTAACTCAATTAACTAATTAACTTATTCCGTGTTACTTTTGTATCGTCGTATTAGTCTGCTCTTGAGTTAGAGAGTATTACAAAAAATGCTAAAAACAATGGTTTTAGATCTAGTTTTTATACACGAAATTTAATTATTTCTAAATGAATTTTTTTAAATTTTTAGCTTTATATATTTGTAATTCTGCTATATACACTTACATTGAGTTACTATAGTAAACTGATTCCAATAGCATCTCCGGATATAAGACTATTCTTGTCTAGGAGTAGAGTAGCTCAAGGAGTAGAGTAGATTAAGCTTTCGATGTATTCCTCCTTGACCGTGAACAAATGAAACAATAAAAATTAGTTTATATTAGACACCAAGCTTGTTGCATTGTGAGCATAATGATTGTAAAGACTGCGTTAAAAGCGCTAAGTGTGAACAGGCTTTAATTACAGCATTAAAAACAAAAGAATTAAATATAATCATATATGATATTTTTTACTGTAACTGAAATAACAATTAATATATAAATAACAAATAATGAATTTTTTTTTCTACATTATATCTAAGTGTAAGTGACAATATTTTCAAGACATTGAACAAAAAATATAAATAAATTGGTGGAAATAAAACTGGACTTAATTGAGTCAAATTAATTTAAGGGAAATTTTAAATTTTAGTTGGTTATGGTTTTGCGCTAAATTAAAATTCATTAAAGTGAACGTAACTTAATTACGTATTACAGAATTCATTTTAATTTTATTTCAAAGTGAATGTTTGAGTGAATGTTTTATTGATTAACTTAAATAAACAAAATAAATTAGTTTAAAAATTTATTTATTTGATAATAAATAATAACAGTAACAAATTAAAAATGAGTTTAAGTTTTCTTAAATGGTAACTAATTTAATTTATTGGTAGTACCTCTAGTAACATTATTACAAGTTCCAGTGAACCGAAACATTTAAAAACCCACAATACCTACTAATCTATGCAAACACAATAGTTTACTTGAAGCTATTTAATTGAAAGAGTGCTAGACACTTACTGAAGCACTTTAATGAATCCTAAACTATTTTCTATAGTTGTCTCTTGATCTCGTGTAATTTCTGGATAAAATAGTTAAAAGTCATCATAGGTGATTTGACTTAAATAACTTACAGTTAATAGAAAATTTCTTAACCTACGGTTCTTGGTAAGAATAATTTTGCATTTGAATATTATTTTGAATAGTTGCAACTGATCCACCACTAATATATGGTGGGATGTTGGGACAGCGCACTGACCAACAAGTGGACTCACTGAGTTGAAGGATTAGTCAAAGTAGACCACAAAACTACATGGATTCTTTTTTGTCCTTCGATTCTCGAATGTTGTTATTGAGTTAAAGCTGGAGTGACTTCCGTTCGCATAACTACATCTATTGTTCATTTAGCTTGAGGTTTCCTGTCAAGTCATCACCAACCCAATGGTGTCACAAGACAGTCTTCCTCCTACTTGCCAATATATGAACCGCTGTCTCCTTTTCTTCTAGACATAGTCTGCAAGTGTCTTCTTCAGCAATAGTTGTGATTACCAAAAAATTAATCTTGTAAACTTAATTGAATAATCTGCTCGATATTAATTGTGTCAACAATTTGGAATTAAAACCATATCGTCTGTGGGACATAGAGAAATTGTCACATTGGCAATTACATTACTAAACCAAAGCTAATTTATCTATTTACCAATTAAACTATTCCGGATTGTGGTTACAAAATTAAAACCGCATAGAGTTGCCTAATTTAACGAAACATAATAATTATAGTAAAATTAATTTAGTTTAATGTAAGCTGCTGTGCATTACAAATGCACTTTAACTAATTACGAACTTGTTAATTTGTTATTTACACTGATTAAAGCGTAACTTGATTTATCACGTTGCTTATCTGAGCACTACGTCAGTTGTAGGTTTGCTATGCTTGTTTGCTGACTGAGTTCATTTGAGGGAAGGAGCTTACAAATTCGTTGCGTGATAAGTAGAGATGCGCTGTACTTAAAACTGTAAAACAACATATCTAACCACACTGAATTACATGATTTCATTTAATGCTGTTACAGTTTAAACAACTTCAGCTTACATATAAGCTGAAGCTACTAAAACATCACTTTACGCTTAAACTCCAAATTAAATTATTTAAGAGATTTCGTAGTATGCACGCAACGGGCCAAGTAGCAACGTCATTAAATTCCGAAAATGAACCGCTTTATAATCACAGAAGAGAAGAGCCACCGTTTCTATTACCTTTGCAATTGCAATGGCTTGAAATCACTGAATCGATTACTGCATCGGTCAGTGTGTGGCTAGTAAATCCGGCCAACGGATTTAACTTTTGGCAATTTATCAAAGTCAGTCATCAGCACAGTAACCTACTTACTTTTGTGTGGTCATTGGCATTATAAAATTTTATACTCTTACACTTAAAATTTTATGCATTAAACGAAAAACAATATTGCAACTAACAAAAATCTCAATTAAAGGTTCAAATTTGAATTTTCCGCTAGTTGTAAAGCGCAGCAGTGGGTATATTTGACCGAAGCCAGGTAAAAGCCAGCTTAGCGCACAACACGCAGTACTCATAAAACTAAAAACAAAAGTAAAAAGCCTATAAAACGGGTTAATACTTAAAGCCAACATCGGTAATTATATAGCTATTGTGATTATAGCGTATCAACTACAGTTTTGAGCAAGCGATATTCATAATATTGCAAGACGGCGTGGGCACAATTTCGTAGATCCACTTATAGAGCAACAGCTATGATAGTCGTAAAATTAAAGCGGCAAAAAACTTCTGCTAAATGTCCAATTATGTGTTAGCAGTGCAGATACGTGATTATGTATCCACATTGTATTGTCTCATAAGTTTAACCTTTTGTAGATGAAAATGTGTTTGGCATCAAAGACGTCTTCTGAAGTTTTATGATTTATGCACATAAAGGCACACACATTGTGCCTTTGAATTTGACCTCAGCGCCATCTCGTAAAAACTAATGCATTATGTGTGACTGCTGGTAGACTAAACTTTGCTTTAATTGTTCCCAAAGTATAAAGCCTGCAATTAGCTTACACTTGCCGTAATTGCAGTAGCAGAGGAGCATAAATTTGGATTTTCTGTTGCAATTCGCCAGGGTCTAATTGCGTTATAAAGTCAGTACTTCGGTCTGGTTTGGCTTCAGATAAACAATTGCCATTCGCCTTTATGTTCAAAGTTTCTTTTGTATGACTTTCAAACTTATAGTAAGTTGAGGATAGTACACCGCCTTTAAGGCATATATATATAATATATTATTCAAACCTATATGAATTTATTTTATTTATATAATTTTATTATTATTTCCTTTAGGAAAAATATCTAAGGGCATTTAATATTTAACATTTAAAAAATGTTTGCG
Organism: Teleopsis dalmanni; assembly: GCF_002237135.1. Lineage (NCBI taxonomy): Eukaryota > Metazoa > Arthropoda > Insecta > Diptera > Diopsidae > Teleopsis > Teleopsis dalmanni. Next base: position 194,461,883 of record NC_051847.1, on the reverse strand, counting down.
AATATCATTAAATAGATTTGTGTGAAATTACTTTTTAATAAAGTTTAAGTTTTTTGTTATTAATAATTTAATTTCTGCTTTATAAAAGGAAGATCAAATTTTTACTGTAAATCCATTAAAATAGTATTTCATTAAATTATTAATAGATTTAATTAAGTAGTACTTCATAATTATATTTTAATTATATCTTTTTTATTGCTCTGATATAATAATAAAATTTAACACCATATTTATTTTAACTCACATTCAATGAGGAATTGCTTTAGTATTGGCATTGCAGTTCAATACTAGTTACACATTTTGATACGAAGATAGAGATATCCCGTATGGTTTGAATTTTCCACGGGTTTGTAGATTATAACAGTTTGTGCTACTTTTATTATTAAAATATATTACTGTGATCGCTTCTGGCATTCGGAAATTATTGACAACTTTCAAAATCTTTGTTTTTTCTTTAAAATTTATATCATCGCTTAGAAAGTATTTCCTCACTAGTACCGTACACTTATGTCAGCCTCTTGTCTTCTCCTGAACACAGTTATTAAACGTGATTTTCAGAATAGTCTTCAAAGTGCACAGTAAATCAGTTTTTATATCTCCAATTGTGTCCAAACGGTAGCTCCGTTGCTGTCTGTTGAGTTTACGAAATAACTAAAAGTCACACGGTACTAAATCGAACGAATAAAATAATTCTGAAATAATATGTGCGAAATTTTTGATAGATGGCAAAGAAGAACCTATGCATTAAGAGTTGATGGAATTGTATCTTATATATATAAACCCAAGTCTCATCACTAATTATTATAATTAATTATGTAACTTTTGTGAAATTAAGCAATAATTGACCTCAGATCTGCTTACCTCCTCGAAGAAACTGTAACCATTTTGAGATTTGATAACGCGGTGTTGGTAAGTCTGTCAGTTTTCGCAAATAATTTCACGGCTCTATTCTTTAGGTATTTTTTGTTCGGATTAATCTTGAGGTCCCTGAGGATGTCATTCGTCCTAATGTACCATGGTACCTTGAAAAGTCTTCTCAGAGATTTTATTCTAATAGAAAGCATTGTTTGACAGAATTTAACGTGTCGCTTTATTTTCAAAAAAAATTGAAATTTTATTTTTTGAATGCACCTTGAAAATACCTTGAACTGATCTTAATGAAGTTAGAATGATAACAATTTTAGCGGGATCTCTAATTGTCAAACGACGAGTTTTCGTCGTTTTGCTACCACATTCCTCGCAAGGACCCCTAATATAAAAGAGTAGAGCCTAAATCCATCCCGTCGAATTGAGATAATTTAAAGCAGTGCATTGCACGGGTTTGTGGATTATATTAGGGCTCATGTTAACCTGGAAGTTGGTCATGACTTAAGTGCTTTCCAACTGTTATTGGCAAGTGGCAGAAAGTAGAAGCAGGAAGTACCTGCTTAATGATCTCTAGGGTAATATAAAGTGGCACAGCCAGGGAGACAGAAAAGTACCAAAGCGAGCTAAACTGTCAGCATTCTCGTTCTCTTCTATGTTTCTATGTCAAGTTGAAAAAATTTGGATATACCAGATAGAATGTATGATGTCAAATCGTAGGCTATGTGATATGTCAAGGAAAAAAGAAATTCTGGTGCTGCTGTCAAAATCAACCTTACAGATACTATACACCACTCTTTTCCTAATTAGTTCACATGACACAATAGAAATATATAGTACTACTATGATATAGTATAGACAATAGTATATAATCTTTAATTGAATGATTTAACGCTCTCTGAAACCTACAAAATAGTCGTATAATCTTTTCGAGACTCGTTTTCAATATCCGCTTTATTATTTAATATTTAATATTTTCATATTATCTAAATATTGAATAATTTAAACATCTTTTTTAATATACATAACTTTATGTATGGTATATTGTTAGATATTTGCTGGCTCATTACTTTTTGCACAACTGATTTGGTAAAAATAACATTTGAAGTATTTATTGAATAACAGAAGTAAAGATTATAAAAGCTTGCACTGCATTGGCAGCACCCATAATGGGAAGAAACCTATCAAATTTTATGTCATCAATGATAGATACATTACGACAATCAGTTAAACACAATTATTATATAAAAATTGTATATATATTTCAACAATTGAATGTGTGCATAATTTGTTTTATCAAGTCCGTCCGTCCATATGTACTAGGAGCACATAGTGAAATGATGTAACCGGGGTCAATACCTCAATAATATACGGCATACAAAATGAAAAACAAAAGACAAAAGACACTAAATATTTCCTCTTCAACTCGTACCTGCTGATTGCAAATTGCCGCATTACCAAATATCAAAGTGCATCAACGTTCAGCGTTGAGGAAAGAAAATCCGTTGTCGCACAATTTCTCAAAAAAAAAAAAAAAAAAAATTATAACCTTGCAAACCTTGTTTTGAGTCAAAGCTACAGTGTATCTTTGACTTCGGGGCGAACGCGACTGTAGAGTGCAAAACTCTTTGATTTTCATTTTTAATAGCGAAAATCGAAGATGTTTAGCAGAGTTTCACTAAGTTTAAAGCGAAAATCTCTGCTGTTTCCAATGAAACTTTAAAGGAAGTACACAATGGCAGCAGCTACAGGCAAAAACGTGGCCAAGACATTAGCACGCCATGAAGGTAACAGTGACTTCAACAGAAAATTAGGCAACAACAAACTTCAAACGAAAAGCTAAAGCTAAAACTATTAAAATTTGCAATAATTACGAATGAGAAACGTGTACTGCCCTTTGTAATTTAACTTTTGACTCTTAACTGAAGCGGTACACAATTGCAGCTGGAGCCGCTGAGGAGAAGTGGGTTACGCTATAGTGACTGAATTTAACTCCTTCCTTATTTGGTTTTTGTGCGCAGCAACTCGACAGACATAAAACATCTAAAAACACATAAAAATATGTGGAACAATGAAATTTCTTTGGCATAATTTTGTTGTTTTTTTTTTATGTGGATTATGCAACTTCATAAATCTCAAGTGCAGCCCACTTTGGCTTCATTACAACTACTGTATATTTTTACTTCTTCATAAAATCTTTCCATCTTCTCCATTCTTCTGCGGTTATTTGCTTGTTAATTTTCGCATACCAAGCGGCGATGTCGGAATTTTGGTTTCTCGTTATGCAAAATGTATCTAATTACTTGTGCCAAGTGCACATAAAAATGCGGTTATTATTTAAGTTCATTAGTCTTTTGGAGGTAGTCAGCAGAGACAATGTTTTCGGTACTCTCTGCTTCCAAAGAAATGGAACTGACTGATGGGAAATTAAATGCGTGCATATGTAAAAGACGTTAATGTGACTACAAAATTCTCATTAAATCTCAATTTGCAAATAACCCGAATATATGCAAATTTTTTTATATATTTACACATTTGTTGGATTAATGTATGGATCATTCAATCAAAACTTTTACTTTATTTTTTCACATTCTATCCATTTTAACATTTCACTCTAGTTTCAGTTTTTTTTTTTATTTTTGTAAATTAAAGTATCTATGCTAACTATTTTTGCACATTTTTGTTCCGCTAAGGGATTTCCGTTTTCATTTGAATAAATTTCTTCAAACAATACAAGTGGTTTATATATTGCGTTATGGTCTTACTGTCTCTGATTTATAGTAAAAGTATCTTTCATTACAGCTAGCTTTAGCTTTATAAACCCATAATCATTCATCAGTTTTATATTGTTTAAATATGTTTTGTCTTCAATTTAAATTAAGATATTTTAATACAAATTTCACCTTTCTATTAAGATATTGTTAGAATAAAATTGACTTAATTTGTATTCTAGAATTCGTTTTGTTGTAGACCAACAAACCACTACTACGAGAAAACAATCCTGGTAGTGGTAACACTACAGTGCAAGAAATACTGGCAGGAAATTGAGTATATCTTTCAATTAGAAATGCAAAAACTGCTAGGAAGATGAGGAAAAGGAAAGATACAAACAATTTTTTTTAAACCTGTTTTCTTGTCCAATCAACTGGAATACCACTATATACTGCTTCACGTAGTCCTCAATGCAATTATATGAGCTTACTGAGTTCAAATTCTTCAATTTCATATCGTTTTTCTATATCTGCAATATCCGCACAATATCAGCGAAAATATATTAAATTGACTTAGAGCAAATTTTCACCTCCTGATCCAATTCTTCAAAGTTCCTATGATATTTTTAGGTTACTACTATTTTGAGTTTGTTGATGGTTTTGGCATTTTTAACTGTTACTGGTCGTCCAGCACAAGAAAAATGGTGGTAGTTTATTTGTTTCGTTCTGGCCGGTCTGCCTTAAGTGTTTCATTCCGGTTATATACGAGTATTATGTATTTTTTTCTCCTTGTGTGCTTGAGTTTTGAGTACAGTGGGTTGGCTTGAATTGTGTCAAGGAGGAACGAACTGCAACGTACTGGAAATGTGTTTGAAATGCATTATCTCTAGATTTTATTATCAAGGGGGAAGATTTATACACCAATTTTTCTCTCTAGTTACCTCTACCACAAGTATTTTATACGATATTTTCAATTGTCTCATTTTGGGTAGTTTTTTTTATTAAGCCCAACAATGAAAATAATTTAACATACAAAATGTTTTCATACAAATGAGGTCATTATAAATAAATCCACTGATTTAAGACCTTTAATCAGTTCCTTAAAATGTTCCATAAAAATCGTAAAATTCCCAAGTTACCTTTTCAGCTATTTCAAATGCATAAAGCATAGTATGCCAAGGAAACGACTAAATCCTAATTTCATTAATATAAGTAGTTTTAGCTGCAGTGTAAACATGACTTTAAGTTTGTTTATGATTTTGTTTTCTTGGTCGTTGAAATCTGGACAGAACACAGCAAAAATTAAATATGTTTAAATATAAATAAAATACTTATTTATTTATATTATATTCTAATATAAATTATTATATATATAATATATCTGATATATATGGTATATATTATAATATATAAATAAAATACAAATAATTTATGTTTTTATATATCTAATTCATTGATTATCATTTTCATTTTAATGATTTCGTACAAGATGTTTTGCTTAAAATGTAAAACTGAAGATGTACTCTTTCTTGAAATAATTTTTCCATTGTAAATATTGTAGAACGCATATGTATACTTGCATTAAGAACTGATGTAAACACAATAGATAACTGACCGTTCTTTAATCTCACGTGGTGTAATTATGTAGTGCTACCAACTTAAAGAAACAAAAAATAAGTGACAGTATTTTTTATGTGTGGTTTTCAAATTATAAGTTCTGATTATTTTTTGCTTAAATACTTTAAGTTTCTTGATTTAAGCTATGTACTTAAGCTTCTTGAGTATTTCGGACATGCCATTAAATATGTCATTAATTATGTTTTTATTGTTCATTGTATATTCCATAAAGTGCATGAATTTTGACATATTGTTGCCACATAATTTTATAGATTAAAAAGTTAATTAAGTACAATTTCCAAGAAAGGAACGCATTTGATATTGAATTTGTTAATTATATTTTTATAACTTCTCTCACAGTTCATTAGCGTAAACTGAAGTACAATAAAAACTCATTTAGCCCAAATGTTGTCACTCGAGTGTTGCTTAATTTATTAAGCCAAGTACGTCTAATTTGACATTAAATAAATTTGTAATCGACTAAAAATTTTATGTCCTTTTGAAAAGCCATAAAATTAGCAAAACTTCATGCAAAATACCAATTAATTAACACTGAAAATATGAGTAAAAAGTACGTGCCGTTGTCGTCTCTGAAGTATGTAAGCCATTAAAAAAATTTGCTCGGTGAAAAGAAATTAATGGCTCCTTTTTATTGGCATAATATTAAGAAGGCTTAACTTTCAAAAGTGTAGAGCATCGGAGCAGAAGTGGAGCAAAGTGAAGTGTCAAGAACAACTGCGTTGACTAAATTGAAAGTCAAAGAAACCAGTAGATTATGCAACTGGGTTGAGCAGGCAAGCACTCGTTCCTCACTCCTCTTCATATTGAATGTTTTTTGTTTGTGAACGCAATGTCGATAATGATTATGATGATGATGATGATGATTACGATTACGGCAAATGGCTTAGTTTGCATTATTGCGGTTGGTGATGTCATAAGACCACAAATTGGTTTTGTAAGAAGATGAGACTCTACGCGTTATCCAAGCAAAAAATTAAGCTTATAACTTGTTGCTATGTGGGCTCAACTGGACAGATAATGACTTTTTCAGAAATCTTTGCAATGGCCAGCAATAGCAGTTTTTTTTGGAGTTTAATGATGCATTTATTTGTATTTTTGTAAAATTGAAAAAACTTCGAAAGTGTATTGGGAGATTGTGTGATTGTTGCTGAAACAAATAGCTTCTAAGATAATTTATATTAGAAAAAAAATTGTAATTACAGATGCATAGGAAAATAAAACAAAAAACTTTTTCAATATTTTTTCTTGAAAAGTATTGAAACTTACTTTAAGATATTTTACTACTTAAAGCCGACAGAATATTAAACGGAATTTTTTCCAAATGACTTAGGTTGGTATTATTTATATAAAAACAATGATAATTTTTAAAAATCATATTTATTAAAAAATCTTGAAGAATAAATATTGTTATACACGACGTTATTATATTTTTATTACATATGAAAAATGATGCATATGACTGAAGTTTCATTTTTATTCACACAAGTTAGAACAACGAATTTTTTCGTTCTCTCTTCTTCTCTTTACTTCTGTCTTCTATTCTCTTGCTCTCACTTTTTTTCTAGTCTTTTCTTTTTACGAGTTGGTATATATGGATCTTGTACGGTATATATGGGTCTTGGTTTGCCTCTTCCTATTTATAACTACACTAAAAATCACTTTTAATAATGTTCGAATAGATCTTTTTTGCTTACAGGCTGTCGGTCGCGTTAGCTGAAACTGAATTCCAACAGTTTTTTGCTAATCGCTGCAGACCTTCAATAAGATTGTGTTGTATCTGTCACTTCACGAGTTTCTGTTATATGAAGTCTCCGTCTCTGTAGACCGTTCGCATAGCAGTCCGGTGTTATAATACATATATTACCAGTCTAAACATGTTTTTTATATAGCACCTTACGGTGTTTAAACTAGTCTAATCGTGTTATTTTAATAGTACCCTTACTTATGGTATTTTCTAGCCCTACAGAACGTCAACTGCTGTTCTCCAGCTTATGATATCTATTTTGAATCCATTGCGTAATTTTCTGTTGAAATATTAGGTCTTTGCTTATATCATATCACTAGTATTTAAACCATACTGTTTGACTTACATTTACGTCCAGTATTAAGTATTAGCGAGCATTCAAGTAATCCTTAAATCTTTAAGGATTTTGCTCAATAGAAATCGTCGAATTTGTATCCTGAGAAGTCGAAATTCATTACTATATACACCTTACTTTTTTTCAAAATATTAGCTTTTCAAAATCAGTTATTAAAAATTGAATTGCGAGTGGAAAAAGTTCAGCGAACGATTAATTTAAACGCTATCCTGTACACTATTTTCTCATGGATAATTGGTTTTTTATCTTATGAAATATAATAAATTTGTAACTGCCATTAAATAATGCGGAACATACTGCAATAAAGTAAACATATTACTTAAGGTTTCTTTGCATGATTTTATTTATTATCCGAAAGAAGAAGTTGCAAGAAAGTAGCGGCGGCTTTACTTGAATTGAAGGATAAACTGCAACCAAATGACATTTTACATGACGATGACTAAAATAAGAAGCTACAAAAATGATAAAACAGAAAAAGATTCGACTTTTAAGAAATTGAATTTGGCTGTCTCAGCAGATTTTATGATCATTTTTATCTCATGTAACTAACATCCCGTCCATATGGAAAATTATTGCCTGAAAAATATTGCATCATGTAAAGTTGCTCACATGCGATAAGTGTTAAGCAGGTTTTTACACTGCCATTCATAAGTTTACTGTCACAGATAGTAATTTTTGGAGAAATGATTTCAATATAATCTCAATGTAATTTTAATAGAATGTTTTAAGGGTTTCTGATTCCTTTTTTTTAAAAGGCATCCTGTGCCTATCCAAGAACTTGAAAAGTTTTATTATGATTTAACTATGTCACAATCGATATTTTACTAAGTTTTATACACAATTAGTGATGGGAGCTTGGGTTCGGTGTTAATTTTCAATGGCTATGAAGTGAAATTTAATGAAAAAGCTGGCTCATTAAATATAAAATAGAAAGCAATACCATTAATTACCTAATTAGAAAGCATTTACTGCATTTAATGCAATATAAAAACTATTTTGTATATACCGTCGATGTGAAAAATGGGTACTATTTTTGTTTTACTTTTGTTCTTTAAAATTATTTTATCACAATAAAATAAAAATTTTTATTTGATATGTGATAATTGCTGAAATATTGATCCAACATTATATTACATACACATCGTATCAATTGGGTGGAGAGCAACCATCCAACACAAACGAAAACGTAAATGTTGGCTAATAAGGTTTTGAACCCAGAATAAATCTTAGAGAGAAATCGATTATCAATTGAATAGACAATAATCATCTAAATCAAACAAAAAGCCAAATATCAAGTGATATAGTTATGTACCAAATAGTTTTATAGTATAAGGATGTGCCTCATATGCTATTCATCAGCTATATCCAAAAATAATGAGAGATTATTAACGAAGTCTGATTGATCCATTTTAAGGAGAGTTTTTGGGTCCCACATAAAGAAAAGGAAATGATTTTGCAACAAGCCATTACACCATATTTTAAGTCTATTACAGTAATGACAAAATTTCACTTATTACATTTTCAATTGATATTCCATTTATCTGACTGACTTTCTGAAAGAATAAAGAATAACTAATATGCTCTAGAAAGTATTATAAACTGTTAGTATATCTAAATATAATGTTAAGGGTAAGAGATTTGACTTCCATTTAAAATTGACAATTGAAAGTGTTGGAGGCCAAAAAAAATCGTTAAAATATAAAGGTATGGAAATCTTGGAGTAGCATGGAAATGAAGGTACTTTACTTGTAGGAGACTATTTTGCTGAATAAAGCTATGTTGTCACTTTACAAAACTATAGTCAAGCCATCCTATTTTAATAAAAAAAAAGTGGTTATAAAACTTTATTTTTAATTATTGTACCATAATTTTTAGTTTACAGTGTAGTATATTAAATAAGTGATCATTAAGTGAATAATATATTGCCGATGTTTATATAAAAGGATAGCTTTTAAGTAATAGGTTATTATTAAATAGCTTATTAAGCGTTTAAAAAAATTCTTTGTTGACAATGAAAACATTGTTTACTTAAAAAAGAAATGTGGTTGCATATCTGGTTAACCGGAACTCTGTGGATATCTGCGACTTTTATCTGCCAATTTTAATTGCCGCTACTAATAAAATTTTAATTTGTTATTTAATTTATTTTTATAAGCAATATTTACTTGTTCGCATGCTTCATACAAGCACTAAAAGCATTGAAATTCCCAAAACTTTCGCTTTCAATTTTACACAACCTACCAAATTAATAAAAATTAATTTAAATAAAAAGACAGAATAACTAATATAATAAATTTTATTTAATTTAAACTTTTTTAGCTTTTAAGTGTGTTTTTTAAAAAAAAAAAAAGATTTATGCACATTTTTGCTCTCTGCCAAATTTTGTGCAGCATCAGTAAAATTTAGACGCCTTGGTTTGTCTCCAGTTATCGCCTCCAGCGCAGGCGTTGAGTTGCATACTGGCATCATGGCCAAATTGCCCGGAACTTAGCTTGCATGTGCACACATTAAAGGGCAATTACGCCACTTTATTCCCAATTGAGGCTGCTGATGTTGCTTTCTTCAAGCTGTTGCATCTTCAAGCCATTAATTTTTGACCACGTAAATTTCGGTAATTTTTATTTAATTTTTTTTTGGTCTTTTAAGCCGTTAAGCAGTGACGGTTTGTCATGTTTTTGACATGATTGCGGAGTTTTTTGTGGTAATATGGGCAAGTGCACCGGTGGCTTTTATGCCGTTACGGTAATATTTAAGTAATGCCATGTGTCAAGTAAAATACCAAATTTTTGAAGCTTTTATTGATATCTGCTTAGGATTTTGATAAATGATCATAGGGTTTTGATAAGCGTACGTGATGTATTAACTTGATGTTTTTATTTGAATTATGATGTCTTGAAAGTATCTGGAAGTGCGTTTACATGATTTCTGGAAGCCAATGACTGCTGTGTGAATAAAATTTTTGATTATTCAATTATCTAATATATACATAAACTTATTTTGTAATATTTTTGGTTATTATTAGTAGTTTAAAATAAGATTTTATGAAAAATGATAACTATAAAAATTATAATAATCATAATTATAATTATTTTTAATTTTATTTATGTATTATTGTAGAAAAATTTTAAAATTACTTAACCTGACACACAGTTACTTAACCCTTTATTTATTTTAATTAAAATTTGTCCAAAATTGTTGATTAAAAAGTTACTTGCGTTATAGTTTGAACCTTGAGCTCTAGATCGTAAAGGTCAAGCAGTTTAATTTAAGTTGAACTCTGTTAAATATGAACACATTTTTCCATGTTTTACAGACTTGCGTAATGTCCGCTAATCTACACTCGAATTAGTTAAAATTATTAAAATAATAATAATTTACTCAAACTTCTTCACTTAATTTATTATAATAGGAAGAAAAGTACATATATGAGCAAATGTTTAAACAAATTTAAATTATGTAAAATTTGTTGTACTACTTACCACTTCCCATGTATTTGTTCCATAAGTATCTTCAATACATATTAATATCAATAACTATCAATACGTATACGTCCTTACCTTACCCTATTATAGGCAACTTACACTAAGGCAAATCTTCACAGCTGACACTTGATTAGGTGACGTGTTGAGCAGTTATGTCTACCTCTTCCGAAGTGCAATAAAGGATTTGACTTAGAGTATTTGTCTGGCCCATCTCGAAGTAAATTTCTTCTACGGGCCTGCTTCACAGCAGTATATACAGCAGTCAATTTTTGTTTTTCCTTTAAATGCAAAATATTATTACTTGTTAGAAGGGCAATGGAATATTTCGGTTGCGATACGTTATACTATTTTATATGTTAAAGAGTTTCTACATTAACCCATACAAATTAAGACTATAAAAATACCTAGAACTACTTTTGAATCTAGATCTTCGACTTTATTAAAATCAATGAAAGTTGAATGAAAGTATTGAATGAAAGTATGAAAGTTTACTTGTTTTTATGGTGATCGCAAGGTAGGATCAGCAATAAGACATCGCACAGAATCTGCAGGTTTTAGTTCTCTATAATTTCGTTTTTGATAGGAATATGCCCAGTTGAGAAACCATTACTGTATTTGAATTTAGGTCATAAACAATTTTTTAGTTGTTGACTCGTATGGAATTTTTGGATTACATTTGGACGGTTTTTTGGACTACTCCAAATGCCGGAGTTGGTTAGACTTTCTTGAACAGCTAATCATTATTGCATTTCCTGTGTATGTGTGCAGTCTGACAAGTAGATATTCAATAAAACGGTTCGGTTTCTATGAAGTGAATCAGTGTACACTATTTGGAATCTTTTGTTTCTGACGAGGATGTCATAGGAAGGATTCAGACGAGCAGTATTTTAAATAAAATACCCAACTTAGAGATTTTACTGTTTCTGATCAATTGGGATTTTCATTGCCTAGTAAATCGTATGTTTAATCGTCTTTTTATGATATCTGTATAATGAACTTTCCCAGAAAGCTAATCACTGGGACTTATCCAACTGCAGCTTTGTGTTTATAAAGGTAAAATATATAAAAATCGATGTTTTGATGATTTGTGGGAAAGATATTTAAGACAAAATGTATTCATAAATTTATATATGTATGTATATATGCTATAGGTATGTATGTGTGTATATATGTATGATAATATCTAATGAATAGCGTCAAAAACTACATCCTAAAACTTAAGCCCATTAGAGCTTTGACTTAATAAATTGTGATTGGATTTCAACCAGGGTATCTATAAGATGTCAGTAACTACAATAGTACTCATCTCATCAAGCGAATACATTCACTAGAAAGAAATGACAGAATTGATAGATAATAAGTAAAATAAGTAAGACAATAATTAAAAAACAATAAGCAAGGGAAGTAGCAAACTTGCGGTTTGATCAAATTGCAACTTCAATATTATTTTGACTTAAAGACAAATTTGATTTCTGACTAAATTTTTTTGATTATTAATGCAAAATAAATTTTAATATCCGAAAAACTTTCTTTATTCGAAATTGCTAAATTTTGATCAACCAAGATATTTACTTTAAATTACAATATTTATAATTAATAAATTATAATAATTACAATATAATATTTTTATATATAAAAAAAATTCTTTATTAAACCTTTAAATAATAATTGCAAAATTATTAAATAATTTCATATATTATTTTCTTATTTTACAGGTAAGTGAAAAGTTGAAATTTTACTGTAATTTTCTTATTGGAGTAACGTAAGTCGATAATTAAAATTTAAAATATTTAATATTCCGGTAATAAATTAAAAATATGAAAGGTAAAAGCTTCCTTAAAAGATCAAGGCTTCTGAATGTTAATATGGATAAAATGAATCCAAAGAGAAAATTATACACTAGTTTGAAGTGAAAGGTATTTCTACGTTAAGAGCCTCTTAATAAAATTAATAAAATATTTGTACGAAATTTAAAAAAATATATATTAAATGGCAATAGGTTATGTGAATACTGGATTACATGAACATTTTTTACATATGCATATCCTACTCTATGCATATCCTACAGTTCTGAAACTTGAAAAAGTTCTTCAACGTGACAGAGGGCTGCTCCATTTTTCGGCATGATTGCCGATTGGCCAGTGACCTATCAACACTTTCAGGGGGTTTTTCATTTCATTTCTCCGGTGGAATTTTCGTTCTCCGTTCATTGTAGTTTGGCCCTCTTTAGTTTAGATTTATCAATTCGTCTTTGATTTCTATTTATGCATTGCTACTCTAAGATAGTAGCATTGATTCTGTACTAAAGTTATTATTATTATTATTATAAACGCCAGACTGCCACCTAAAGGATTTGTTGTGCTATTGTCGAAGAAAATCTCTTAAGCCTACTCCAATTGCTAAGCTAGACAAATTAAGACGGTTGACAAAACTGTTAATGCCACGTGATTTTGGATACCACACCTCATTGAATTCAATGAAATTCGAATAAAGTTATTGAATTCGCTTCCTGACAATCGCAGGGCACCAGCAGATAAGATGATTAAAAGTCTTACTGTGAATTGCACAGAACCAGCAACTGTCAGCATTCTTGAGTCCCAACTTTCTAATCTGGGAGTTAACAAGAGTATGTCCAATTAAAATACCAATGATTATTCTGGCAATACTATAGTTACATATACATAAGAGATGCCCCGTGGTACATTAGAGGAGCAGATATCCATTGAGATCTGTGTGTCGATTCAGTCGAAAAATACATTGTAGATCGTTCACTGAAACTGTTCAACATAATTGACGGTCTAAATAATCCAACATTCAACCTAAAACCGAAAACTGATAAACTCAGGCAGATACAAAGATATCAGATCTATCATTTCATAAAGCCCCCGTATGCAGGTAAAATAGAGTCAAGGTGATGAAATACCAGCTCAGGTACACACGCATACATATTATAGTTAGACGAGTGATAATATAGTTTGAAATTTGAAATTTGTTGATTTTGAAAATTAATTCATCTGCTTTATCGTTAGATATTGGTTGATATAAATGAGGGATTTTAGTTTTTAAAACTCTTTGTTAATTACAATATGATGGTTACTCATACTAATCAAGTAAATTACTGAATTCATTTACAAACTCCAGATGGTATGAGGAAGTATTCATTAAATTCCAAAATTAGACCCTCTGCGTAGGTTTAAATTTTCCTACATAGTTACTTTAATTTTGCCCATAAATGTATACTTTCTCACACCATCTAGAATTTGGTAAGAAAGAATAGAAGAAGAAGGTGTAAAAGAAGAAGGAGGTGTTTTTATTCCTTATGGTGGACAATATATCGTTCAGTCAGATTGTCATTTCATGTATATTATTATTATTTTATTATTAGACTAAATTTTTCATTTCACAGCTAAACGAGCAGAGGCAAGGCTAGTTTAATATACCGAGAAAATAATAACAATATTTATTAATTCAAGTATAAAGTATATTTTACATAGAAACAATAGTTGAGTATTTAATTTTTAGTTTTTGTATTTTATTTTATATTTTTTGCTTGAAATACAAAATAAAGGAAACTTTAATGTATCTGAAATGTTGTAATATTCAATGGAACATAGTCTAGTCCCATGTCGCAGAATATGAAAAATATTCAACTTGTCTCGAATAAAACAGGCAGGCAACTTGGCTAAGTTGAACTCAGTCGAGTTCGTTAGAGTTAAGTTAGGTTGAGTTGAGTTGAGCTGAGCTGAGCTGAGGCGCTCGGAGTTTGTTTGATGGCTTTTCGAATAATGAATAAATGATGAAGTGTGTCAGCACGTCAAAATAATAAATAGAAAATTTTACAAAATAAATCGAATAATATTTTTCGCTTGCAGTCGCTTTTGTTGGCAAAGGAAATTACAAGCTGAAAAGGTAAATGGAAAATGAGTGCACCCACAAGAATTTTTGAAATATTTTTAAATGAAAATTGACAATAAATTTTCAGCAGAAAACTTGAATGTGACAGCAAATACAAGGGCTTTTATCTATGTTTTCCGATGTTTTCCGGTCTTATTGTACAATTTTTTTTTTTTTTGTAGTGAATTAAATTCAATATATGTTTAATAAATTCTATATATAGAATATTGCTTAATATTTATAACACAAGAAAAGAAAAAGAAGAAATAAGAAATATGCTTAATTAATAACTTTAGCGATTATTGATATGTTTACTTAGTTTTTTATTTAATTAACTTTAATCTGCAATTGTTTTCCGACTAAAGTTTTTTAATTTATAAATATAATAATATCGTTTTGTTTTTAAAATATTTATGACTTTGTTTGAACAAAAAAAACTCATAGTTTTTTTTTTTTGGTTCGTTTTTATATACAAAATATGTGCAGCAGAGGAGTGTTGGCAACAATTTCGGTTGCTAAATTTTAATATGAAGACTATCAAGCTCATATTGTATGTCAGATCATCGTCATCATCATCATAAAGAGCATTGTTCCATCATCGGCCATAACTTGGCACAATCATTTCATACAGCCATAATTTTGCCACAGTACTCGACTAAATATTTTTTAATAAAGTTTTTTTTTTTATTTTTTTGTTTAGTTTTGTTTCTGTTGTTATTTTGTATCTGCAACTTTTGTTTCAGTAATTTTAATAATTGTGGTTGTAGCTGGAATAATGGTCATCAGCTCAGTAATTCAGCAACTCAGTACGGGCAGATTGTGCAATGCATCTAATGGCCATTTGCATTGTAATCACAATACAAAAATTTAGCTACAGCATTTTTGCTCCAAAGGTGCGTTGAGGTTTGTCTGCTTGGGTAATATGGCAAAAATAAAAACCAACAAAAAAAAATGATAATAATTAAAAAAAAAATAATATTAAAATTTATTATTATTTTGATATTTTAATTTTAAACTCTTTCATCTACATTTTTAGAAGTGTTAACTTCAAATTTTTATTAATAAAGAAACCACAGTACATTCTTTTGAAATATCTATTATCATCACTCTTGACATTTATTTTCATCACTTCGAAATAAAAAGGAGGTTGAAATGAAGTGAATGAGAGATAATATAAAGATAGTGTAATGAATATAGAGTGTTAAATACGTTTGTGAAGAAGTTGTTGACGGAAAAGTTGTTAAAATGTTAGATTTTTTTTTTCAATGATAGTTTATGCAGTCAAGAAATAATAGTTTATAGTATATTCCATTAAAATGGATATCCTTTTTAATGTTAATATATATATGTATATTTCACATAAACTTCAACGTAATCAACTATTAGAGATTTCGGCACGATTATAATTTCTTAGACGCTCTCATTTGAAATCGTATAAAGACAGTTATTTTCAGTTAGTGTTTCCATAGAGATTATGTCAATATAGCTAACTTGTGGATATATTGGGTTTTAAACTAAACATTTTAACATAAAAACTAGAATATTATTATTTTAATATTTGTTTTGTTTTTTATTTTAACTAAGAAGTTGAAAAAAGTTGCTCAATATAGCTGAATCTACTAAAATCTGTTTTTAAATCTGTGTGCCCGGATAATCTCATTCCAGTAATGAAGGACATAGAGAAGAGCAGATAGGCTTAGTATTGAGCAAGCAGAAAGCATGATTGTACTAATTTAGTAAGAGTTTAATTTATATGTGAACTGCCTATCCACGTATAACGGAACTAGGCAACATCTCTCCAAAGGACATAATGACGTTCTTAATTTGTACTTATCTATGGAACTAAAGTAAATGTGTCGCAATTATCCTCAAAGGATGCAGTGACGTGGTGACAAGTTCCCAACCCGTTTAAAATCTATCAATTCATCTATATGTGAACCAAATGGGGTTTGGCGCAGATTGCGGCATGTCTAGCTAGGTATCTAGCTAGCTATGCTCCAGGCCATTAGTGACCCCGGTTGTAGAACGGAATTCGTCGCGAAAGAGCAATCTCTTCTTCAAGATAGTAGGCAAGGAATTGGGAGACTTATGCCTCATGTCGACGAGCAGCATGGTTGGAAGGGGGGTCTAACTGAAGGATGTCGCTACCCGCTAGGTCTTATTCTCATTATTTATATTTGCGAAGATTCCATCACACATTTAGCTAAAATGATTTTTTTATCATCTGTGCTTAGTTCTTGAGTACAAAATTAGTTTGTGATATTGGGAAAATATTTTGTACTTTGAAAAATTCATTTAATTAAAATAATTCAAAAAGAATTTTATGCTCCAGGCCATAGTGGCTGGGGTTGTAGAATGGAATTCGTAGCTGAAGAGCAAACTCTTCTTCAAGATAGTACACAAGGAATTGGGAGACTTATGCCTCAAGTCGCCAAGCAGCATGATTGGGAGGGGCGTCTGACAGATGTCGCTACCCGCTAGGTCTTATTCTCATTATTTATATTTGCGAAGCTTCCATCACACATTTAGCTAAGATGATTTTTTTATCATCTGTGCTTAGTTCTTGAGCACAAAATTAGTTTGTGATATTGACAAAGTATTTTGTACTTCGAAAAATTTAATTAATTAAAATAATATAAATAAAATTTTTGTTGTTATAGTTCACTACTTTTTAAAACCTCTCTACAAAGTATGTCATATTATAACGCTATTCGTTAACGCATTTGATAAAATCAGACAATCAATTTTAAACCATATATCTCCATTAAGTCAAACTCTAGAAAATGCATTGATTTTCTCTTTTCCTCAAATTTTGCAAATATTTGTTAATTCGTCTTATAAATTATCTTTATACCGTAGTGTTATTAGTCATTATACTTTCCGATAATTCTTAACAACAGTTGTGCATATCATTGCCATATTGTAATGTTTGAGACATTTTCGAATATATTTTAATTTTATTTTAAGGCGTTGTTTGAGTTTAAATAAATTGGTGGTAAATTGAGAGAAATAGTAAATTATATCGGCATGGCAACGAATGTTGGTATTCATCAGAATTTCGTGTAGAGTAAATGAGTTATAAGTTAGGTAAATTAGGTGTTACCATTGTGAAAATTTTGTAAGATGTTTAATAAATAAATATTTCCAAGACTACTGATGATGGGTATTTGGCAATACTCGAAACAGCTGTATGGTAAGCCAAAAATTCAATTAATTAAAATAATATAAAAAATAAAATTTTTGTTGTTGTAGTTCCCTACTCTTCGAAAAAACCTGTTTAAGAAATAAATAAATAAATTTGAAAACTTTTAACCAAAAATAATAAAAAAGTGCAGTGCAAAAAATTCCTTGGAAATTTCAATTTACCTTAATTTGCTGGAACTCGCACACGGCTAAGAATTGATAAATTAGGCATCAGTATTCAATATAATTTCTAAGAAAGTTAATTAATAAAGATAACTTTTTTTAATTATTGAAGTTTTTCTTTAAATTATCTATGGCAAATGTTAAGTATTTAAGTCTTTTTTCCAACTAAAAATTTCACGTTAATTATATCGTATTACATATCATACTGAAGTGCTTAAATTAAATTAAAGTTAAAATTTGCCAACATTTTAATTTGCTGTGTTGCCATATAAATTTCAAATTAAACATATAAATTAAAAGTTTATTTAACTTAAAATGTGAGATACTTTGATACATTAAATTAATATAAGTACCTCATTAAATTTAAACTTCAAATAAAACATTAAGACCGAAATAAAATCAAATTTGTATTTTGCCTTGCAAATAAACTTTTTAATGAATAATTTAACAGCTCATTTGTTGCTGGGATGCTTCATTTGCTTTGTAAATAAATATTTTCAACTGCAGATGCTGGCTGCTCATCTTTCGCTACTTGCGCACCGCACAGATACTTGTATCTCGTATCTGCGAAATTCTCATGGTACATAGTTATTTGTATATGTAAACGATTTATTAAGTTAAACTTTTGTTTTAAATTTAAAAAGTAATTGTGCGTGACGCGTATTTGACTTCGACTTCAACTATTTTTGGTTTTCGAGGCTGAAATGCACTCGCTTTTGTGAAATATTTGCACATTTCAACTACAAAAAACCAAATTTTATCGCTATTTCACATACAAAAACAACTGATATTTTATTACTTGTCATTACATACTTGAATAGTGATATACATAATTCTTTTTTAATAGCACATTTTTATAACTATCGTCATTAAACGACATGACAACTGGAGGATTGTATAATTAAGAGGGATTATTCAATAATCTTCTGAGGAATTGAGTTTGATTTTATGATGAATTAATTACGCTTAACACTTTAGAAATATTGTGATTAAAGCGTCTCTAGTATTATATCTATGAGACCTGTTTTCTTTAATGTATTGTAATTATATTACATATATTAATTACTATTGTATAATGATTCAATAATAAAATTTAAGAAGTTTTCTAAATATGTTATTAGTATATCATGGCAAATAAATCATTTACATGTGTAGCATTTAGCATGCCTCAAACTCTACTATTCGCCAGCTAGAAATTGCACAGAGCCAGACTTTGAGAAGACTTTCCAGGTACTATGGTACACTAGGACGAATGACATCCTCTGGGACCTCAAGATTGAACCGGTTAAAAAATATATAAAGGATAGAGCACTGAAATTATTTATGAAAACTGAAAAGGCTTACTAACACCGCATTATGAAATCTCAGAATGGTTACACAGACTCCTCGGGGGAGTATGCAGATCTAAGGTCAATTGTTGCTTAGTCTGATGAAGTGATAAACAATAACCCAGTCAAGGCATAGAGAGAGGTTTTAAAGAAACCTCGCAGTTAATAGTGAGTAAAAGTGCTTTGAGGCCCTATGCTCCACTGGGAGATAAGGATAAAAGAAAAAAAAGAAAAGTGCTCAAGTGCACTGACACAAACTAGCCTCAACATAATAATAATAAAGAAAGGAGAACTACGATAGAATATTTCGTGTTCCAAACTTTTTTAATTGTGATATTTCAAGATTTTAAGTGTGTTCTTAACGTTTGCAATTTCCAGCATATAACACTATTGGGAATTTCAAAATAAATTATAAATCGAATACGGAAGGATCACTGTGGACAGGCTTATTGGATACAAATGACACATGATATTATATATATATATTTATAATTTTCATTATCTTTTTTTGTTATTTTTTCTTGGGGTGGTCGCAGGAGAAGACAGAGAGAGCGGGTTTTTTTAGAGGCATTTTTTTTAGGATGAAATTTTGGCGAAATTTGGTGAGAGGGCGGGGCGCGAGAGTGGGAAGTGGTAGGGGTGGGTAGTCTATATGATGTCTTATATTCTTATATTTTTTATATTCTGTTTAATTTTCCACTATAAATTTTTCCATTACATATTTTATTAGTTTCCTGAAGATGACTATCGAAGATGATCAAAATATTGGTATAATACTTCAATAAAATATAATTTATTCAAATATAAATAATAAATTATAGTTTTTAATTATATGACATATAGCTCGCTTAAAAATTATTATATTGGTAATGTTTATATTGTTTGTATTTGACGGTAATAGACTAAGGCAGTTAGCAGACCTATCCCACATCACTACGGCTCGCCTTTTTATAAATACATAAATTTCTTAGTAAAGTTCTTGCTAAACAGTACTTTTAGTAATCTTATTTACTATTGCATTTCCTTCAATGTTTTATACATTTTTCCTCTTATTAAGGATATTTTTGAATGAAATTTTATTATTGAAAAAGAAGGGATAGTGCACTGCGACCTAAAAGAGCTATTGTGCCCCTTAGTCATATTAGAGTGTTTTTCCAAGCCCAATTTCTTTAATGAATGACAGTATTGAACCTATCTTTTCTAGTCTTATGATCAATAATCCATAAAATAATAAGTCTTTATGATCCATAAAATACTCTTCTAAGTGTGACTTCCGATTGTGCATGAGTGGCAGGCACTCCTCAAACACATGCT
>NC_051847.1:194434499-194441087 GCF_002237135.1 Teleopsis dalmanni | reverse complement strand
AAAGATTCCATTGAGAGAAGCTTCATTAGGATCAACATCACACGCAGAAGAGTTGCTTTTGGCGAGTCCTTCTTCACCAACATTGTGCATAGAAGAGCTTACATCAACTTCAGAACAATTATCAGCAACATCAGTGGTAGAACCTAAATTAGCGCATATACCTACTAAACCAACAGTGTCACAGTTTCCTATGCCATCGTCAGCAGAATTGGCAACGAAAAGCTGTCACAACGTTCTTCACATAAACGCGGAAGATACTAGAAATCCTAACACACATATTCCAAAAGAAATTTATGAAAAATGGAATTTTCCTACAACTCCCTCCATTATTAATTATTGTGAATTTCCAAAATCAAATCCAAGACGTTGTGAAAATACATCCACTGATCTTTATTATAATTCTGAAGAAGAGGAATCGGAACTTGTTGCAGATTTAAAACAACTTCATGATGATGTTAAGAGCGCTGCTAGCGCAGCAAGGACGACTAATTCTCCAGAGGCGGTTAGTTTATTTCCACCAATTCCATTTAATGATAAGCAAAAATATCAATTAAAAATGATGTCCTCCGCATACGAAGATCGTAAGAAATGTAAACCTTATCGTAAATAATTTGTTCTCATGTTCTTTTCAATGTAATAATTGGCCTGTTAACTTTCTTCGACTCAATAGATGTGTTTAAATAGTTTAAATATAAATTTCTTTTAGTTCTTTAAAAATTATAGTTGACAATAAAATTTAATTATTTCAATATATCATGCATTCATTAATTTGAAGTCAGAGGTATAAATTGAACTCATGTGTACTAAAAGAATGAACTTTGAGTGAGTATAGGACTCAAAACTGGGTTATGAATATTAATATTATTTATATTATATAAAATTTAAGTTTAGACTTCATTTTTCTAATTACCATTAATCAACGTAAAATTAACATTTGTGAGTTTAAAAGTTTTACATTAGATTTTAAAGAAAAACAGGCTCATCTCTATGAATAATAGGTAAATAGAAAAACCTGAGCGTACTGAGAATACAATAATGAATCCATCAGCTTTCTAATGTTATGCACGTTCTAAGTGTTAATCAAACTGTTGTTTTTATAATAAATTGTTTCTGAATATATATGTTGAATCTAACCAATATATAAATTGTATTTAATCTATCCAATTTTGTGACACGCCGACGATATTACTATAATAACCAGAAGCCCCAAGGCTTTAAGATCGTCGTGCAGAAAACTTGAGAAAGTCACTGCAAAAATCGGGCTAAAAATTTAATCATTAAAAAACAAAATATATGTTATGATCAAAATCCAGAGTCTGTAGTAATCAGTTCAATGTTGACAATACTAACGGTCACAAGATTCAAATACCTTGAAATGGTACTGAATTCAAAAGAAGACATAAAACTTTTTAAATCTAAAATCTTATCAAGACAAAAAATAATCCGTATGTAAAAATGTCTATTTAGACCATTTCTGACATTTGTCTGCAAATTATGAACACTCAAAACAAACGAAACATGCCAACTACTATATCTTACAAACAAATTTTAACTAAACGAAAATTTATTATTAGTTCTTTTTTCAGTTTTACTAGGGTTCAAGTATAATTCGATTTGTAGCAATTGATCCGGAGTTTTCTATTACGTTATTTATATTGATTAGTATTAAGTTTCGCTTAATGCAATTTGTCTACAATTCCTTATCTCTAACATTTACTTCAGTGTTCCTACAGTCCGCCTGAAGGTCTTTTCTTTGAGTGTTTCTTCGTTAATGCGACTTTTACAAGGCACTCATACGACATCCGCTCTTTTTAGAGTTTTCGACTCTACCATATATATTTTAAAACATATTTATTTATTTTTTTAAACATACTAACATTTTACATACAACTAAATTCTACGACTTACTCTATGAATCTCATGTTTAATGATATTATGCTTCTTATAGGCACTTTCAATATTTAAAAAAAAATTTTTTTTGCAAACAATTTTCAAAATTTCATCTAACTCATAATTTTCAGCCTCCCTGTAGACCTCTTCAAATTATGCTTTTTAAATCCTCCCAATACCTGTCGCTGTACTACGATAAGCGTGATTCGAATGCCATCACTAGGCTCCCGCAGTAGCCCTGCCCCTTCCCCCAACTCTCCATCATCTCCTGTGTGTGCCACGACCATGCTTTCTAACTTAAGTAAACATAGTCCATTAGGTATTGAGTCTCTTGTGACCCCAGTCACAAAGTGTATCATTGGCCTCACCCCCTCTAATTAGCCATAACCCCACCCCATTTAATATTTCGCATTCTACTTAGTTCATGCCCTTACTTTCTGACTTAGATAAACCTACTTCACTAGGTATTAAGTCAATTTACTCTCTTTTCTCTGCCATGTTTACTGGAACGAAGTTTCCACATTGCAGTGGAAATCTTCTCCATTCATTCCTAAGAGGTGGTTTTAGTTGGTTCAATTCTTACACTGTGACTTTTGATGCTTTACACCTACTGCAAAAAAAAATCTCTCTCTCTCTCTGTCCCTCTCTCTCTCTCTCTGATTACTGGAATAAAGTTTCCACATTGCTATGGAAATCATCTCTATTCATATCTAATAGGTAGTTTTAGTGGATTCAAGTCTCACACTGTGGCTTTTGATGCTTTACACCTACTGCAAAAAAAAATCTCTCTCTCTCTCTCTCTAATTACTGGAATAAGGTTTTCACATTGCTATGAGTATCATCTCTATTCATTTCTGGGTTTTGATACTTTTCACCTCAGAAAAGTTTTTGCAGAATATTCACTATATACAATTAACAATTCTTTTTTATTTCATTACTCTCCCTTTGGTGAGAGCTATTGTAGGCTCTTTTAATTATTAAAACCTTCATAATTCCGTTAAATTTTAATAAGTATCTTGTGGTGCACAACGAAGAGTCATCGCTAAGCCGTAGAGTTCAGTTAAACGTTTAACACTTTATGACCAATTAAAAGTGTGCGAAGGTATGACAGGTAAACGCATCTTTTTGATGCTTTGGTCAAAGTCGTTTAAAGATACGTGCAACTTCATCGAGTTGTAAATTTGAGCCGTTAATGCCGGAATGAAGGTCAATGTTTATTACTAATTTTACCAACTCGTGAGCAAGTTAAACGCATTTAACCGAAAAATATTCGCATTAAACAAATGCCGTGAAGTGGTTTCCATTTAATTTGCAAATAATTGCTGATTGTTAACTTCGTGGCTGATTTTGTTGCTGACTGGCGATGTTGTTGATGTTGTCGATGATATCGCTGATATCGCTGACGTTGTTGTTGATAGTGCTGTTAACAAAGCAGCAGCACGGCAACGTTAAACCGCTACTTTTATGACAACAAGTCAAAAAAACCACTGCAACTGAAATGTTGGTCGGAAATGAGGAGTTTCGACTTCAAAGGGAATTCTGCGAAAAGTGAATGTGAACTATTTTAGGGTAAAAGAGAAAAAACTCAATTTGTTTTTTTTTGGTATATTTTTTTATATATTACATAACAAATTCGTTTATACACTAAAATATAAAAAATAAAAATGAAATACAGCACAAATTAAATGAAAACAAAATAAACAAAAAAACCTCTCAATATGGTCCGCAACGAAAAAGTGCTGTTTAATGTGGTGCAGATGCAGTTGCTGATGCATGATGTGAACACCTCGTGAACATCATGTGAAACGTGAACATATACACAATGACTAATTAGAACAATTTTTTAAAGATCCTGTAAAAAATCTACACAAATAATTTATTTGCGTTTCTTTATGAAAAATCTTGTTGGTGGACCATAATTGGTCGCTGGGACATGTGGCGCTTCAGTGGCAATCACAGCTTGTGTTGATTCTGGTGCCAAATATTGATTATTTGGCAAAGTCACTGTAGATTGTATTTCATCATTGGTTAAGGCAGAAGCTGTGGGTGCACCATAAACACCAGCTGGTAACTCACTAACAAACTGTTGTGGCTGTGGTTCATCTACAGCTGGTTGAAGTGTTGTTAAGGGTGCAGATAACTCAACATTTTCCATAGGTGCAAAATCTTCAACAGCTGGTGCTGCATTGATAGCTGAATCAGCATTGCGTGGATCCATTTCTATAGCAACTGGTGGTGGACCATAAACTGGTGCCTCCTCTTTCTTGGTCTTGTATTTAATGAAGTATACTTCTGGTTTGGATGGTTTAGTTGGTGCAGCAGTGGGTATGATAATATCTTGTGCGGCTTCTGGTTTCTTATGCAATACATAGATGAGTGTCTTTTCTTCGTTTTGTGGTGGTGGTGCTACAATTGGTGCACGTATAGCTGGTGCTGATGGTGCCTTTATGAATACAATTTTATAGTGCTTCTGTTTGGGTCCAACTTGATGGTGTACACGTGTTTCAATGGCATCTTCTTCTTCAAAATCTTTTGGTGGCACATGTACATAGATATGTTTATGTACTTTTGTTGGTGCTGGCTGATAGGCATAACCACTTTCATGTGGCAGGGAGGAGTGTTGATAAGCCATATTATAGGAATCTTGTTGTACTGGTAAAGCTTGTGATATGGCAGGATCCTCTGGTACAATTGGTGAGGATAATTGTTCGTTTGGGTTTGTTAAGAGTGGTGCAGCGTTAACAGTTGGTGCATTATAACTCATTTGTGGTACTCCAAATGTAGCAAATTCCTGCTCTTGTGGTAATTGTTGATGTACCAAGGGCTGAAGTAGGTGAGCTATTAATAAATAATGAAATATTGGAATCAATAAGGTCAAAAAAAAAATACTTCTAAGGAGTATTTGTGTCATAATTTTTCAATAATGATTGTAAATTTTATTAATCATGTGACAAGGAGTGAGGAGATCTTTCGGAATAATGTAATCTACTTTCTAAATTATGATTAAATTAGCATTTTGCTATAAAAATGTTATAAATACATTTGAAAAGTACTAAAGAAAAATAAAAATAAAAGTTACCACATATATAATTAATTAAGTTGAGTGAAATTATTTGATTCAAAGTATAAAGTTTAAATAAATTAAATAAAATTTTAATAAAAATTAAATAAAAGTAGAATAAAAATTTAAAGAAACTAAATAAATTGAAAAAAATGGATTTAAATTTGAATGTATTGAAAAACAACCAATAAAAAATTAATAAATTTATCAATAATTAAAAAAAATTGAATAAAAACAAAAAAAATTGAATAAAAACTAAATAAAAATTGAATAAAAATTGAATAAAAATTGAATTAAAACTGAATAAAAACTGAATAAAAATTAAATAAATATTAAATAGAAATTTAATGAAATTTTATTTAATCAAATAAAAATTTAATGAAAACTAAATATATTTAAAAAAAATGGACTAAATAAATTAAATTTATTAAGAATTAAATAAAAACTGAATAAATTTTAACTTAAAATTAAATAAAAATTGAATTAAAACTGAATAAAAATTGAATTAAAACTGAATAAAAATTGAATAAAAACTGAATAAAAATTGAATAAAAACTGAATAAATTAAAAACAATTTTAAAAAATTCAGGTTCCTAGTTATGCTCATCGTATTGATTGTAATGGACTATATATATATATGTATATATATGTTTAATATATATGTTTATATATGTTATATATGTTTATATATATAGCTATATATGTTTAAAGTCAACAACTCGAATCAAATTAAAATAAAATTTAGTAAATAAATGTTAAGAAACAAAATATTTAATTTTTTAAAGCTTATTATTATCAGTTTTTATACCGAATTGTGTCTCAAAGGGCACAATTAACTTTATATAAAATCTTCAAAATTTTCTACTAATTTCCTTCTAATCTTGCGAGACTTATCTAATTATTTTGTCTGGAACTTTATTGATATTACTTCTAACAAAAACAACTTTCACAACATTATCTGCTACCTAGTTTTCACCTAGTTTATCCTGCCCTATGTTCCGGCAGGAGTTAAAAGAGATTAGACCATCTCTTATTTCCATATCAGACTATGGTAAGTTAAAACTTTCGCTAATCGCTCTTTTCATAAAATGTTAATGACAGGAATTAATGATGATTATAAAAGTTCTAAAATGATCTACAAGTTTTTAGGAATACATTCATTTATATTTTTCTATTTCAGACTAAGTTTAGACTAGTCTATGACTAAAATTGTCATTAGACAATTTTATCAATGCTAATATTTACCTAATATAATATAAAACCAAGCTTTTTGGAAAACCTTTCTTTAGTCAGATGAAAGGTAAAGGATATAAGGATGATGATGCTGATACTGATGATGAGGTGTTGACAGTTATCATCTATTAATTTTCAAAGAAAAGTATTTTACTTTTGAAAGTTAAATCCATTAATCGCTTTTTATTTCAGACTACGTTAAGTGTTAACTTTGGTTGTTAGATTTTTTCATTAAAAAATTTCTTTAAGTAAAATATTTTTCTAAACAAATAAGGCTACTATTAGTAGTCGTTTGTTTTTAATTCTAATTTCATAAAAAAGCTATTCTGATATACATTTAACCTAAAACTATTGTACTTTAAGAATAATTTTAAAACAACTTCAGTTAATTAATTCAGTGTTTC
>NC_051847.1:194398241-194434399 GCF_002237135.1 Teleopsis dalmanni | reverse complement strand
GTTCATTTTGGAGCCTCTCTGGCTCTGAGTTTATAAAACCATATCCATAGCATAAAAGCTTGTCGATTAAGTATTTTGGATCGTTGATCGGAGATTCGGTACACGTCTTCTGGTTGGCTTTTAAGAGGTGGCAAATACAAGAATGGGGTTATATGATCTTGCACTATATCTATCTGCTAGTATGTTTTGTATATCTTTATCTTTAGATCTTTATAAAAATAATATCTTTACATTAAGGAAACTAACAAATACAGACCTTTTATTGATTTATGTTTCTTAGTGAAGCGCGATATATCATTACTATCAACGATGGAACCGTTCTAGATTGAATTGCTTTCATTGCTGTTTAGTTATCTATAAAAATACTAAAATTCGAAGTAAATGGTATCATCATAAAATTGTTTTTGATTGTGTGTATCTCAGCTTGATAAATATTAAAAGAATAAGGGGAACGGTATAGCTATCGTAGTTGCAAGTCCTTTGTGTTCCTCTCTCTCTCTCCGTGTTTCAGCTGTATATTTTGATGGCAACTTTAGCTCTACATGTCACATTCTAAGCTACAGGTCTCGGATTCGGATCTTGGAAAAGCTACGGATCTCGACTCTCATTTTGGTTTGGTTAAAATTTTGAACCAAATCTTTAATCATATCAATATAAAATTTTGAATAGATGCGCTTAAGTTAGTGGTTGTGTTTAACGATAATTTCTTTAAATGCTTATTTAAAGCTAAAAAATAATAATATGCTATCTGAATTTCTATCTTGTCTATTTAATGCGTATAATTGCTGTTAGTATGTGCGGACTTGATAATATTTTGTAGAGTGTCCCATTGTCGTCTAAGCTGAATTATTGTATTTGCTATTTTTAAATTGCATATCACAAACCGTACGTCGAAAGACAAAAGTTCATTGCCAAAATAAACTGAAACAGTTTTCTTTTCAGATATTTTTAATGTTTGTGCTCGAGTTACGATTCGCATAAAAATTTAAGTTAAAATCCGATTAACTCATGAAAACTTAGGACAGCTGTCGATATTTCATAGACACAATTTAACCAATAATTAATCACATTAAAGTGAGACGCCGAAAATCATGTGTGAAAATAAACACAAAAAAAAATAAAAAACATCACAAAAACAAATATAAATGAGTATGCAGAAAAGGTTTCCAAGTCTGTGTTGCCACCTAGTTAATGACCACACTCCGAGTCCCAGTCCGAGTCTGAGTCTCAGTGTTTGGCTAATTATATTTAATGTGGTCCACATTTAATTGTTTGCCACATTAAATGACTTGAGCCGAGCAGCATTTCAACTTAAATGATTTTCGTAGGCAAATACTGAGGCAGCAGACAACAACCGAAAAGACATTTAACTATGACAGACAGAAATTAGACCGAAAGTCAGTTGAGACCCATACCGACATGTCAAAGTTGCTACCACAAATGTCAATAATCTGAACTCAATAAACTCAGTTGCCTCAGTTGCCTCAGTTGCCCAACAAAATGCTAATTAATGCAAATACTTAAATAATTTGCCAAATGTTTGGAGCTTAATTGATAAGAGATTAGCAATAATTAGGCAAGTGGTGGGGATTGTTTACTTTTGAGACAAAATTTTTATTTAATAGCAATTTGGGAAATTAATTTATTATATTTATTATTTTTTAAACAATTATTATTATTATTACTGAAGTATATTTTGGCTTTATAAGGTAAGTGGCTTTGTGTGAATATCTGTTCTATTAATGAAGTCAGAAGCCATAGTGTTTTCCGGAGCTTTCAGCTTTGAGGAAGTTGACAGATTAGATAGTTAAATAGCCGTCAAATTTGTGGTGTTAAATTATAGAATTAAGACAGACTTTACTTTTGTTTATAATAGTTTTCAACGCACAGTGCATGGTGCGTGCAAGATATTGCATTAGCCTCTGAATTATGTACTCTTTATACAAGCGCAGAGATTTTATGGTCTTCCAAAAATGTCAACAACTAAAATTAGGCCTTTATTCAAATGCCTTTATTTCTCTAATGGGATATCTTTTGATAGTCTTCATTTTTTATTAAAAGAAAGTTCCTTCAAACTGCGAACAGTTCGCTTAACCAAACAGAATTGCTTGTACTGTCGATGTTGGTTTGAGAGAGCATTCATTGGAGTACTAATTTCATCAGCCTCTATTTAAGATAATTTAATCATGGACAATCCGTGGTAATTGTTGTGGTGAGAAATTGATAGTGAGTTCTCCTGATTGCAAAGTACCGTGCCAGCAGTACGAACTCAGAGTTACTTGTAGTGGATTGCTCAGATTAGTGATAGCGATTTTTTTTTAATAACCCCTTCCAAAAATATGGTTGCATTTTCGTCGGTCACAGTTGTTGGTATCAATAAAATGTTTGAGAAGAGCAAAAAATTGTTTTGTTCGAAAAGTCTCGTTTTATTTAGTGTCCTGTTTCTTTAACCTGTCATAAAATGGTTCATCGCTAATGAGAATATTATTTACTTATTTTATTAATTGGCCTTCACATGTGTAAATTGTTCTCGGTCGCGTTCAGTAGTCTTCTCCCGCCAGCCGGATCAGTAGCCTGCTGCCGTCAGTTATTAGAACCGCGTGACATCGTATCAGTAGTTCTTTTGCTGAAGATGTGGACGTCCTCAATCTTGTTTTTCATCAGCACGTACATAATTAAATTCATTTATAGCTAGAGCATTTTCTTCCATTCCTATAACAAAACCAGGTCATAGAGTAATTTAAATATAGCTTATACAGCCAATGAGTTTATACTGCGTGAAAAATAATATGTATGGATAGCAAGTTTCTTAGAAATATAAGAATTCTTTTGCGCTTTCCATTTTGTAACCATTAGATTGGTTAAGTTAGATTAGATTAAATTAGGTTAGGTTATGTAGGTCGAGTAAATCTTTATGAAATCAAGTCCATGATACCTTTGCATATCTTTGTTTAAAAATTAAGAATCTATAAGAATATAAGTACACCTTCCGAAAAGCATCATCGATTCTAAGATAAGATCTAGATGTTGTTATTTTATAATTTGGGCAGCCTAAACCGCGAATGTTCAACATAAATGTGGAAATATATTGTACTACGGCTGTGAAACACAGAAGCGCACTCCAGACATATAGAGAGTAAGATGCAAGCTTTTGTTAACAAGTGTTTATCAAAAATTCTAAAAATATTGTTGCCAGATCGAATAAAAAAATAACGCCTGCTGTACCAAACCACTCAAAAACCAGCACAAAATTAGAAGAAGAATTCGAAGTGGATGGGCTATACGCTTAGAGAAGCGAGAGATTATATAGCAAGCAAGCATTGGCATAGAATCCACAAGGTTTCAGAAGACCTGGTGCGCCAGTAAAAAAGTGGAGAAGCACGGTCAAAAGTGAGCTAGCTGAAGTATGATGTATATGGAGCGACATCTACAGAGAAGCATCAAATAAAGTTCAATTTTAAAGAATTATTGAGGCTCTATGCTCCACTGAGGGAAGTGGAGAATAGTAGTAGTAGTATTTTATAATTTTATACCATCGCTTCACAGTGGCAAATAATGAGGCTTCATCGCCAAATGTGAAAGTAAGTTGATTGATATACTCTTGTCTTGAATGAACTATCAACATACAATAAGAAAAGTTATGTGTAGTTCAAAAAGCATAAGAGAAATGATGTAGTAAATTTATTCTTATAATTTTCATTCTTATTTTATATAACTTGATAGCCAAAAAATAAATTTCATCGGGAGTTCAAGTCTCACACTATAGCTTTCATTATCTATAGGAGTGAAGGAGGGAATTTTTTCTTATAATTTGTTTAATATCTTACGTGATTTGGGATTAGTGTAAAATAATATAAGTATTCTTAAAAATTTGAAGCTCTTGAGAGTTGTCAAATATTTTGATAACTCTCGTTTTGAATTAAATTTTGCATCGAATACGGATTTGTAAATTATGACAAAATTTTGACAATATCAAACCACCCACAGGCAATAACAATTTAACACTTATATAATCATTAATTACAAAATAGCATTCAGATGAAAGGGAAAGAAACAAATTCCAGTAAATAATTGAATTAAGATAAATTATACAACATATGTATGTACAATGAAGTGGTCCATTATAGACAAAAAAAAAAATAATAAATGAAAAAGTGCTACCAAAAATTTATTCAAATGAAACACTTAAAATTAAATAAAAAATGAAGTTTGAACATTAACAAAATGATAAACAAAATAATAATAAAAAAAAAAATTAATAAAATTTATTTTAATGTGGAAAAATGTTGCCAACACATCAGCGCAACTGATTTTTACGTCACCAATCTGAAGTCGTACGCGCGGTCACATTTACTCGTAAAATTGGTGCACTTCAAAACCCATAAAACCCAGAGTGCACCTCTGAGATCGTGTATAGTAACACCAACACAAGTGACACACAGTGTGCGCTCATACAGATATCGATGAGATACAATGGAAATTGCAAGCAACAATGACAGCATGAAGTATGCTAAGCTTCCACGCGACGCAGATAAAAATGATTAAATGAAACAAAAGGAAAAAATCACAAATAATAATAAAACAATCAAACAACTTCTTGAATTGTTTATTACGCAATTTTCAACTTTTTTCTATAAGTAAAATTTATTTTGTATCTATTTTTTTGTTTATAATCATTTTGTTTTATAATTTTGTAGCCTTTTTTTTTTGGCTCTGAAATTGGGTCAAAAGAGGCAAGTTGGCTTTTTCAATTGAAGCAAAAATAAAACAAAAAAAAATTAAAAAAAAAAAACGTGAACATCTGAACCTTTACTGGGCCAAATAAAAACACTTCCCAGTTCATTGTCACTGATGTAGCTGTTGCCCTTCAAACCCATCCATTCATAGCGCTATATTTGTATCTATAATCACATGAAGAATGCACTTCACGTTACCACTTAATGCACTTCAAACATCTTTTTTTTCTCTTTAAGTTAACATTTTTTTTTGTTTTTCCTTCTAATTGAAACAGCTCTAGTCTTGAGTTTATTCATTAGCGCTTCAAAACTATATTTAATCACGATTTCTTACAATTTTACAAAAAGATACATAGATACATAACTTGATGTGTCACTGCTTGGTGCGATTTTGCCCGAAGCTGTTTTTTGAGATGCTTTGCTCTGCTTTTAAAATTATTTAATAAATTGTTACAATTGTCGGCAATTAAGCTTGTTTTGGGATTAAATAAACATTTGAAGCTCAAGGATTATTGTAAGGTAAATAATATATGCAAATTGTTTTTAAGAAATACTCACATGCAAAATGAAAGTGAAATACAAATTGGGATTCACAAATTGGAGTATTACGTCTACTGTTATCTAACCTGAAGTCAGTCATGGTAATACAAATTTAAAATGAAGTATTGAAATCTACATAATAATGAAATTAAATCAAAATTACATATTTAAAACTTTATTTATTAACTTGTATTGTGGTTATATTAAATTTTTAATAATCAATTCTTAAGATCCTAGCAGCTCATAGTGGCTGCCATATAAAACGCAGTGAATCAATACCCCCATTCAGCTTTTTGACAGGCTTAAGTATCCTTGTGTTGTGTTAGTTCCTCGACATAACTTCAACTCGCACGTTGTTTATGCCATTCCAGATCCCTGGTTGTGTCCCCCTTCATCTCAACCAACCAAGTACTCTTCCTACCCGCCTCTTGCAAGTCATGCGAACCAAGTACTCTTCCTACCCGCCTCTTGCAAGTTATGCGATAAATGGGATTCTAATGCACTCATTATTCCACTCCGTAACCTTAGCTGTCGCACAACTCTTGTAACTTATTTAACCCAACCATACCCAACCATCCCCTTCTTATACTTTCTGACCACCTATGCCACGAACATGCTTTCGGGCTTTAATAAACTTAGACCTACAATCTCTTGACTACATCTCTTCACCTTAATTACTGAAATGATTTTTCTATATTGCAGTGAAAATCTTCTTCATTCATTCCTAAGAGGTGGTTTTAGTGGGTTTAAGTTTTACACTGTGGTTGTTCATGTTTTCCATGTACTATAGGCAAAAACAAAAAAAACGCTGTGGGTTTACGGCTTAAAACACTTTTAATTTTTTATAGGAATATACATTAAAATCTTTCGAATCATCGATATAAATTAACATATAATAATAAACTGCTTTAGTGTGAATTAGTATAACTGTCAAGCCAAAAAGCTATTTCGTGATCACAACTACAATCAGGTGGCCCTCCTCAGTAAATGAGCTGAGGCCGTTGGTAAGTTATCTGACTGGCCACTTTAGGTTGTGTTATCATCTTAACAAGATTGGACTGTTATAGGAAATAGAATATCGACTCTGTTTGGTGGTAGATAAGATTTCTAGAAACTTTCTGACCGGGTGGATTTGATTTAAGCTAGGAGGAGAATGATACGCCGAAAGCTCTAATTGTCATTAATAATGAAATATGTTAAAAGGTGACATGTTGGCTGATATTCGAACAGTCGTGGGTCTTCTATTTAGTTGGGGTCAGATAGTAGCAGCAATTATGTGGCATAGTAATAATATTCCGCTCTTTTGAGAGTCTGTGTATTGTGAAATTCTTTTCTACTATAAATTGTTAAATATTGGAATGAGACTACTTTGCTTTGCTTACCTTTACTTTGCACAATGGGTCAGATAGTAGCATTAATTATGTGGCATAGTAGTAGCTCTCTGTTCTGTTGAGAATCTGTGTATTGTTAAATTCTTTTTTATATTGACATAATCAAAATGTTTTCCAACTTTTCATTGCTGATACGATTAAATTCGTAACAATATTATTAAATTTTAAGATCGGAATGGAACTAGTTTGATATATAACATCGTATACAGAATTACATACAAGAGTAATATAAGGAAGTTTTTAAAAACTCATTCAAAGTTTCTATGAAAATATTTTATTAAAAAACATTATTTATTAGGTGTACCGGTATGAAATGAGCGTTTTTGGTGAAAATAAAACACTAATTATTAATAGGAAAGTAAAAAACATTTTATTCAAAGTATTGGCCATTGCTTTCTACACATTTTGACCACCTTTCTGGCAATTTGTGGATACACGCCAAAAAATTGTTCGTCTTTTAAAGCAAACCAACCAGACACCCAATTTTCGACCTCCTCGTAGGAATCAAAGTGCTGCTCAACCAATGCGTGTCCCGTCGATGAAAACAAATGGTAGTCGGAAGGAGCCAAGTCTGGTGAATACGGCGGGTGGGGTAGCAGCTCCCAGTCAAGTGTTTTGATTGCATCCTAAACCCGTTTTGCTTTGTGTGCAGGTGCATTGTCATGGAGCAGAATTACCTTGCCTTGTCTTCTGGCCCATTCTGATCGTTTCTCGATCACCTGGTATATCTAGTGTAAGTTGGGTCTATACTTTAATGTAGTATAAAACACAAATCTATTCTTGTTACCATCACTAATAAAAGATTATCTATCAACAAAACACTATGTAAAAAACGTTCTTATTAATATTATCATACTTGTATAAATCTTTGCGTATTCTAAGATTTTAAAGAAATCATCGACATTGTTGTTAAAGTAATTAGTAATATTGGGCATTCAATATTATTGTATTATTTATCCTTTTAACAATATTAGGACTGGCAATTTTGTGTTGATAGCTGGTGTCTGCCAGGTGTCATGTATCGATCCGAGCATCTAAATTTGATTTGTTAAAATGCAATTTTTTCGTTATGATTTAAAAAATAAATATAAATAAATAAATATTTTTTATACTAAAAATTTGGATATTAAAAAAATTTTATTTAATTTATTATTTAATGATTTTAATTCAAGAAATCCCAGTTATAGTTTGCTTCACCTGCACGTATTCGTTTTTGTACGTAAATTAAGTGAATTCTGAATAAACGGAATTCGATGAGCGCTTTCTTGTGTAGGTCACTTTCGATTTTGTTTCAAGTGGAAATTATCCACAATCAAACTCATCAACCATCAACCATCAAAAAAAAAATAAAAAATAAAATTGAAACAATAAAACATCAACAGCGACCAACAAAAACGATACATTTGACCATAACAACCAGACTATGAGTAACAATAGCAACTGTTTAAGAGAGCTCCAATTTGGAAACGTCATTTAACACTCCAATGAAGGTTGTACGAGTCGTGGTGGAGACTTAAGTGCCCTAAAAGTATCTCAAAACAAAAAAATATATCTTGGTAGTTGAAAGATTGCAACTACATTGGCAGCAAGCAGATACGAATGGTTTCGTTGCTATACTTTGGCTGCACTCACTTAGCTCACAATTTCTGCTGGCACTGAAGCCTTCTTCGGACCAACTCTAATTGATTGTCAAAAACTGCTGAATCCATTGTAAAAACCAATACAAAGCATTAATGAAGAGACAAGTAATTCAATAAAAAATAATCAAATGAAATAAACTAAGATACGAATGTACAGTTGTTCAGATCTTGGCTCTCTTTGGTTATTTGAGAGATTTGGCTCTTATTAAAAATTGATTTTATTAAAGTTAAATTAAAAGTATTTTTATTTTGTTCGGAAGATACAATTTTTGGGAGTAAGTCTATGTGAAGTTAATTTAACAAAAAATCAAAAAAAAAAAAACAAAAAAATTATCTTAAATTGAAGCGTCAAGCATTACTAAATGCCAAGCAATGTTCGATTCATATAAATGCGTGATGGTTCGCTTGGTTTGGTATCAGTTCGAAATTTGCTCTTCTTAATTAAGTTTACAATTCACGTGAACCGAACTTTTAAGTGGATATAAGTTGTAAAAAGGATTCGGAGGATTTATTTGGCATAAGATGCGTACATTCATTTTAGTGACTTGTTTGGCCGTTGCCGCTGTGGCACGTCCCGAAGCAGGATATACATATAATGCTATACAACAACAGCATCAATTGGGATTACCACAGAATGGTAGGTTGACTGGTGGACACATAATGGAATAAAAGTGTTATTAGTAGTGAATGTGAAAAATGGAAATAATTAAAGTTTAATGATGAAAAAAGTTTTTATAAGTAGAAGAAGAAAAAAACTGTCAAGTGCTGTGATGTGTCTCAGTAATTGTTGAAAAAATATTTCAATTTAAATGACAATTTTCGTTATTTTTGAAAAGATTTATGTACAAAAAGTTTTATTTAAATTGTAATCTATATTGTAATCTTATTATAACATAGTTATTTCAATCAAATAGTTTCAGAAGAAACACTGAATTAATTAACTGAAGTTGTTTTAAAATTATTTTTAAAGTACTATAGTTTTAGGTAAAATGTATATTAAAAAAGTTTTTTATTTAACTAAAATTGAAAACAAATTAAGATAACGACTATTAATAGTAGCCTTATTTGTTTAGAAAAATATTTTACTTAAAGAAATTTTTTAATAAAAAAGTCTAATAACGAAAGTTAATACTTAACGTCGTCTGAAATAGAAAGCGATTAATGGATTTAACTTTCAAAAGTAAAATACTTTTCTTTGAAAATCAATATATGATAACCATCAACACCTCATCATCAGTATCAGCATCAACATTCTTATAACCTTTACCTTCCATCTGACTAAAGAAAGGTTTTCCAAAAATCTTGGTTTTATATTACATTAGGTAAATATTAATATTGTTAAATTTATCTTCTGAAATGAGGTGTAGCTGAAGTCAATAGTTAGCATAGTCTAAACTTAGTCTGAAATAGAAATATATAAATGAATGTATTCCTAAAAACTTTTAGATCATTTTAGAACTTTTATAATCATCATTAATTTCTGTTATTAACATTAAGATTTTATGAAAAGAGCGATTAGCGAAAGTTTTAACTTACCATAGTCTGATATGGAAATACGAGATGATCTAATCATTTAACTTCCTTTTAACGTCTTTCAACTTCTGCCGAAACATAGGGCAGGATAAACTAGGTGAAAACTAGGTAGCAAATAATGTTGTGAAAGTTGTTTTTGTTAGAAGTAATATCAATAAAGTTCCAGACAAAATAATTAGATAAGTGATTAGGAGGAAATTAGGCGAAAATTTGCAAGATTTTATTAATTAGTATAAATTGTGCCCTTTGAGACATTAGTACTGATAACAATAATTTTTAAGTAATTAAATATTTTATTTCTAAACATTTATTTACTAAATTTTATTTTAATTTGATTCGAGTTGTTGACTTTAAACATATATAGCTGAAAGTCCATTACAATCAATACGATGAGCATAACTAGGAACCTGAATTTTTTAAAATTGTTTTTAATTTATTCAGTTTTTATTCAATTTTTATTCAGTTTTTATTCAATTTTTATTCAGTTTTAATTCAATTTTTATTCAGTTTTAATTCAATTTTTATTTAATTTTAAGTTAAAATTTATTCAGTTTTTATTTAATTCTTAATAAATTTAATTTATTTAGTCCATTTTTTTTAAATATATTTAGTTTTCATTAAATTTTTATTTGATTAAATAAAATTTCATTAAATTTCTATTTAATATTTATTTAATTTTTATTCAGTTTTTATTCAGTTTTAATTCAATTTTTATTCAATTTTTATTCAATTTTTATTTAGTTTTTATTCAATTTTTTTTGTTTTTATTCAATTTTTTTTAATTATTGATAAATTTATTAATTTTTTATTGGTTGTTTTTCAATACATTCAAATTTAAATCCATTTTTTTCAATTTATTTAGTTTCTTTAAATTTTTATTCTACTTTTATTTAATTTTTATTAAAATTTTATTTAATTTATTTAAACTTTATACTTTGAATCAAATAATTTCACTCAACTTAATTAATTATATATGTGGTAACTTTTATTTTTATTTTTCTTTAGTACTTTTCAAATGTATTTATAACATTTTTATAGCAAAATGCTAATTTAATCATAATTTAGAAAGTAGATTACATTATTCCGAAAGATCTCCTCACTCCTTGTCACATGATTAATAAAATTTACAATCATTATTGAAAAATTATGACACAAATACTCCTTAGAAGTATTTTTTTTTTGACCTTATTGATTCCAATATTTCATTATTTATTAATAGCTCACCTACTTCAGCCCTTGGTACATCAACAATTACCACAAGAGCAGGAATTTGCTACATTTGGAGTACCACAAATGAGTTATAATGCACCAACTGTTAACGCTGCACCACTCTTAACAAACCCAAACGAACAATTATCCTCACCAATTGTACCAGAGGATCCTGCCATATCACAAGCTTTACCAGTACAACAAGATTCCTATAATATGGCTTATCAACACTCCTCCCTGCCACATGAAAGTGGTTATGCCTATCAGCCAGCACCAACAAAAGTACATAAACATATCTATGTACATGTGCCACCAAAAGATTTTGAAGAAGAAGATGCCATTGAAACACGTGTACACCATCAAGTTGGACCCAAACAGAAGCACTATAAAATTGTATTCATAAAGGCACCATCAGCACCAGCTATACGTGCACCAATTGTAGCACCACCACCACAAAACGAAGAAAAGACACTCATCTATGTATTGCATAAGAAACCAGAAGCCGCACAAGATATTATCATACCCACTGCTGCACCAACTAAACCATCCAAACCAGAAGTATACTTCATTAAATACAAGACCAAGAAAGAGGAGGCACCAGTTTATGGTCCACCACCAGTTGCTATAGAAATGGATCCACGCAATGCTGATTCAGCTATCAATGCAGCACCAGCTGTTGAAGATTTTGCACCTATGGAAAATGTTGAGTTATCTGCACCCTTAACAACACTTCAACCAGCTGTAGATGAACCACAGCCACAACAGTTTGTTAGTGAGTTACCAGCTGGTGTTTATGGTGCACCCACAGCTTCTGCCTTAACCAATGATGAAATACAATCTACAGTGACTTTGCCAAATAATCAATATTTGGCACCAGAATCAACACAAGCTGTGATTGCCACTGAAGCGCCACATGTCCCAGCGACCAATTATGGTCCACCAACAAGATTTTTCATAAAGAAACGCAAATAAATTATTTGTGTAGATTTTTTACAGGATCTTTAAAAAATTGTTCTAATTAGTCATTGTGTATATGTTCACGTTTCACATGATGTTCACGAGGTGTTCACATCATGCATCAGCAACTGCATCTGCACCACATTAAACAGCACTTTTTCGTTGCGGACCATATTGAGAGGTTTTTTTGTTTATTTTGTTTTCATTTAATTTGTGCTGTATTTCATTTTTATTTTTTATATTTTAGTGTATAAACGAATTTGTTATGTAATATATAAAAAAATATACCAAAAAAAAACAAATTGAGTTTTTTCTCTTTTACCCTAAAATAGTTCACATTCACTTTTCGCAGAATTCCCTTTGAAGTCGAAACTCCTCATTTCCGACCAACATTTCAGTTGCAGTGGTTTTTTTGACTTGTTGTCATAAAAGTAGCGGTTTAACGTTGCCGTGCTGCTGCTTTGTTAACAGCACTATCAACAACAACGTCAGCGATATCAGCGATATCATCGACAACATCAACAACATCGCCAGTCAGCAACAAAATCAGCCACGAAGTTAACAATCAGCAATTATTTGCAAATTAAATGGAAACCACTTCACGGCATTTGTTTAATGCGAATATTTTTCGGTTAAATGCGTTTAACTTGCTCACGAGTTGGTAAAATTAGTAATAAACATTGACCTTCATTCCGGCATTAACGGCTCAAATTTACAACTCGATGAAGTTGCACGTATCTTTAAACGACTTTGACCAAAGCATCAAAAAGATGCGTTTACCTGTCATACCTTCGCACACTTTTAATTGGTCATAAAGTGTTAAACGTTTAACTGAACTCTACGGCTTAGCGATGACTCTTCGTTGTGCACCACAAGATACTTATTAAAATTTAACGGAATTATGAAGGTTTTAATAATTAAAAGAGCCTACAATAGCTCTCACCAAAGGGAGAGTAATGAAATAAAAAAGAATTGTTAATTGTATATAGTGAATATTCTGCAAAAACTTTTCTGAGGTGAAAAGTATCAAAACCCAGAAATGAATAGAGATGATACTCATAGCAATGTGAAAACCTTATTCCAGTAATTAGAGAGAGAGAGAGAGAGATTTTTTTTTGCAGTAGGTGTAAAGCATCAAAAGCCACAGTGTGAGACTTGAATCCACTAAAACTACCTATTAGATATGAATAGAGATGATTTCCATAGCAATGTGGAAACTTTATTCCAGTAATCAGAGAGAGAGAGAGAGGGACAGAGAGAGAGAGAGATTTTTTTTTGCAGTAGGTGTAAAGCATCAAAAGTCACAGTGTAAGAAT
Source organism: Teleopsis dalmanni (assembly GCF_002237135.1). Lineage (NCBI taxonomy): Eukaryota > Metazoa > Arthropoda > Insecta > Diptera > Diopsidae > Teleopsis > Teleopsis dalmanni. The sequence continues at coordinate 194,421,077 of NC_051847.1, read as the reverse complement.
TGAACCAACTAAAACCACCTCTTAGGAATGAATGGAGAAGATTTCCACTGCAATGTGGAAACTTCGTTCCAGTAAACATGGCAGAGAAAAGAGAGTAAATTGACTTAATACCTAGTGAAGTAGGTTTATCTAAGTCAGAAAGTAAGGGCATGAACTAAGTAGAATGCGAAATATTAAATGGGGTGGGGTTATGGCTAATTAGAGGGGGTGAGGCCAATGATACACTTTGTGACTGGGGTCACAAGAGACTCAATACCTAATGGACTATGTTTACTTAAGTTAGAAAGCATGGTCGTGGCACACACAGGAGATGATGGAGAGTTGGGGGAAGGGGCAGGGCTACTGCGGGAGCCTAGTGATGGCATTCGAATCACGCTTATCGTAGTACAGCGACAGGTATTGGGAGGATTTAAAAAGCATAATTTGAAGAGGTCTACAGGGAGGCTGAAAATTATGAGTTAGATGAAATTTTGAAAATTGTTTGCAAAAAAAATTTTTTTTTAAATATTGAAAGTGCCTATAAGAAGCATAATATCATTAAACATGAGATTCATAGAGTAAGTCGTAGAATTTAGTTGTATGTAAAATGTTAGTATGTTTAAAAAAATAAATAAATATGTTTTAAAATATATATGGTAGAGTCGAAAACTCTAAAAAGAGCGGATGTCGTATGAGTGCCTTGTAAAAGTCGCATTAACGAAGAAACACTCAAAGAAAAGACCTTCAGGCGGACTGTAGGAACACTGAAGTAAATGTTAGAGATAAGGAATTGTAGACAAATTGCATTAAGCGAAACTTAATACTAATCAATATAAATAACGTAATAGAAAACTCCGGATCAATTGCTACAAATCGAATTATACTTGAACCCTAGTAAAACTGAAAAAAGAACTAATAATAAATTTTCGTTTAGTTAAAATTTGTTTGTAAGATATAGTAGTTGGCATGTTTCGTTTGTTTTGAGTGTTCATAATTTGCAGACAAATGTCAGAAATGGTCTAAATAGACATTTTTACATACGGATTATTTTTTGTCTTGATAAGATTTTAGATTTAAAAAGTTTTATGTCTTCTTTTGAATTCAGTACCATTTCAAGGTATTTGAATCTTGTGACCGTTAGTATTGTCAACATTGAACTGATTACTACAGACTCTGGATTTTGATCATAACATATATTTTGTTTTTTAATGATTAAATTTTTAGCCCGATTTTTGCAGTGACTTTCTCAAGTTTTCTGCACGACGATCTTAAAGCCTTGGGGCTTCTGGTTATTATAGTAATATCGTCGGCGTGTCACAAAATTGGATAGATTAAATACAATTTATATATTGGTTAGATTCAACATATATATTCAGAAACAATTTATTATAAAAACAACAGTTTGATTAACACTTAGAACGTGCATAACATTAGAAAGCTGATGGATTCATTATTGTATTCTCAGTACGCTCAGGTTTTTCTATTTACCTATTATTCATAGAGATGAGCCTGTTTTTCTTTAAAATCTAATGTAAAACTTTTAAACTCACAAATGTTAATTTTACGTTGATTAATGGTAATTAGAAAAATGAAGTCTAAACTTAAATTTTATATAATATAAATAATATTAATATTCATAACCCAGTTTTGAGTCCTATACTCACTCAAAGTTCATTCTTTTAGTACACATGAGTTCAATTTATACCTCTGACTTCAAATTAATGAATGCATGATATATTGAAATAATTAAATTTTATTGTCAACTATAATTTTTAAAGAACTAAAAGAAATTTATATTTAAACTATTTAAACACATCTATTGAGTCGAAGAAAGTTAACAGGCCAATTATTACATTGAAAAGAACATGAGAACAAATTATTTACGATAAGGTTTACATTTCTTACGATCTTCGTATGCGGAGGACATCATTTTTAATTGATATTTTTGCTTATCATTAAATGGAATTGGTGGAAATAAACTAACCGCCTCTGGAGAATTAGTCGTCCTTGCTGCGCTAGCAGCGCTCTTAACATCATCATGAAGTTGTTTTAAATCTGCAACAAGTTCCGATTCCTCTTCTTCAGAATTATAATAAAGATCAGTGGATGTATTTTCACAACGTCTTGGATTTGATTTTGGAAATTCACAATAATTAATAATGGAGGGAGTTGTAGGAAAATTCCATTTTTCATAAATTTCTTTTGGAATATGTGTGTTAGGATTTCTAGTATCTTCCGCGTTTATGTGAACAACTTTGTGACAGCTTTTCGTTGCCAATTCTGCTGGCGATGGCATAGGAAACTGTGACACTGTTGGTTTAGTAGGTATATGCGCTAATTTAGGTTCTACCACTGATGCTGTTGATAATTGTTCTGAAGTTGATGTAAGCTCTTCTACGCACAATGTTGGTGAAGAAGGACTCGCCAATAGCAACTCTTCTGCGTGTGATGTTGATCCTAATGAAGCTTCTCTCAATGGAATCTTTTCGAATAGGTTTTCTAGTACTTTTGGTACATTAAGTGAAGCCGCGTTTGTTCGTAACTTTGGAAGTTTGAATGGAAGCTTTTTCATAAACCCTGTTGGCGATTGTTGTGCTTCTTGAAGTGTCCTCACTGTTTTTGTAAGTAACAAATCTTTTGTTGGTGAAGCAAAAAATTGATTCTTAGTTGCTGGTTCCTCTAAAGGATGATCGAGCGCTGATTTTACCCTTGAAATTTTCGCATGCTGCGAAAATTTATGTGGCACTGCTCTAAAGCGAATATCTTTTATTTCGTCAACAGATAGCGATAGTCTATTAGAGTTATTGACTGGCTCTGATGGAGGCGTTGTTTTCCCTATCGGTGCATCATCTAAATGATATTCTGGTGAAACTGATGTTTCCAATAAAGGCGTTGGATGTAAGTATGGTGCGGATGAAAACGGAATCTCTTCATACTCTACTCCTGGATTTAATGAATTTGCCGTCGCTTGATGTTGTGACATTTGTTGCGGACGTAAATGTTGTGTACCCCTAAATTGGGTAGCTGAATATTGTAACGCTGCATATTGCGCACTTAAGTATTGTTGCGAAGCATATTGTGTGGCTGGATTATACATCCCTGCGTATGGTGTTGCAGATAGGGGTATTGCTAAAAATTGTTGTACTGGCAGTTGCCCAGTTCTATATGGCGCTCTTCCTCTTATCGGGCTGAACGGCAGCAAGTTCAGTGGGATTGTATTTGGTTGTAGCCACCTTAGTGATGCTCTTGGAAGAGCAGTCATTGGATATGGCATTGCAATTGTTGGTATAGTTTGAAATGGTGTTGGAGTTCGCAATGTTTGCTGTTGTGCAGCCGGATTTGATAAGGGGGCTGCTACGTGCGGTGCTGCTGCGTGTGGTGTTGTGTTCAAGTTTGATAATACAGACAATGTTGGCATCGATAAGTGCGTACTTTTTAATGGTTCGCTTACTGTTGATGTTTCAACGGACGGCTGTTGAAGGTGTTCCTCTGTTAATAATACAGCTGGCAAAGTCGATAGTGTAGCTTCTGTTTTCAGTTTCTCTGATCCCGGTACTGTTAATAAACATTGCTGCAGATCTCGTAGTTGCTGTTGTTGTTTATGTTTCTTGTCTTGTTCTGCAGCTTTACTCTTTTCATTTGCTGCCAATCTCCCTGCCAGTGCTGCCTCCTCTTGTTCTTTCTTCATCTTTCGCTTCATCTGTTTTTGCGTTAGTTTTGGACTCATTTTCGCTAGTTAGTGTATTAACCTATATATGTAAAAACTTTCCTTAGTTTACTTTAATACTCGTATAATACAAGCATTTCATACATACCTTTTCAACTTTCCAATAGTGTTAAATAGTGTTTTAAATTTTGAGCCAAAACAGCTACGGAGATATATGTACTTAAATAAATAAACAAAATAAACGTAATAATTTTTTCAGATAAAATTAAAATTTTTTTAATGTTAAAAAATTTTTTTTTTAATAAATAGATTCACATTTATGAAAAGACTCAAGAATATATGTTTTTATGGTGGGTTAGGTGTCCAAAATAAGGCATAGGATTTGCTCTTATTTTTTAAAAAGTTCTTTCTTGTACAAATTAACTTTCTCTCACATATATTCTCTAGAAGAGCAATTGAAAACTTTATTTCAAATTTTTTTGTTTTAATATTGACAATTACAGCAAAGCTAAACCTTATTTTGGACTGAAGAAACTCAATATAAAGCAACATCTTAGAAAAACTGGATTAAAAAGTTCTGCATTTAAAACTCTTCGAAGATTTAACAGTTTAAAGTATAAAATTTCAAAAATATGTTGCTCAAACATCCATCAATTTGATTATATGTGGTTAAATGCTATGTCTGGTCCATACTACTCTATGGCTTGGAATCTTGGACTTTAAAAATCCTAACAATGAATAAAATCGAAGCTTTTGAAAACTGGTGCTACAGATTCTGTAGACGGACCAAGTTTCAAATGAAGAAACTGTAACAAGATAAAGATACAGAACTCTCAAAAACTATCAAAATAAAAAAAACGAGTTATTGTGGTCATATCATCCGATGTCCAAAATATGAATTGCTGCAACGGATTGTGCAAGGCAGAATCGAAAACAAACACGGTATGAGAAGAAAACAATGTCTTGGTTGAGGAAGATGCGACATTGGACTGGGTTAAGGACAATTGGAGACTTGGTACGTACTGCTAGAGACAGAGAGAACTTCAAAAACATTTTTCATTTCTAAATTTCAGAAGGAAAATTTTGTATAGGTTATATGGGCGTTCTCAAGGTGACTAAAGTAATATTTCATAGTGAAAAAAAAGTTGTTTTTGGAAGAATGCATTCCCGTCTATGTAAGCGATTATATGGCGATGGTGCTGGGTATATATATGTCATATATAATTTTATTGAATTTTTAGTGAAACGTCTGTTTTGTTTTTATTTCCCGCCATTCTGTTTTTTTTGGGGGGGAGGTGTTAATTTATGCTTGGCTCTTCTTATGTTTTATTTCGAGGCAAATGTTTCAATTTGTTTCTGAAACTTTTTGCTGCAACAGGTTTTCCTTTTCTGCGCTGTACACAATTCACAATAGCACAATATTTTGCCGGTGCCTTCAACAGGTAAACAATTTCATTCATAGAAATTTTGCGCCAAAAGTTAACACATGCGCTTTAATTTCAAATGTTGCAGCAACATATATTCACCAGTTGTGCAACATCCAAAGGGAGGACACAAAATGTTGCGCCTTTTTCTGTAAACATAAATTGGGCGCAATTGAAATTTTGTTAGAACGCCAAGCAAGCAATTTATGGCTTTGGTAAGAACAGCACAGATCAGTTTGCGCGTTGGCTTCGTGTGAAACGTTACGGAATTCGCGGTGAACGGATTTTTCACACACCCCCACATTTTTTCACATTGAAGTTATCTTTACTTATAAATTAAATGTATTTAATTTAATTAAAAAAAATTAAAAAAAAATAATAATAAATAAATATTAGGATAAAGTTGCAAATTCAATGATAATTGCGTGTGTGTTTACTCGTGGATGTGCATAGAGACTCGTATATAAAACGGAAACGGATGTTACTCGGCAAGTGCAGTCAGTTTCAAATATTTGTGTTATTTTTGCTCTCAGATTTTCAATTTTGTGAATTTAGTTTTTGTATATGGAAATGTGAAGACCTTCACTAAAATAATTGCATTAGAAAATGTATTGCATGTCAGTTTCAAAAGGGTTTTGAAGATTCCCTTGTAACGTGAGTTCATTTACACAAATTTGTTATATGAGTGCGCAACTTAGATACTTTCTCAAAAAGATATTTTAATGATATGTAAATTTAATATTTGCTATAAAGCAGTTTCTTGTGCAAACTTACGATATAAAATACTTAAAGCAAACACTTGTCTTAATTATCAAAACTGCGGTATGTTGAAGGAATTTCGTTGAATGTAAGTTTGCTTTTGGAATATAATTTTTAAAATTTAGTTCATAAGTTGTGATGTTAATTAAAAAATATTGCATTTTTTTGCATTAATGATTTTGAAAATTTAGTGTGAGTTTTAATATTAATTTTAGTTATTTGGCATAATCAGAGATCATAATTGGCATAATCAGAGTTAATAATTGGCATAATCAGAGATCATAATTGGCATAACATATAAATAAATTTATTTATTTATTTTTTATTTATTTTATTTATATATTTCATTTTATTTTTTATTTATTTATTTTTGAAACTTAAATATTTAAATTTGGTTTGCGGTTGAAAAGATTTTTTTAAAAATTATTACTTCAAATATTCATTATTTTATGACGAAATGATTTTTAATATAGTGTTTTTACATTGTTTTGACCAATTAGCCTTTGAAAACATTATATTTTAATTATTACTTTAAAAATAATTAAATAATTTATTTATTTGGTATTTGGCAATACTCAAAACAGCTGTATGGTCAGCCAAAAATTCAATTAATTAAAATAATATAAAAAATAAAATTTTTGTTGTTGTAGTTCACTACTGTTCGAAAAAAACTTCTTTATAATTTATTTAGAAAATATCAATGTCAATAAAGGAATGAGTTTTAAAAAGCTATAATCAGTATTAGTTTGTTAACCCATTACTTAGTGATAGAACGATTAACTTCTGATAAATGACTTAGAAATGCATTCTCCGAAAAGTTGTAACAGTGTTAAAACAAATTTATCAGCTAAATAAAAAGAACACTTCTTGTTTTTTTCTCATATTTTCTAAAATAATATATTTTATATATTATAAAATACTACTACTACTATTGTCTTCAATAGTAGTGATGATGACTTGGCAGGTAGCCTCAAAACAAATGAGCTGTTTGAAATAACAAGGGATATAGTTATGCGAATGGAAACCACTATAGCTTTAACTCAATAAAGACATCCGAGAATCGAAGGACGAAAAAGAATCCAAGTCGTTTTCGTTAATCCTTTATTTTAGTGGAGCCATTTGTTGGACGGTGTGTCAAAGTCCCACAAAAAAAAGAAATTTGCCTTCAATAATTCGTCTAAATCTAACTCTATTTGGTGTTACGACATATATATGTCGTTTCATGTATATCGTGCTTCAGCTAGTTCACCCTCGACCGTTTTTCTTCACGTAGTCATTTCGGTTGAATTCATTAGATTTGTATCATGACGTGAATTTTGCACCTCCAAAACATATGTGCTTACTGCCGTAGCAGGGAAATTTGGGTTACCCTTGGCGCACTTAACCCATTAACGTTTTAATATAGGTCCTTAATATATGGTAAACCTGATATTATAAAATAATTATTTGGTATTGCTTTGAATACCGAAAATATTTTCAGATTGAAATCCTACTAACTCAATATCGGTGTAATTTCACAAGAAAAACAATTTTATTCCTATACCGAGTTCCTGAGAGTCAGGCACAATCTATGGTTATTATTTTATAAAACCCATTCAACGGGATCTACATATTCGATTGAGCAAAAATTATTTGGCATTTTACTATTTGCTCAGAAATAACCGTTAGTTGCATCTGGCAATTATTGTTCTATTTTACAGATGACCGAATGTTCATTATTGAAAAAAGATATTTTTGTTGAGGTTAGTGTTTCGTATAGTTAATGGAAAAAGAGGATTTTGAAACAACAATTCTGCATAATTTACAAATTTCCTGCGAGGAAATGAATAATGGGGCACTGACGTCTGGAAACATATATTTTATGTATGAAGCAGGTGCTTTTTTTTTGTTCCACAATTCAATGTATATTGAATGATAAAAGTTCACACAGCGTAAAACTATAAACCTATCAGCTTGAGATCTTTCTTAGTGAATCATGTAAAATCCTCCAAACTTATAGTAATAATAACTTATAGTAATAAGGACCTGAAGATTATCCTTCTTCCAAAATACAAATTTTATCTTCAGCTTCGAGATTTTTTTTATTTTTAAAGTGACTTTTCAATAAAATCTATTAATTATACTTTTATAATATAATAAAATTATATTACCTTCTTATGAATTTCGTGCCCTGAATTATTGAGATCTATTAATTTATTTATAATTTTTATTTATTTTAATGAGTGTAGTATCTAATATTTTACATATATTTTTTTTTTGTCGAATATACGAGTAAATTATCTTTGCATATCTGATTATAATTCATTCGTATTACTTATATGTATAATATTATATATTTCGTGAATATTTTTTTTTATTTTCTAAAATTCTGGTGATTTTTAGGTACTTTTGTACTTATTATACTACTAATATCCTACACAAATTAATTTTTTTATAAGCAGTTGTACTTCATTGAATTTACCAATAAGTTTTTACTTCCATGAAATTTAACAAATGATATTTTTATTCAATTAATGCAATTCACTTGAAAATTTACCCAATCAATCTAGAAAATATATGTAAATACATCCTTTCCCTGTTTTCAATTATTTACCATTTTTAAATAGGGTTTTTATGATTTTAATAACTTTCTAGAGTAGTTTTTGTATAATTTCCGGAAGCAACGAATTTTTTTTATCTCTATTAATTAATTCCTTCCTACTTTTTAAGGATTAATTTCAATATCTTTTTGCTTGTTTGAATGTTACTGTAGTCGCGTGTCACACACTTTAAAGTTTAAAATTTTGTATCTATCATAGCATACGGATTGCAAGTAGGATTAGGAGAAGTATGGTTGCCTAGGCGCTGTGGTGGTAGTGCGTCAAAAATGATTATCCGTAGGCATAATAGTGAGTGGGTACCGAAACAATATGATTGTTATTTTTAACTTTTCATGTATTGTTGAAAATAAATTGATGAGTTGAGAAGATGAGGGTCTAGAACATTTTTATTTTGCTCTTTCCATTATAAAACACTAAAAATTTTTAAAGTCTTGCTTTAAAAATTAATTATAAGGCGCACTAAATAATTTTGATTCCGAACGTCTTATAACCACGCGATATCACTGCCAATGAGTGTAGTACCTATTGTCCATTGGTAATTTTTTTTAAATTAGCTATAAATGAACATGTCGTTCAATTGGGTATAGATAGATAGATAGAATTTGAAAGGGTTGTCACACTTTCACCCATCCTTTGAGGATTATTGTGACTAACTCACTTTAGCTCTATAGGCCAAAATTATATCCTTTGGAGAGATGTTGGCTAATTCCGTTATAAGTGGATAGGCAGTTGATAATTACCGACGTCTGAGTCTGGCGAGACTTTCACAATGACACATAATGTGTTGTGCTGTTTACTCTTCTTCGTGACAACGTCTGCATCTGTCCTCTTTTGTAATAAATAGGTTCTATAGATGCTTTTTTAATTTTACAATGTCTAGTGAGAAACCCTGTGACAAGTCGAGTGCCTTTTCTGTTCCGCATTAGAAGCTCCATTTGGATATTGGTTGTAGGTCACTCAAGTTCGGAAAAAATCTAACATTCGGAAGAAACCCAGTGTATTAATTTTTTGAAAAAAAGCTTAAGTTCGGAAAATAAATCTTAAGTCCGTAAAAAATATTTTATTAATCTTTTATGTTATAAAAGTCACTAAAATCGGCAATTCTTAGCTGATTTTTATTAAAATCAAACCGAAAAAATAATCAATACTAGTTCTTACCAGTATAAAGGGATTATGCAATTGGATAATTCACGATCTTGGGTAATGAGGCCTGAAGTAACTGGGATAACATAGTAACAGCATAAAACGACAGCAACACAACAGATTTTGAATAAAGGCTGTTACCGCTTTGCGCTGTTAAAATGTTACTCGACTACCGAATACATAGTTTAGATTGTGAACACCCCTAATTTTTTTATTTTTTTTAGCAAACATATTTTTAATGAATTGTTCGCAGTAGAGGTATTGAATATTGTACGTTTGAATCTCGTTAAAATATAATAATAAAAAATAATAGATTTGATTTTGTCATTTTTAAAATTGATAGAGTTTTGAACATACATTGTCATCATTAAAAATTAAAAAAATTATTCATTATTATATATTTTGAAAATCGACAGTATTGTCAATTTTAATGTATGATTTGGCTTTCCCATTCTGAAACAACCTACGTATTTCTACTTAAGTAAAGAATTTTTAAATTTTCTTCATAGGTACCAAGATTTATATGGATATGCGAAGGCCAATTTCTGTACAAACATGACTCTTTGTTTATTTGTACATTTTATTCATTTGTTGTATTTAGTAAATATTTTACTGTGAAAAGTATTATTTTCAGTGGGTTTCATTATATTACATATATAAAGTCAACAACGTCAACTCTCATATCCTCTGTTTACTGTGAAAGTTCATATAAAAATGACAATTCTGCTTTACAATCCCGATGTCCTCAAGCGCCAATTTAATGATTCTGTTGTTCGAGAACTTTTTGTTTTCGAAATGCAATAATTTCATCAAAGATTATGTAGACCTTTAACTACAATAAACTTGGTAAATTTACATGACATCAATATAAAATATAAAACTGAAATCTTATTGGATCCAGTAGGTATTTGTGTACGTAGGAGTTGAAATATATCAAACTTTAAAGTTTAAAATGTTCGAAGGAAAAATATGCAATAAAAAGATTAATTTAAATTTAAATTTATAAATATTTTATTAATATATAAATAAAATTTAATTAAATTGGTTCTCATTACAATTTCATTTAATATGAGATCAATATGAATTTTCAGTAATGAAAACAATTTTTCGTATATGTACATATATTGTATTTTTTTTATAGTATGTTATATTAATTTTTAATGAAAAGCTGTCTATTGTGATATTAAGAAGCTATATATTTATGGTAGTTATAAAAATATATTTTTTATATTGCACAATATGGCTTATAGAGATACCTGGCAGCTTATCTGGCGCGATAATTATTTATTTTGTTTCTTATATTACATAGTATGGCATAAAGATTTGCTCATAGTATGGTATAAAGTTTATATTCTAGTCTGATGGTATATTGCAAATAAAAATTTATTCTGGACATCATTTGATAGGCCGATTAGGGTCAATTGTAAAAGAAAAATCACTTGAGGTCATACTAAGCAATTTTTTTAAATTTCATATAGTGACTTAGGCGAAAAGTATGTACATTGCTTGTTTAGTATTTTTTGAGATTTTGAGATCGTTATTTTAATTTATTTCATTTTCATTTCATTTTTATTTTAATATTAGTTTATTTTCATAGAGAGGTTTCGAAAAGTAGTGAACTATAACAACAAAAATTCTTTTAATATTATTTTAATTCATTGAATTTTTGGCTGCCCATACAGCTGTTTTGTGCATTGCCAAATACCCATCATTGAATCATTTCTTACATTTGTGCATTTAACTATTCGTAAATAATTTTTTGAGACTGCAAGTAACAAGTGTTGAACTCATACCCTGCCTGATTTGAAGCTCAGAGTCAGTTTTCATCAGCCAACTGATCAAGAGCCGTACTTGACTTGTACGTTCGCACTCTTTTCTGGAGTTTTGTAAATTTGCTGTGAAAGTTTATTAACAAATTCACTTTTTGTATTATATTATAACGAAATTATAAATTAGCTGTAGAATAAACGAGGTAATCAATTATATTTTTTATTTTTCAATTATTAAATTTCAATAATATTCTAATTTATTTTATTTAATTTTTATGTTATATTTTATTTGTTTTTATTTTATTTTTATTTCATTTTTATTTCATTTTTATTTCATTTTTATATTATTTTTGTTTTTATATTTATGTTGTTTTATTTTATTTTATTTTATTTTATTTTATTTTAAATTATTTTATTTTATTTTATTTTTTTTTATTTTTTATTTTATTTTATTTATTTTATTTTTATTTTATTTTGTTTTATTTTATTTTATTTTATTTATTTTATTTTATTTTATTTTATTTTATTTTATTTTATTTTATTTTATTTTATTTTATTTTATTTTATATTATTTTATTTTATTTTATTTTATTTTATTTTATTTTATTTTATTTTTATTTTATGTTCATTTAATTTTTATTTTATTTTTATTTTATTATTATTTTATTTTTATTTATTCTTTGATAAATTCAAAGATAACTTAGTTGTTTATTTTCAGTGATTTTAATTCGGTAAAATTTAATATTTCATAATTTAAGAAATGTTTAAAATATACTTTAAATTAATAAGAGCATTTATAATATTTCCACTTTATTAGTGTATTTCATAGTTAAAATTTATTAAGGTTTAATTGTGTGTTTATTATAATTTTATCATGTGGTATTTAATATATAAACTAATTGCCTTGTTTGCATATTTTTCACTGTTAATCGCTTAAAACTCTTTAGAATTGGTTTATATTTAGTTGGAGTCTTCTTAAGAACTTAAGCTGTTAATCTCTTTTAAAGAAACATGAAATAAATTTCTACTTAATATATTGTAAGCTCTTATGTGTTGTATTGGGATAAAATTTAAATATTTAAATGTAAATTGATACGTTTTTCATTTCAAGTTAAATACCCTAAAGTGTTTTTTCTTAATATACAATATAGTATAAATATTGGACATGTGTGAAAATAATACTATTCAAACGATAATCAATTTTACTTAATGCTTTCACCATTATTTACAATGTGTGGTCTGAAGCTCATGTCTAATACTTTGAACTTTAGCACCAGAAGGCGTAATTTCAAAATTCTGCACCTTAATCCTGTCTAGCTAGGCGGAGACGTTAAAATCTTTAAATCGTTTTGACAATAAAATGTATTAATAATTTATAGACTTTAACAAATGCTTAGCTGTGTAAATTTTTTAAATGCCTTGATTTATTGCAGTGCTGAGCACATAGAATTTTACTTAAATAGAAGTAAAATTTTTTATGCCAAGTTACTTTGACCCTAAACGTTTGGTGTAGTTTAAATTGCGCAAATTGGCTTAAAATAGCTGGAACATTTGTTGAATTTGTAGGCAAAATAAAAATATAAAAACTCATAAAAAATTCTCTATATAAGAACACTCGCTAAAAAATTCCAAAATTCCAAAACAACAAAAAAAAAAAAAAATATTAACATAAATTTACAATTACTTTGAATTTAGAAATAATGTTGAGAGAAAGTAACAAGTACGAAAGCAAGCAGAGTAAGTGAACTTTTTAGCCTAAGCAAAAGATTTAATCTTAGATTGAGCCTAATATAACAGCCATTTGCATATACGCCCCTGCATAGCACCCAGGGGTGTGCAAATGTTACACAAACAGTGAAAACATACTCCTCGTATATACAGGATAGAATAGACTTTTTCTATATTTGCATATTCTCAGTGGTGCCGTTTGAGCAGGAGGAACTTTGGGCTTTGAGCAGAAAAGTCAAAAGTTAAAGAATTTATGTCAGAAAAATTAGGAAAATTAAATCAAAAACCAAGTTGTTGTTAACAATTTAATTAACTCTGTTGAAAGTAAAAGAATGGGAAATACAGAGATTGTTCTTAGGTTATTGTATTTCTAAAATACGCAGTGTAATTCAAATTATTAAATATATTCTAAAATCAACATTTTTCTATTATATTTAATTTTTATGGGCACATAAATGTAAGGTTCAAAACAATTAGTATTTACTTTTCTCGTTAATGAAATGAATACTTTTGTATGATTTTACTAATTAAATTTGCAAATAATTGTGAATTATGAACAGAAACAACACTTGTATATAATATTATTATAAGATATTAGTTATTACTACCTAAAGTAGTACGAGTTTCATTAATTTCTTTTAAAAATAGAGAATGGAGATTAAATGGAGATTCTATTCTGAATACATAAAGATGCGCTTAGCCACTATATCCAATGAGATATAACACTGTGATAAAAAAAGAAGTATTATTGTTACTCTAAAAATCTTTATTTATTCTTCTAAATCTATTTTATTGCCTTTAAAGTACTCCCCTTCTAAAACAAAATATTCCCGATTTATAGTTAAAATCGTGTCATAACTTTTTTATTCAATTATATTTTTTAATTTAATATGCACTTAAACCTTGATTTGCGTCGTTAATTGGAACCGACGAAATACAACACAAATCGAGTCATATTTATCCACATATTTAATTTTCAAAAATATTCCGGTTTTTCATAGAGAATTACCTTTTAACTCATTGAATATCGGCAATAAGCCTTATTCAACCTTATTTTTAACATTAACATTTGGCTCAAAGGCATTCTTCTTTGTGTCTGATTTTCTATCCGAAAGAATAAAAGGGGCTCCATTTTTATAATTAATGAACTTCTAGTTTTTATGATTTATTTGGAAATTTTAAAACGACTCAAATGTCTAATACGGCATTTACCCTTTCTTCAAATAGCTCATTTTGATCAAAAATTGAAAAGGAGAAGCAAATGGCTCATTCTTGCATACAAAATTTTAAGGCCGAATGAGATCCATTGGATCACATTCTGTATGAATGCGTTCCAACGAGGGTTGAATGCGTTCCAAATATATTCCAAATGCAAAGGAATACATTGAACATACCTTAAATAAAAGCTTGTCAAGGCATTTTGAGAAAGCTGTTTCAAAATGAGCCATTTTCGGCCAGTGTAATCGCCATATAACTTTTGTTCTAATAAAATTTTTTTTCACTTTTGACATATATTTATAGTTTATAAAGCACAAATTTACCTTTTCACTTGCAAACTGACACCTTTGAATTAAAAACTTAATACATGTAAATCGCCTTTTAAAAAATGTGACCTACAAGAAATAAAATGGGAATCCCCTATGTACGTATCTATTAAAAAAAGACGCAAATCCAAGCTAAAATTTTTTTTTGTGTTATAACGCAATTCCGATCGACGTTAATAAGGGCGACACAAATCGGGATATTGGTGTAATTGTATATGTATTGAAATTAATTAGTATAGAGCTAACTAAACTAAGTAACTATAATGCACTCATGACAGTCTTGAAACAGTTGTTAAACCGATATTTGGAGTAACCTTTAATTTCTTTATCGAGTCAAAACGGTAGAAATAGTCTTTTGAACTGAGAGAAAACTCAGAAGTCACAGGGTAGAATCATAAGTCACAAGATTAAAATTTACATATGCAAATATACATAAATATATTTTAATATACATTAAAATATATAATTTATAAAATTACATTAATAAATATACATAAGAAATATTTAGGGCATAAGATTTATCAACCCCAATGGGTTTCATTATTTTATGGTTGTAGATATTTTTTTTGTAAGATTTGCAAACTTTCTTATTTAAAAAAGACATAATATATATTTTTAACTGTTTAAAAATGGTACATGTCTATACAGTACTTTTATCTTGGTGCTACTTACACTATCCTAGAGTTGGATGGAAAATTTCGTAATCGATTTTATTATGATACCTTTAGTGTTAAGAAAATTTAAATAACAAATATTAAAATTAAATACCTTAAATATTTAAGTACTAATAAATTTGACAATAAATTCAATAATAGTAATAATAAATACGGATTATTAAAGAAATAAATTTGAAAATTGCTCTGAGACAAAAACAATGTATACTCTCAATTTATTTTTGTAATAAAAATTCAAATATTTAAATATTTGAAAATAAAATTGTAATTTTGTGTTACAATGTAAACTAAATAACTTTTTAATAGGTTTAAGATTTAACCTTTAAGGTTTATTCATAATATATTTTTTGTATGAGTTTAGATAGAACACTAAGAAAGAGTAATAAATTTGAAATATTATAAATGAAAACATAATTTGGTTTTAAATGGACTTTTATTTATTTTTCCATTGACCTGAGGGTATTATATCTTCTTTTGTATTTCTATACAATTAGTTTAATTAATGAAAGTTGTTAAAGGATATAGAAACACAATGCTCTCATCCATTTCATTTAGTACACACAATGACTTAAAGCTATTTCAATGTACAAATTACATGAGTTCGATAAAATAGATGCATATATTTCTTAGGATTAATCTTAAAATTATTCATGTTATTGTATTCGATGAACAATTTCAGTTATGATTATTCTATTCAATGTAATTAACAAATGATGAATAATAAATAAAGTAAACGAAAAACAAAAAACTTCAATAATAAACACTTCCTAATAACTTCCCTTCATTATTAAATAGTACAATAGTTCAAAGTGTAGCTTAATGCATTCAATTCACTCAAATTTAGTAGGATTCTGTTATTAGCTTTATATATATAATATATAAATAATAATATAATATATATAAAAATATATAATATATATAAAAATAAATTTTTTGAACTCCTGGTGAGCATATATTAGCGTATATTAGTTTTTTAATGGACTGACATAAGTCTCAGTGACGTAAATATACTGTAAAGCATGTACTATATTCCGATAATATTTTGGAAATATATTTAGTTTATTTTAAGTATTTATAAATGATGATTTTTATAGTCGCTTCGTATTAAACAAGCATTTTCTGCTTTTCTTTGTTGGAAATTTTACTTGATAAGCAGTTTTCAGTTTGATACTGAAACTATCTGAACTATCAATCGGTTAAAACTAATGCAGTAATCAGCTGTGTTTAAGAATAAAAACATAAGGCCAAATAAATCTTGTTGGGCAGAACTGAAATGGCAAGAGCCGTAGACAATTGATATTTACTCGCAGCATTAATTGATAGTAACGAATATTAATGGCTCTGAGATAGAAACTTCTTGAGTTCAAAATCATAAATGCGATATATTAACTGACGATTGTAGAACCAACAGGGAAATATGGAAAGAACTGTGTTAAATGCTTTTTTCTTTTATTTTTATACAAAATTACGTTTTAATTTCTTAAACAATAATGTTTAAATATAGTTAAATCTTTTAAATTGTGTATAACAATTAGAATATTCAAAATATCCAATTATTACGATCTAACCCCTTAATTTAATCAATATAGGTATGTGTCCTCACGTTAAGCTACGAAAGCAAGATATAATTCTTGGAAGCCATATCGGGTGTATATTCTAAGTGAAAATATTTTTTTTTTCCAAATGGTATTTAATATATTATATATTTTGTTTTGCTCCACCCTGAGAAACAAGTCAAATAAACTTCAAAACGTCTTTGATATTTATGTAGATGACATAAGCCTTCCCTAAAAATAGATATATTTTATTTATTTAGTAATTTAACTTAAAATGTTTTAAGAATTTTGTGCCCCTTTGGGAAGAAGTCAACCCGTAGTACGTCTTTGTAAAACTAAAATTCAATCTCAGACTTGGGTCTTCTTCGGAGTATCAATTTTAAGTTACTCTTTCGATTGTTCTAAAGTGTAGTGATGGCATCATGTCTTAACTACAATTATAAAGTTTTACCTTAAAATTTTATCTAGATTTGTTTTTTCTAAATAAGTCTTAGAACTTATTTAGATTTTTTAGCATTTTCATGAATATATACAAATACAATAGTTTTAAATACGACAAAATGAAATATCCATAAGTTTCTCAAACTCTTTTAATTTTATTCGCAAAGGTCCGGGATGGCCCTCTGAATTAAATGCTTGCAGTTAGATTTTTTTATATATATTATTATATACGATGACACAGAGTCTCTGTATCTCAGTCAGATTTAATTTGAAATGGTTCCAAAAATGCATAAACACATGAAGTTAGTATCATATATGATTTTATATGTAGGTATTATTGTATACGATGGCACAGAGTCCCTCTATTAATTGCGCCTTAGTCAGATTTAATTTTAAAACGTTATGAAAACGCAAAAATACGTTAAGTTGGTGTCATATATGGTTGGACTACATTATTAATATGGATTTAAATATTATTAAAAAATTTTGGTTCTGCATCAAGTATTGAAGAGGCTAGTATATTAGGAAATAATAATCTAAGAATGATGTTTCTTCTATATTATATTTCAAGTTGTCAATTATAAACACGAATTTCTTCTCTATTGACTTCTCTAATGGTGAACTTTTCGAATTTAAAAAGGAATATTTACTACGCCCAAATTAAAAGCCTCTCGCTGAAATGGAATGAAAGCGGTTTTTTTTCTTGTAACTCAAAGGCTTAAAAAGGCTTGGAGGAGCAAAAATGCATCTATCAGTTTGAAAACATGCAGTTAGACAAATTTTAGAAGTACCATAAAAAAATTATGTAAAACGGAATGTTGTTTTCGACATACGAGCAAATAACATCAATGCCACAAAGGCTTAAAAATTGGCTTTTTGTGTATATAGTGCAGGAGCTTGAGGGAAAACTGAACTAATTTGGTGGACTAAAGAATGTATTTATCGAACATGACTCTATGTAAGTACGCATTCGGGGGTGTGCTTGGTAAGCTATATTGACATATAGTTCAGTGCAAAAAGTTAAATAGTTGACTTGAATGAAATTCATTGCCAAATTAACGTTTCCGTGATATCGGAATAATGCCGATAACATAATGTAACTTTCCTTGAATTCTGTAAGAATCAGCATTGCTATATTTTTTAAATAAATCTATATATATTTTTTTACATGATAGTATATTGTGCATATCTGTATAAGTATATGTCTTTCAGATAAATTTCAATACAAATTGGAATGCAAAATTTTTCTTCAAAATTTTTTTTTGAAACTTATTCAGAAGTCGTATGACATGTAGAAACCAACAATTTCTACATTAAATATTTGAAATGTTCCAAATGTAATTACTGAGAAGTAAAATTTACAATTTAAGATGTTTTTTTATTACAAATATTAATACTTTTTTGATTGCATATTGTATTATATATGTTCTCTCAAGTGTAGAAAATTTAAAAAAGCATCGTATATTACGAAAAATTTCAATTAGTTTTTGTTCCAATAACCCAAAAATTGGGTTCACATTTTCTATAGCAGAAAATACACGTATTCCTATAAAATCAAATCTAATGTTTCAGATACAACATATTGAATTTATATAAATTTTATTTTATGGATATTTGCACAATAAGCTGCAATCAATTGAAATAATTTCCGCTTAAAATCGCTACACAAGCAAAGCAAAATGGAAACGTGACATCCTTTCATGAGCCCAAAAAGGATTTTTTGCATAAGTAAATATAAATTAAAGTTCGGAGTTGGTAAGGTGAAGAGTACGTAGAGAGTAGAGTTCGTATTGCCTAGCAGGATTATAATCGTACCTTTAAGTATCGTAAGTATACTTTTGTGTAATTTTCTTGTTAAGCACAATGTTTGTATAAAAGAGGCTTATTATTCCATATGTGTGTATGTCGACAGTAACAATTACAACAACTTTGGGTTCTATAACGACAATGGCTAATTATAAATAATGTGTTTCCCTCAACGGTTAATCCACAAAGTAATAAAGAAGGCGCCGGTATCGGTAGGACACTGCCCTGTATAAATAACTCACATATTTACATTGAACCTACATAACACGGATTATATATAATATACTTATAGTAGATACATGTACATACCTATTAACGCAAATAGAGGAATGGAGTTTATTGTCTGCATATTTAAATTAAAACACGCATGTATTTGCTCGCCAATTAACGTTATAATTTTATTACTTTACATCCTTTAAATTTTCCTGCATTTTACACAAATTTACCAGAATTTTAGCGGTTTGAATTGTTTTCCCTGCGGTGAATGTACAAAAAAGTTAATACCAAAAAAATCACTTTACATCGCCATTTTTGTTGTGGAAGCCATTTTCTTTTGTTGTTGGCAATACTTTTTATTTGATGGCTTAATTTCTTGGCTCTTCTCACTTCAGCTTAGCTTTTTCATATGTGAGGAAAAGTAAGTAGAAGTTAAACGCTTTTTACCTTCATTTCATTATCGTTTATGTGTGCATATGATGTGTACATATCATTTTACATATATTATATATATAATATTTTTTTATTATATATTAAGGCGCTAACATATGGATGTTTTTTTTTGTTTTGTTTTTTTGTGTAATTTACGCACATTTTTATGCCTCCTTAATGACAAAGTGTGTCAGTGCTCATATCCTTCGGAACGTTTTCTATTTTTCTTTCGTGTTTAAGTGCCATGGCAAATTGTTCAGATTCAGTAGCTTTGGGGCTTTGTCTGAAAAATATATTTTTGTATACGAATTATTATTTATTTAATATATCAACAAGAAAAAAAAAAATAAAATTTAATATTTGAATTTGTATTGAGAAAATAAATAAATTTCAGTCTGGCAATAACAAGTTTAGTAAAAACAATTTAAATAAACGCAGCATTAGAAATGCTTAAAAAGAAAATAAATTTATCAAACACTTTTATATACATGAGGAAAATAATTTATAAATTGAAATAAAAAATTGAAAAAAATTGCAAACCATATATAAATTATGTTTGCTCCTTCCCAGTCGAAGTGGAGTTCTTTTTTTTTTGACAGTAGGTGGAAGCATCGAAAGCCACCGTGCGAGACTTAAACCCACTAAACCACCTCTTAAGAATGAATGTAGAAGATTTCCACAGCATTATGAAAACTTCATTCCAGTAATCACAGGAGAGAGGAGAAAAAATATACTTAGTACCTAGCGAGCTAGATTTATCTAAGCCAAAAAGCAAGGTCGTACATTAGGGAAATTGGATTATAGAGAAGGGGGTAGGGTTACAGCAGATGAAAGGGGGCGGGGTTAGCGGTAAACTTTGTGAGTGGGGTCACGAAAGACACGGTTATATAGGGGAATGGAGTGGAGGTTACGCTCCCACTCATCGAAGTAGTAGGACAGGTATTGGGGAGATTTAAAGCGCAAGGCTAGAACAAGATCTTCAGGTAGGGTAATTGGAATAGAGACGTCAGGGAGAGGTCATGGAGCCGGGTTAGGTATCTACGAGCGAGTGTCAAAAGGTACACGTCAGGGCGAGTGATCTTAACATTGTCGTAAAGGACAGTCCAAGTGGAGTGAAATGTTTATTACTACAATATAATTATGATTGGTGAAATTGTTCCAACCATTCACAAGTTCTACTTAATATATCTTAACTACTAAACTTTAAACTTAATATTCGACTTCGAAACATTTCGGAACTAGCTCGAAATGTACAGGTTCCATAACTTATACATAAACAAAGTTAAAAATATTTAAAAATTTGTTTTAAACTTAATTATTCAAAGTTACAATTATTTAAATAATTAAATTAAAAAAAATATGCAATTGTTATAAGTGATATATTTTAGCAGGTGATTTTTTTAATGTGGCAACACTCAAAAAGTTATTTATTTATCAAAAAACTGATGATTGAATACACAATTGGGTTATTGAGTATATGAACAAGTGGCTTCAGCAAACATTTTTCAGGTTTCAGCAAACCTGCAGCTCGTGTCGTTACTGGAGTGCTAACAGATGCATTGATGCATCAACGGTGATGTATTCCAACTAGTTAATGGAAGATAAATATTTACACTAACTAGTAAATGGAAAAAGAATGTGAAAAAGGTGGATATATCAGTCACTATAAATTGATTGAAAGAAATGTGAGGAACTATTTCAAATGTGACTTCATTGTATATCAGTAACTATGGATCGACTGACGTAAAAATATTTGGAACTACTTTGTCTGAAACTTAATTGTGTAAAAGATTGCTATCTTGTGGGTTTTCAAATATAGCAAAGGTAGACTTACCGGATCTCCTTAAGTTTACCTGAAAAACCGAATCCATATGTCCATATGTCATAGTTTTGGTTCAATTGTCCATTGATATGGAATATATTAAGAAATATTAAGCAACCGTTTAATTTTAAAAATGGTGACCTATAGCCAGATATAAAATATATAAAAAAGATTATTAAAAAAACCGGTTCGAGAAACAAATTCAAAATTTAATTATTATTATAACATAAACAAATTCAACCCAATATGTTTTTTGTTTTTATTTACTGTATTTTAATTTAAAATTTCACTCACATTAAAATTCGTTTACTTAAGCTATTTGTCTTTGAAATGAAGATGAATGTTTATCTTTGATTAAGTGTAAACTATAATTTAAAGCTAACTATAATAAAATCTACAAAGCTTCGTCTTGTAAAAGCCTTAGTGTTTCCTATAGCTAAAAAAAATTGGACAGACGGAAGATTAAGGCCTTTGAAATGTGGATCTACAGAAGAGTGCTAACAATTTAATGGACTGCTCATCGAACCAACGTCTCTGTACTCGAAGAAATAAATGTAAAGACCAGGCTTATAAAAATGTTTTCCAACTCATATTTAATCTACTTCGGTCAACTAGAGAGGCGATCTGGAACAACTGGGAAAACAAAAGAGAAAAGTAGGCGAAAGAAGACGACGAAGACGATCGCGTTGGGTGGATCAATTTCTTCTTCTTGGAAAAACGATGAGTGAAGTGCTACACATTGCACAAGATCGAATAAAATGGCGCACCGAAACAAAAAAATGTGCGTTTATAATACGCCACCACGCTATGTCAGGGGCAGAGAATTAAGAAGGAAGGATAATACAATGCTACTATAAATACTGTATTTCAGAATTACGGAATCTAAAAGGTTTTTAAGATTATAAAAATTTAATTCTTATTTTATTGTGAAATTCATGGAAATTGTTTTAAAATAATTTGTTTTATCTATAATTTTAATACCGAAACACTGAGCTTAAGTTTATTAAACTAATTTGTATTTTAATTTTCGAATCAATTTTTCAAATAAAAATGCTATTCGAAATCTATTTGAAATGTTTTCATTTCATAGTTTATTTTCAATTCAATTAGTTTAGTACTACGTGATGCGTTTAATTTAAATATTAAATATAAATTCATTTGATTTAAAATATTCAAACGATTTTATTTGAAATCAACATAAATGAAATAAAACTCGTGTAAATATCGAATTTAGTTTAGAAGTCTGTTAAATACTATTTATTTACACATATATTTG
>NC_051847.1:194377558-194398141 GCF_002237135.1 Teleopsis dalmanni | reverse complement strand
AATTTGTTTTCAATTTTAGTTAAATAAAAAACTTTTTTAATATACATTTTACCTAAAACTATAGTACTTTAAAAATAATTTTAAAACAACTTCAGTTAATTAATTCAGTGTTTCTTCTGAAACTATTTGATTGAAATAACTATGTTATAATAAGATTACAATATAGATTACAATTTAAATAAAACTTTTTGTACATAAATCTTTTCAAAAATAACGAAAATTGTCATTTAAATTGAAATATTTTTTCAACAATTACTGAGACACATCACAGCACTTGACAGTTTTTTTCTTCTTCTACTTATAAAAACTTTTTTCATCATTAAACTTTAATTATTTCCATTTTTCACATTCACTACTAATAACACTTTTATTCCATTATGTGTCCACCAGTCAACCTACCATTCTGTGGTAATCCCAATTGATGCTGTTGTTGTATAGCATTATATGTATATCCTGCTTCGGGACGTGCCACAGCGGCAACGGCCAAACAAGTCACTAAAATGAATGTACGCATCTTATGCCAAATAAATCCTCCGAATCCTTTTTACAACTTATATCCACTTAAAAGTTCGGTTCACGTGAATTGTAAACTTAATTAAGAAGAGCAAATTTCGAACTGATACCAAACCAAGCGAACCATCACGCATTTATATGAATCGAACATTGCTTGGCATTTAGTAATGCTTGACGCTTCAATTTAAGATAATTTTTTTGTTTTTTTTTTTTTGATTTTTTGTTAAATTAACTTCACATAGACTTACTCCCAAAAATTGTATCTTCCGAACAAAATAAAAATACTTTTAATTTAACTTTAATAAAATCAATTTTTAATAAGAGCCAAATCTCTCAAATAACCAAAGAGAGCCAAGATCTGAACAACTGTACATTCGTATCTTAGTTTATTTCATTTGATTATTTTTTATTGAATTACTTGTCTCTTCATTAATGCTTTGTATTGGTTTTTACAATGGATTCAGCAGTTTTTGACAATCAATTAGAGTTGGTCCGAAGAAGGCTTCAGTGCCAGCAGAAATTGTGAGCTAAGTGAGTGCAGCCAAAGTATAGCAACGAAACCATTCGTATCTGCTTGCTGCCAATGTAGTTGCAATCTTTCAACTACCAAGATATATTTTTTTGTTTTGAGATACTTTTAGGGCACTTAAGTCTCCACCACGACTCGTACAACCTTCATTGGAGTGTTAAATGACGTTTCCAAATTGGAGCTCTCTTAAACAGTTGCTATTGTTACTCATAGTCTGGTTGTTATGGTCAAATGTATCGTTTTTGTTGGTCGCTGTTGATGTTTTATTGTTTCAATTTTATTTTTTATTTTTTTTTTGATGGTTGATGGTTGATGAGTTTGATTGTGGATAATTTCCACTTGAAACAAAATCGAAAGTGACCTACACAAGAAAGCGCTCATCGAATTCCGTTTATTCAGAATTCACTTAATTTACGTACAAAAACGAATACGTGCAGGTGAAGCAAACTATAACTGGGATTTCTTGAATTAAAATCATTAAATAATAAATTAAATAAAATTTTTTTAATATCCAAATTTTTAGTATAAAAAATATTTATTTATTTATATTTATTTTTTAAATCATAACGAAAAAATTGCATTTTAACAAATCAAATTTAGATGCTCGGATCGATACATGACACCTGGCAGACACCAGCTATCAACACAAAATTGCCAGTCCTAATATTGTTAAAAGGATAAATAATACAATAATATTGAATGCCCAATATTACTAATTACTTTAACAACAATGTCGATGATTTCTTTAAAATCTTAGAATACGCAAAGATTTATACAAGTATGATAATATTAATAAGAACGTTTTTTACATAGTGTTTTGTTGATAGATAATCTTTTATTAGTGATGGTAACAAGAATAGATTTGTGTTTTATACTACATTAAAGTATAGACCCAACTTACACTAGATATACCAGGTGATCGAGAAACGATCAGAATGGGCCAGAAGACAAGGCAAGGTAATTCTGCTCCATGACAATGCACCTGCACACAAAGCAAAACGGGTTTAGGATGCAATCAAAACACTTGACTGGGAGCTGCTACCCCACCCGCCGTATTCACCAGACTTGGCTCCTTCCGACTACCATTTGTTTTCATCGACGGGACACGCATTGGTTGAGCAGCACTTTGATTCCTACGAGGAGGTCGAAAATTGGGTGTCTGGTTGGTTTGCTTTAAAAGACGAACAATTTTTTTGGCGTGGTATCCACAAATTGCCAGAAAGGTGGTCAAAATGTGTAGAAGCAATGGCCAATACTTTGAATAAAATGTTTTTTACTTTCCTATTAATAATTAGTGTTTTATTTTCACCAAAAAATGCTCATTTCATACCGGTACACCTAATAAATAATGTTTTTTAATAAAATATTTTCATAGAAACTTTGAATGAGTTTTTAAAAACTTCCTTATATTACTCTTGTATGTAATTCTGTATACGATGTTATATATCAAACTAGTTCCATTCCGATCTTAAACTTTTATAATATTGTTACGAATTTAATCGTATCAGCAATGAAAAGTTGGAAAACATTTTGATTATGTCAATATAAAAAAGAATTTAACAATACACAGATTCTTAACAGAACAGAGAGCTACTACTATGCCACATAATTAATGCTACTATCTGACCCATTGTGCAAAGTAAAGGTGAGCAAAGCAAAGTAGTCTCATTCCAATATTTAACAATTTATAGTAGAAAAGAATTTCACAATACACAGACTCTCCAGAGTCTCACAGAGTGGAATATTACTACTATGCCACATAATTGGTGCTACTATCTGACCCCAACTAAATAGAAGACCAGCCAACATATCACCTTTTAACAATTTTATTATTAATGACAATTAGAGCTTTCGGCGTATCATTTTCCTCCTAGCTTAAATCAAAGCCACCCGGTCAGAAAGTTTCTAGAAGTCTTATGTACCACCAAACAGAGTCGATATTCTATATCCTATAACAGTGCGATCTTGTTAAGATGATAACACAACCTAAAGTGACCAGTCAGATAACCTATCAACGGCCTCAGCTCATTTACTGAGGAGGGCCACCTGATTGTAGTTGTGACCACGAAATAGCTTTTTGGCTTGACAGTTATACTAATTCACACTAAAGCAGTTTATTATTATATATTAATTTATATCGATGATTCTAAAGATTTTAATGTTTATTTCTATAAAAAATTAAAAGTGTTTTAAACCGTTAATCCACAGCGTTTTTTTTTTGCCTATAGTAAATGGAAAACATGAACAACCACAGTCTGAAACTTAAACCCACTAAAACCACCTCTTCGTAATGAGTGGAGAAGATTTTCACTACAATATAGAAAAATCATTCCAGTAATTAAGGTAAAGAAATGTGGTCAAGAGATTTAATATGTAGAGGTCTATGTTTATTAAAGCCCGAAAGCATGTTCGTGGGAAAGGTGGTCAGAAAGTATAAGAAGGGGATGATTGGGTATGGTTGGGTTGAATTAGTTACAAGAGTTGTGAGAGAGCTAAGGTTATGGAATGGAATAATGAGTGCATTAGAATCCCATTTATCGCATGACTTGCAAGAGGTGGGTAGGAAGAGTACTTGGTTGGTTGAGATGTTGGGGTAAGGTTATGCAGCCGGGTGATATATCGACGGTCGAGTGTGAGAAGGTACTCATCGACGCTTGTGACCTTAGCTCTGTCATAGCCTATCGTGCTTACCGACCGGCTTGCGTTTGTAGTTAATGCAATCACATAAGAGCTTTTGCTGACCAAAATAGATTCTTTTCATATGAGCGGAAATGAATGCAGCCCAAATGGAGAAGGTGACTCTCATAAGAACAGGGGACGAATGAGCTATTTATAGTAGTTTGCAGTTAAGCTTGTTGTAACTTCAAAGGGCATTTTTCAGTTGGGTATGCCTAAACCAGGTGTCTCGTATGGCATAGACAAAGTGCGGGTTGAAGTTATGTGGAGGAACTAAAACAACACAACCAGGGATCTGGAATGGCATAAACAACATGCGGGTTGAAATTGTGTCGAGGAACTAACACAACATAAAGATACTTAAGCCTGTCAACAAGCTGAATGGTGGTATTGATTCACTGCGTTTTATATGGCAGTCACTATGAGCTGCTAGGATCTTAAGAATTGATTATTGAAAATTTAATATAACCAGAATAAAAGTTAACAAATAAAGTTTAAATATGAAGTTTTGATTATACTCATTATTATCAATACTCATTATTATGTAGATTTGAATACTTCATATTATTCATATTAAATTTCTATTACCATAACTGACTTCAGGTTAGATAACAGTAGACGTAATACTCCAATTTGTGAATCCCAATTTGTATTTCACTTTCATTTTGCATGTGAGTATTTCTTATGAACAATTTGCATATATTATTTACCTTACAATAATCCTTGAGCTTCAAATGTTTATTTAATCCCAAAACAAGCTTAATTGCCGACAATTGTAACAATTTATTAAATAATTTTAAAAGCAGAGCAAAGCATCTCAAAAAACAGCTTCGGGCAAAATCGCACCAAGCAGTGACACATCAAGTTATGTATCTATGTATCTTTTTGTAAAATTGTAAGAAATCGTGATTAAATATAGTTTTGAAGCGCTAATGAATAAACTCAAGACTAGAGCTGTTTCAATTAGAAGGAAAAACAAAAAAAAATGTTAACTTAAAGAGAAAAAAAAGATGTTTGAAGTGCATTAAGTGGTAACGTGAAGTGCATTCTTCATGTGATTATAGATACAAATATAGCGCTATGAATGGATGGGTTTGAAGGGCAACAGCTACATCAGTGACAATGAACTGGGAAGTGTTTTTATTTGGCCCAGTAAAGGTTCAGATGTTCACGTTTTTTTTTTAATTTTTTTTTGTTTTATTTGTTTTTTTTTTGTTTCAATTGAAGAAGCCAACTTGCCTCTTTTGACCCAATTTCAGAGCCAAAAAAAAAAGGCTACAAAATTATAAAACAAAATGATTATAAACAAAAAAATAGATACAAAATAAATTTTACTTATAGAAAAAAGTTGAAAATTGCGTAATAAACAATTCAAGAAGTTGTTTGATTGTTTTATTATTATTTATGATTTTTTCCTTTTGTTTCATTTAATCATTTTTATCTGCGTCGCGTGGAAGCTTAGCATACTTCATGCTGTCATTGTTGCTTGCAATTTCCATTGTATCTCATCGATATGTGTATGAGCGTACACTGTGTGTCACTTGTGTTGGTGTTACTATACACGATCTCAGAGGTACACTCTGGGTTTTATGGGTTTTGAAGTGCACCAATTTTACGGGTAAATGTGACCGCGCGTACGACTTCAGATTGGTGACGTAAAATCAGTTGCGCTGATGTGTTGGCAACATTTTTCCACATTAAAATAAATTTTATTAATTTTTTTTTTTATTATTTTTTTTGTTTATCATTTTGTTAATGTTCAAACTTTATTTTTTATTTAATTTTAAGTGTTTCATTTGAATAAATTTTTGGTAGCACTTTTTCATTTATTTTTTTTTTTTTTTTTGTCTATAATGGACCACTTCATTGTACATACATATGTTGTATAATTTATCTTAATTCAATTATTTACTGGAATTTGTTTCTTTCCCTTTCATCTGAATGCTATTTTGTAATTAATGATTATATAAGTGTTAAATTGTTATTGCCTGTGGGTGGTTTGATATTGTCAAAATTTTGTCATAATTTTTAAATCCGTATTCGATGCAAAATTTAATTCAAAACGAGAGTTATCAAAATATTTGACAACTCTCAAGAGCTTCAAATTTTTAAGAATACTTATATTATTTTTAACTAATCCCAAATCACGTAAGAAATTAAACAAATTATAAGAAAAAATTGACTCCTTCACTCCTATAGATAATGAAAGCTACAGTGTGAGACTTGAACTCCCGATGAAATTTTTTTTTTGGCTGTCAAGTTATATGAAATAAGAATGAGAATTGTAAGGATGAATTTACTACATCATTTCTCTTATGCTTCTTGAACTTCTTCCTCTTATGCTTATGCTTCTTATTGTATGCTGATAGTTCATTCAAGACAAGAGTATATCAATCAACTTACTTTCACATTTGGCGATGAAGCTTCATTATTTGCCACTGTGAAGCGGTAGTATAAAATTATAAAATACTACTACTACTATTCTCCACTTCACCCAATGGGGCATAAGACCTCAATAATTCTTTAAAATTGAACTTTATTTGGTGTTTCTCTGTGGATGTCAGTCCATGTTTATCCTGCTTCAGCCAGCTCACTTTTGACCGTGCTTCTCCACTTTTTCACTGGCGCACCAGGTCTTCTGAAACCTTGTGGATTCTTGTGGATGCCAATGATTGCTTGCTATATAATCTCTCGCTTCTCTAAGCGTATAGCCTATCCACTTCGAATTCTTCTTCTATTTTTGTGCTGGTTTTTGAGTGGTTTGGTACAGCAGACGTTATTTTGCTATTCGATCTGGCAACAATATTTTTAGAATTTTTGGTAAACACTTGTTAACAAATGCTTGCATCTTTCTCTCTATATGTCTGGAGTGTGCTTCTGTGTTTCACAGCCGTAGTAGAAGATAGATTACACATTTGTATTGAAGATTCGCAGTTTGGTCTTCCAAAATTATAAACAAAGAACATCTAAATCTAATCTTAGAATCGATGATGCTTTTTGAAAGGTGTATTTGTATTCTTATAGATTCTTAATTTTTAAACTAAGATATGCAAAGGTATCATGGACTTGATTTCATAAAGATTTACTCGACCTACATAAACTCTAACGTTTTGATATAAACATTCTAGTCTAACCTAATTTAATCTAATCTAACTTAACCAATCTAATGGTTACAAAATGGAAAGCGCAAAAGAATTCTTATATTTCTAAGAAACTTGCTATCCATACATATTATTTTTCACGCAGTATAAACTCATTGGCTGTATAAGCTGTACTACGACAACGATATAGTCAAAAATTTTAAACTTTAGATGACTTTCTTTTGATTTTGTCATAGAAATGGAAGAAAATGCTTCAGCTTGAAAGGAGTTAAATACTGCACTCGCGGATAGAAAACGAGATTAACAACAACCGCAAAAGAACTACTGATACGATGCCACGCGGTTCTATTAACTGGCGGCAGCAGACTACTGATCCGGCTGGCGACAGAAGACTACTGAACCCGACCGAGAACAATTTACACATGTGAAGGCCAATTAATAAAGTAAGGAAGTAATATTCTCATTAGCGATGAACCGTTTTATGACAGATTAAAGAAGCAGGACACTTAATAAAACGAGACTTTTCGAACAAAACGATTGTTTGCTCTTCTCAAATATTTTATTGATACTAACAACTGTGACCGACGAAAATTCAATCATATTTTTGGAAGGGGTTATTAAAAAAAATCGCTATCACTAATCTGTGCAATCCTACAAGTAACTCTGATTTCGTACTGCTGGCACGGTACTTTGCCATCAGGAGAACTCACTATGAATTTTGAAGGAACTTTCTTTTAATAAAAAATGAAGACTATCAAAAGATATCCCATTAGAGAAATAGAGGCATTTGAATAAAGGCCTAATTTTAGTTGTTGACATTTTTGGAAGACCATAAAATCTCTGCGCTTCTATAAAGAGTACATACCTAGTTCAAGATATTGCCAATGCAATATCTATACGCACCGTGCATTGTGCATTGAAAACTATTATAAACAAAAGTAAAGTCTGTCTAAATTCTATAATTTAACACCACAAATTTAACGGCTATTTAACTATCTAATCTGTCAATTTCCTCAAAGCTGAAAGTTCCGGAAAACACTATGGCTTCTGACTTCATTAATAGAACAGATACTCACACAAAGCCACTTACCTTATAAAGCCAAAATATACTTCAGTAATAATAATAATAGTTTTTTGAAAATTGTTTAAAAAATAATAAATATAATAAATCAATTTCCCAAATTGCTAATAAATAAAAATTTTGTCTCAAAAGTAAACAATCCCCACCACTTGCCTAATTATTGCTAATCTCTTATCAATTAAGCTGCAAACATTTGGCAAATTATTTAAGTATTTGCATTAATTAGCATTTTGTTGGGCAACTGAGGCAACTGAGTTTATTGAGTTCAGATTATTGACATTTGTGGTAGCAACTTTGACATGTCGGTATGGGTCTCAACTGACTTTCGGTCTAATTTCTGTCTGTCATAGTTAAATGTCTTCTCGATTGTTGTCTGCTGTCTCAGTATTTGCCTACGAAAATCATTTAAGTTGAAATGCTGCTCGGCTCAAGTCATTTAATGTGGCAAACAATTAAATGTGGACCACATTAAATATAATTAGCCAAACACTGAGACTCAGACTCGGACTGGGACTCGGAGTGTGATCATTAACTAGGTGGCAACACAGACTTGGAAACCTTTTCTGCATATTCATTTATATTTGTTTTTGTGATGTTTTTTATTTTTTTTTGTGTTTATTTTCACACATGATTTTCGGCGTCTCACTTTAATGTGATTAATTATTGGTTAAATTGTGTCTATGAAATATCGACAGCTGTCCTAAGTTTTCATGAGTTAATCGGATTTTAACTTAAATTTTTATGCGAATCGTAACTCGAGCACAAACATTAAAAATATCTGAAAAGAAAACTGTTTCAGTTTATTTTGGCAATGAACTTTTGTGTTTCGACGTACGATTTGTGATATGCAATTTAAAAATAGCAAATAAAATAATTCAGCTTAGACGACAATGAGACACTCTACAAAATATCATCAACTCCGCATAAACTAACAGTAATTATACGCAATAAATAGACAACTTTAAATCAACTTTAAATCAGCATTTAAAGAAGTTATCTTTAAACACAACCACTAACTTAAGCGCATCTATTCAAAATTTTAACCAAAAAAAAATGAGAGTCGAGATCCGTAGTTCTGTAGCTTTTCCGAGATCCGAATCCGAGACCTGTAGCTTAGAATATGACATGTAGTTCTAAATTTGCCATCAAAATGTACAGGCCAAAGATGGAAAGAGAGAAAGAGTAGCGAGATTATGAAGAAGAAGAGGATATATATACACAAAGGACTTGCAGCTACGATAGCTATACCGTTCCCCATATTCTTTTAATATTTATCAAGCTGAGATACACAAAATCAAAAACAATTTTATGATGATACAAACTTCTACCATTTAATCTTCGAATATTTGTATTTTTATAGATAACTAAACAGCAATGAAAGCAATTCAATCTAGAACGGTTCCATCGTTGATCGTAATGATATATCGCGCTTCACTAAGAAACATAAATCAGTAAAAGGTCTCTATTTGTTGGTTTCCTTAATGTAAAGATATTATTTTTATAAAGATATAAAGATAAAGATATACAAAACATACTAGCAGATAGATATAGAGCAAGATCCCAAAACCACATTCTTATATTTGCCACCTCTTAAAAGCCAACTAGAAGGTGTGTACCGAAACTCCGATCAACGATTCAAAATACTCAATCAACATGCTTTTATGTTATGGATATGGTTTTATAAACTCAGAGCCAGAGAGGCTCCAAAATGAACGCTAATGAGGCTGACACTATAATACAAATCCCAGCGTGACGAATAACATTTAAGTAATCACGTAGATTAGTCGCTACACTTTGAGTTCGCTAGAATCAAATGATGCAGATTAGAACAAATGATGTACTAAGTTTCAACAAACCAGTACTTATGTGCTTACTGGGGTACTAACTGGTCACTGTGTTGTTGTATTAATGCTTCAAGGCGACGCTGAAACAGCAGACTTATATGTCTTTGCCTAGGACTAAAAACGAAGTCATACGTTTAGGAGATAGATTTGCCGCTGGCCAAACAGTGTTAGCGAAAGTATATCTATCAGGCTATGAGGTATGATATTATGATATTAATATATAATTTTGGCAAGAGAGCGTACAACTTTTCAAGTAATTCTCGATATCGTACATCAAGTGCCTTAGATTCGTCTAGAAAAACGAATGAATCTATTTTCTTTTGTTCGAATGGTTGTTTGATTGTTAATAGCCCAGTTAATAGTCAGTTATGACTTTGAAAAAAAATATAGATTAGTCAAAACATAAATAAAATTATGAAGTAAAAGAGAACTCATTAGATGATGACTCAAGATGCTTCAGAACAACAACAATTTTAACGCACCGATTCTTATGATCAAGTTCTTTGGAACAACCTAATTCTATAATCTGTATGTTTTAGTAAACCGTTAAGATTACAATACACGAAGAAACTAAAGAATGTGAACAGGAATAATGTATTACTTTAACAGAAAAAAAAAAAAAGTTTGTGGCTTTGATTTCCTATAACACTTTTTCTAATAGTTACTGATGGTAAAGTTATCTTATTAATAAGAAATCTATCAGAATTTAATGAATGCTGAAGACATTAGCTCCGAAAATATCAACCAAAAGAATGAAACTTGACATTTCTAAAAAAAAAATCCTCAACGCTCATCATTTCGGTGCTTTGACTTTATTTATTACATGCAGGATATAAGTTTAAAACAAAAATTTTTTTATAAAAAGAATTCTTTTATTGGAACAATACTATAATCACAAACAAAACTAGCCATAAATGTTACATTAAAAACGATTCAACTTCGTAGATCGTCAAAGGGATATTTATAGTATAATTTATTTAAACTAAATAAGAATTATAATTCTCTTTCTTCTGTAAAATGTAATGCAATAATTATTTAAACTAAATAAGAATTATAATTCTCTTTTTTGTGTAAAATGTAATGTAATAATTAATTGTAACAAAGTTATTGACATTTTTTATCAGCTCTAACTGTTTAGTTATTGGAACTTCTTTTGAATGGTCTCATGAGTTTTGATTCGCATTATCGGATCATTATTAGTGTTCAAACTAAAGTTAAACTAATTTAACTGGGTGTCAAAAAAATGTATACTTTTGAGATATTCAAAAACAGTTGATTAAAATTACTTAATTGATATATCAATTTTAAGTCCATTCTTTCAATTCCTTTGGTTCTTGAATATTATCTTGCTAACTTACTTTATATTCTATTCATATGGATTAAAAATGTAGGGTTAAAAATTTTTGTTGAGTTAATTTTCAAATATTTTTATGCAAACTTATCTTGCAAATAGTTTTTGTGGAAAAACTGTCCCTCTATTTTCTTCTTTCCTACACTGATTTTCAATAGACTATCTTTTTTTCGAGTCAGCGCAACTGGGCACTTTTACTCTTTGATAGCTAGGAGTACTACAGGGTCCCACCCATCTCATTGACTAATTTATGTATTGCGTATAAGTTTCAGTGATTGTTCTAAGCTCTGCGTACCTCCCCGTGCGGAGAGTGATTACTCTAAGATTAGATAGTGGTAAGTAGGATAGCCTGTCAATTTTCGCATATAACTTCTGGGATCTATGCCTTATGTATTTTTTGATTGGGTCTATTCTAAGGTCTCTTAGCATGTTTATTATATTATTAATAAATTTGTGGGTATTTGTCGAAAAAATCAGTGTATAGCCGAATTCACAAAAAAGGTGCGTGATAAAAGGTAAATAATTTTTCAATTATTCCGGCAATTCTTGGAGGCTTATTTTAAAAATCATTTATTAAACTATAGATCATTAAAAAAATAACAAGAATATAGATATTACTCAGATATGTGTGTTGAGCTCACAAATAATTTTAGAAACTTTAAATGGTCTCCGATATCTATTTAGACCAAAAAA
The DNA here is from genome assembly GCF_002237135.1 of Teleopsis dalmanni. Classification (NCBI taxonomy): domain Eukaryota; kingdom Metazoa; phylum Arthropoda; class Insecta; order Diptera; family Diopsidae; genus Teleopsis; species Teleopsis dalmanni. Next base: position 194,386,353 of record NC_051847.1, on the reverse strand, counting down.
ATTATTTTCGTGATATATAAAAAATTTAAATAAGACTTTATGATTAGTTTTACGATAAAATCGTACTAACCGAAATATATGAAATATGACTCAAATAGCTAAGTTAATAATTTTTCAGAAATCATTAAATTAAAATTATTTCGAATTTTTTAAAAAGCAAAAATTTATTAATCGATAAAAATAAAATTAATAGTAAAAATAACTGATTTGATAGATAATACAAAAAAAAAAATAAAATTCATTGATAAAATATTTCTTAACAAGCCAAAAATAAAAATTTAACACTCGCCGCAACAAAAAGCAAAACAGTTGCAGTCATAAAATCCTATCAAATGACAATTAGTAATTTAGTGAACTGTTATAAATGATTAAATTAAATTTAATTTAATAATAACACAAAAACGGGCCACACAATGACATTGAAAATCAATGAATTACAAAAAGATTAAATCAACAGCAAAGTGTTAAAATGCTCAGATACTTTTTACACAAAACAAATAAAAAACAAAAAAAAACTTAAGTTTTTTTTTTCTGTTTCCAATAAGTACTGAAACCTTCCCTCCGCCTACAGTAGCGCTAAGATATTTTCATTCCATGTGCATTGAAAGTATTTCAATTCTTTTTTACGGCGCTGCATTTTGCATTTACATTTAATACATACATTTTTATTTTATAGATACATTTGTATCTTGTAGATATATTTGTATTTCATAGATACATTTGTATCTTGTAGATATATTTGTATTTCATAAATTTATTTGTATCTTGTAGTTACATTTGTGTTTTATAGATACATTTGTGTTTTATAGATACATATGTATTTTACAAATATATTTTTATTTAACATATTCATATATATACTTAATACATTTAACCCTTTTTTATGTTTAAATAGCTTTTCGGCTATACAGAAAGCTGTAGAAGTAGTTCTGAATTGTGAAAGTTATAGTTGAGCTGATTTTATTCTGTAGTTATTCAACCGATTATAACATATGACCCGCTTATTTGGCGTACAAAAACTCTAGAACCACCTTTACTAACAAACTTGACAAAATACAGAGTCTAGCAAACACCTACATAACTAATTGTTCAAGAACAACTTACACAGCACCACAAATACCTTACACGGTACACCGAAAAAAGCAGATGGTCGCATCCATCACCATATATAGACTATATGACTAAGGAAAAAAAGTTTTTATAAAGGGACACCTATTCTTGTTGGCTGAATTAATATTATCTGAAGACTTTGTTATGTCTCTAGATCACATGTTCCCAAAATAGTTAACCAACTACTATTGGTTAACTGGGGCGGAAAGTTAACAAAATCAATACCACTACCCCTGACATTATCTAGTATATAGTTGACTGTGAAACTGCACAGGGTTGAGGATTCTACAGCTCAAAGAAACGAATATCTGTCAGTATTGGGCCGAAATCTGTACCATAAATATGTGAGGAAAGCAACTGCTATTAAGACATGAAAGGTCAATCCAATTCTTGGATAATCAGGCAAAGATTAGTTTGAGAGAGCAGTCTAAATATTTTAAATGACCTTTTAATTATGAATCAAGTGACTTTACACTGTATACTTGCAGAGACAGTGGTTTTGATGTCAATAAAGTGACAGATAAATCGGCGAAAGCTGCTTCAAGCAACCATATGAGCCAAAACCATTTCTGGGTATCAAAAATAATCAATTTAGAAACCTAGATAAATTGAAATCTACCAGTAAGACTAATCGCAATTGATTCAACGGGATAGAGTGCCGCTTTACCAAACTTTTCTTTCCGAAATACTCTAAGACGAAAAGCAAATATATACTAAATCTTGAACAGATCTGATTTAAACACCTTGATTGCAGTGTTAACTGGTCACTTCCTTTTAAACAAATATAAAGTGCTATTAAAACTATCTAGAAAATGATGAATATAGACCATGTCTGAAAGATGTAGAAACAATTCCTACTCATTATTAGAGAATACTCTAATACTTTTGAACCAGAACAAATGTAGAAGATGTCAACTCGCAAAAGAAAATTTGGATCGGGCATACATTTTGAAACGCTCCTACCGAATTTTGTCAACAGACGTTGGTGTACAACCCTCAAGGTAGCAGAGGAAGAAGTCGTCCAAAAACAGCATGGAGACGGTCAACTTTAAATGAAATAAATATCGTTTTGCAGCCCCTAGGAAGAAGAATAAGCAACATTACTAATATAAAGAACGTAGCATTGTGGCTGGAAGCGACTTATAGACAGCCTATGCCCAGTATAAGAGGCTGCTCGAAATCATTGAGGTCGAGCAAGGCTAAGATATTTTTATAAAGAATAATTCCGCAAATTAGAACACGCATACATCAACCGTTCTGACATTCCTTCTAGTTCCTGATAGTTAAAAAAAAATATATATGAATAATGTTTTAAAAAAAAATATTTAAAAAGGCCATTGATGTTGGAAACTTGGAAACACTCTAAACTCAAATATGAACCACTAAAAAATCCATCAGAAATATTTCGGGATTATATTCATTATAGATACTTTAATTTTAATTATAGATACTTTATCAAACGCAAATATCTTGCAATTACAAGAGTTTTTTATTTTAATACTTGTGGTATGCATTTCATGCTTAATGCAGATTTTTTTCTTCACTTAGTGTTCAATTACAAATCGTTTGTAATGATCTCGTTTGTATCTTGTATCTTGTATCTGTGCAATTAACCATCATTGTAAATACAATTTTAAACATTTCTGTGCTTTTTCATAAATTTTTTATTTTATTTGTTTTTTTTTGCTTGTTAATTTGACTGTCAATAGCATATTTCGCATATCGTTCAATTTTCAATGGCAATTAAAAATCTATTTTTTCTGCTTGGGTATTTCAAAGTTACTTTGGTATCTCGGATTACTTGCAGTTTTATTTTTATAACTTTGAAGGATTTTTTATACACTTTTTTATAAATTTTTTTGTTTGTTAGCTTTGATTGAATTTTGTGCAATATTCAAGTTACTTTTTGAACGTGAGAAACTTGAATGAGTTAACTAAATCACAGTTATTTGCATAATAACTTTTAACGCTTTTTATATAAAGTAAATAAATAACACTTGATAGTTTCCAATGAATCTCTGGATATATTTCCGTCAGTTAGATAAACTGCAATAACATTTTGTGAGCTATTTCTGAACTAAGGTTAATGTAACATTAAAGAAGTCCGACAAAGATTTGAAGGATTCAAGTATGACAGACTGACAAACGAGGTTGCTCTTATTTCGTTTTGGGTTTGCATCCATAACTGGGAATAAAATGTTAACAGAACAATGACCTATACTTTACAGATAACTATTTTTCAATTATATTTTTCTTAATTTATTTAATACATTTCTTTCAACAAATAAAAATCGATGAAGAAAATATATGACAACATAGCAGATAATGCTTTATGTAGAACAGACATACCGCGGCTAGGCTTACCTAAAATTATTAGACAGATAGTATCAAACAGCATCAATAAAAATAAGAAAAAAAACTTTTTAAAGGTTAAATAAATCACGAGGTATACATTTATGTAATGAAAGAAGAGTTGATAGATGAACTATTAACATTGCTAAATAAAACTCATCACATACATTTTAGATTCTTACTACTCTAAAATTATTTAAGGAATAATTATCTCAGGAACGCAGAATACCATTGGGGTACAGCATGACTGCAGCTTATATCGATAAGTGGATAGCTTCACTTCATCTTAACAGGTGGAGTGAGAGATGAACATTTGTAGACAGGCTAAACTTATGATACCAAAACCGTTGGCCAATGAAACGATAAAACTGCACCCTAAGTCTGCTGACGTCATTGATTACTGTGGACATGGAAACTTCAAGTATCACCTTAAAAAGCTAAGTTTTGTTGAGGAAGACACTTGGAAACACTGCCTAAAAGAAAAGGAGATAGCGGTGTATATATTGTGCCAAATCCAGCACTGACTGTCAAGCAGAACGATGACTGTCTTGGGATACCATTGGGTTGGTGATGATTTGGCAGGCAATTTCAAGCTAAATGAGCTGTTTGCAATAACAAGAGATGTAGTTATGCGAACTGAAGCCATGTAAGCTTTAACTCAATAAGGGCATACAAGTATCGATGATCGAAAAGAACCCAAGTCATTTCATGATATACTTTAGCTAATCCATCACTTCAGTGGGGCTACATACCATACGTTCTCCCCTTGAGATATATAAATATCTCAATAATGATACTCGTAAAACATCCTGTGTTTATCACTCAATTTGACCATGAACATTATACAACCCAGATAATAAGAAAAATTTAATAATTAGATAGTACCTAATCTACGGTTCGATCATAAGCACATACTCATCCTACCTATGGTTTTACAAACCAAAATCACTTAAGCACAAATAACGGCCGATAGTAATACCATGTATGAGACGCTGATTATACGCCATATCTAAAAAGTCTCCTTAAAGTTAAAATCCCCAAGAATCGAATGCACTCACGCCATTCCTTTGAGAAGCTCCGACTTTTCCATCTAATTAGATAGAAAAATTTTGACAAATTTTTATAACTTGGCAATATCCCTCCATCTAAATAGAAGTAGAAGAGAAACAATCTAACAAGTTTATGAATTTGACTATGTCCCTAATTTCTAAAGATGACGGCTCTGTCAAGTCCGTTAGAAAATAGACTTTCAAGTCTTTGAAACTGCTCTTAGGCAATGATGAACATGAAACACAAGAAGTGAAGTACAATTTACTACTCATCCGCAAGTTCACTGCTTTGACAGGCATTAAAAAGTAGACCAAGTCTTATTGAACGTTTTTCTAAATCTTGACTGTTTCGGCAATTTCTTTTACTAAACAATTGCCGAGATGTCTTTGTGCCCAGGTATCCGTATGAGTTGGACACCGAAAAGACCAGACACACCACTACGCAATGTGTATAATAAAATTTCGTTTATAAAATTCTTTATTATTCTTAGTTTCACAATAACATTTTTTACGGTATATTCAAAAAAAAAATTTGTAAGAAAAAATTTTAATTTCCATTTTAAATTTTTCCGAACTCTCTACTGATTGATGCGCCATCTATGATTCATTTATAAATCATCACATTAATTTACACACTTGTCGCCAAAATAAACAAAAAGCTCGTTATTAAGAGCTTTTGCTTTATGCAGGTATTAGAGAACTTTATTACACGCTAAACAATACGCATTTATTAATGAATACGTAAAATATATTAAATTCACTTGGTTTGGTAAATCAAAACGAACTCATAAAACCGCTCTAGAATAAACGAATTAATTAATTGTTATTATTTTTATTTGTAAATTTCGTAATATATTTTTATAGTAACTTAATAAAACCTTAATTTAGAACACTCAAATAAAGTACGACTTTGGTTCTATTGGCTAATTAACACTGATTCTCAACTTCAAATTGCATGTTCAATTTGAAGGGTGGAAGTTCGAAAACCAAGTTCAAAAGTTCAAAAAATATTTCCAAAAAGACCACTGATGGTGATGAATATTTGGCAATACTCGAAACTGCTGCATGGTCCGCAAAAAATTCAATTAGACTAACACACCGATTTCCGTCACCCCGATTTCCGTTGATTCGAATTGCGTCGCCAAAAACAAAAAAACAAGTTTTAGCTTCTAATTTCGTCGGTAGTCTTTCGATTTGTGTCGTTTTTAATGCATGTCACAGTTTTTCAAAGGATATTTACATGCATTAAGTTTTTAAGTAAAATGTGGAAAGGTAAATTTCTGCTTTATGAAGTATAAAAATGAGTCAAAAGCGAAACCTATTTTCTAGGAATAAAAGTTAGACATTTTTAAACGTTTTAAACTTGGAGAAAAACTTGCATACATTGGGAAACCTGCTTTTGAATTAAGCTCCAACTACTGTAGGAAGAATTTATTATTCTGATGCAGACAAAATAAAGGACTATGAAAAAGCCGTCATATATTTGTAGGCCAAACAAGTCATAAAAACTGAAAATTCATTAATTGGAAAATTGGAGTCCCTTCTAACCATTTGGATAGAAAATCAGAATCAAAGAAGAATTCCATTAAGCCAAATGTTGATTCAGAATAAGGCTGAATAAGGCTCATTAAGGTAATTCTTCATCAACTAGTGGTCAAAAACCAGAATATTTGTGTAAATTAAATGTGTAGAGAAATGCGATTCGATTTGCATTGTTTCGATTTGAGTCGCAATTTGTTAGTCTTAATTAACGACACAAATTGGAGTATTAGTGAAATTAAAAATACGAAAATTTTAATGTTTGCATTTTCTACTGTTCAAAACAACTCTATTAATACAATAGTTTATATGAAGAAAATGGTCACTTTCATCACATTTGACTTTAAAAATCTTAAAAAATTCTTTACGTTTCTACCCCAACAACTGAAAAAACGAAACATAATTTTACCGAATATTCCGGATTTTTTTATATGACTGCAACTATAAAATAAAAAAATTTGAAACAGAATTAACATAAACTTAAGATTTTCCATGTGCATAGGTTTTAACAGTAGCGTACCAAATAATAGGTTAGTTAACTGTTTACTTTATATACACCACTAACTTTTATATTAAATATGTTTTTTTGTTTTTAATGATTAGTTGACTACATAAAATACAAAACTAACAATTATTAACGCATGTGAATGTCAGCACTGCCGACTGTAGCATGCAAAACCAGCCAACCGCAAGAAAAGCTCCACAATGCTAAAGTCACTTTTGTGGTAAACATTTTCGGTTAAACGAGATCGCAGATGAGAACAACAACAATCAGTGTCAGACGTGCATTGCAATAAATTATAAAAATAAATAAAATGTAACTTCAAAAATATATTTAAAAATAAATAGCAAGAACACAAAAAAACAATAGTATGTAGTGAGAATAATAACAATTTTGAATAAAATAATTTTCTTCAAAATAAAAAAATCTTAAAGAAAATGGAACAAAACGCGAGGGCAGGAATATACAATGAGGCAACCAAAGAGGCAAGTGACAATACTTTAACACCTACTATTTTTATCTTATCGCACTCCAACTCATCTTCAATATTATTTAATATGAAAATATTTTAAATATGGAACTTAAACGTCGCAGCTCAACTTAACGCAGCAGCACTTAGAAGCAGTACCAACAGATGTTATCAACGACTACGGTGGCTGTACCGAGTACCTTGACCTCAGTCGCAACCGCATTTCGAAGTTAGATTGGATTTATCGCTTCGATCGCCTTAAAGTGCTGATATTGGATAGCAATCGTTTGCATGAGGGCCATTTTCGTCAACTCAAGAAGCCGATGGAAAGTCTTCGAGTTTTGATATTAAATAAAAATGATGTAAGTAAGGAAGAATCACTAAGAAAAGAATTAATATTAATTTATTTCTTATTTCTTTATGGTATAGTTCAGTGATCTTCATACAACAGTTAATATTTTAAGTTCACTATTTCCGAACCTGGAGTACCTGAGTTTGCATGGCAATCCTATTTGTCCAGATGGTTTAGAGTTGATGCCATTTTGCCATAATATTTCCTACGAATATGATTATTATAGGTAATAAAAAATTAATAGTAACTGAATTGAATTTATAGTAATTATTGTTTTTTTAAGAACTGTGATTTTAAATTCTTTTAATAAACTTAAATTCCTGGATCATTCTTCTGCGCAACTACGTCATATTTCTCCAAGTGATTTGGCACAAGAACAAGCACGCATTTTGACATTTACACCGAAAATGTTGTGGGCAAAAATGAAGGGATTTCTGCCAAGTAAAACTCTTAATCCATTACCGAATTATAACAATGAAAATAATGGACAACATTGTGGTAAGATAATTATTATTAAAATAATTTTATTTATAAAAATAATTTATATCGTGTCGTCTAGGTACAATAAGAAAACTTTCAGTTTCAGAGTGCATCTATAAAGGCACCAATTCTGAAGGAAACAGATTTATATCAAATAATGACTTGTAACTAAATACTATTTAATTATTATGTATAAGATATTATTGTTATATTATTATTTATTATTAAAATATTATTAATGTAATTAATTATTAATTCGTTTGGTTTTGTTTTCTTGACTAAAAGATTTATTTTATTTTTATCAGTGTAAACAATATTAATTATATAATTATGTTTACCATATTTAAAATAAAACTAAACATATTAACTATAATTTATAAGCAAATTTTTAGTTGTTAGTAACAAAAAGACAAAAATTTATAAAAAATGACAAATTTTTTAAAATATTCCTAACTATTGTGAATGGCAATTTCTGTTTTAAATTTTACAATCCAGACACAAACCAAAAACAATTGAAAAGCTTTTATAGTAAAATGGTGCATTCACAATAGAATATGATAAGTAAGAAATATTTGAAAATAATTCTAAGCTAAATTAAATCATTTATTCATCTTTTTTTTCAATTTTAAATAGACTAAAGTTTTAAATGGTTTTTTCAACAATTTCTTTATCGGCTTTGATTTTATCACAATAGAGTTATTACTTCCATTAGTTTAGTTTTATTTTTTGAAAGTGAAATAAAAGTCTGTATTTTTTAACTATAATTATTAATGAAGAAAAGTTTAAAGAAATCATATAAATATATTAATTATATCAAATATAAACGTAGGTATAAAAATATATGTATTAAAATAATAAAATATGTACTTACCCACTTCAAAGTAAATTTCGAACTGTTTTGGTAAAAACTCTCATATTCTACTGAAACAGATCAAAATTTCT
>NC_051847.1:194358491-194377458 GCF_002237135.1 Teleopsis dalmanni | reverse complement strand
TCGTCGAAGAAATCCCGATAATGGGGGACAATGGCGGGTGGTGCCGTATTCGCCTCTGCTAAGCAAGACATACAATGCTCATATACATGTTGAGTTTTGCAGTTCTGTGAAGAGCATCAAATATATAAGTATGTCCATAAAGGCAGTGATATGGCTGTGTTTAGAGTAGAAAATACTAATGTAAGTGCTCCTCCAATTAACAAAAACGGTGAAATTACGCTCTACCAAATTGGTCGGTACATCAGCTCCAATGAAGCTGATGGCGTATCTTCGGTTTTCTAATTCATGAACGGGATCCAGCAGCTGTTCAGTTAGACGTCCATCTTGAAAACGGTCAGCGTGTTTTTTTCACGAACGAGACAGTGATTGATCGTGATACAAATCCACCTAAATCTACACTCACTGCATTTCTTGAATTGTGTAATAGTACGAATGATTTTGGTGCCTTTGCAAGAACATTACTCTATTCACAAGTACCACGCTATTTCACATGGGCTCAAACAAAAAAATGGATGCCCCGCAAGCAAGTTTCACCAGTTGATGCATGTCTCAATTTATTTAAATCGAACGCTTATTTACAGTTAATCCAAGACTCACTGAGTGATTTTATCTTCGACTTTTGTTAGTTAAAATAATAAAAATAATAAAATATATTAAAAATAATATTGTTTTGCGTTTTTTATTTTTATTTTTCTTTTCGTTCATAGCGCTCCATGCCTATTTCATGCATATACCACATACTTACACACTTATAATAAGTAAGTTACTTTTTGTCTACACAAGAATTTATCTAGAAACTAGAAATAATTTATAAGGCAAAACAACGTTTGTCGGGTTATCTAGTATATATATATATATATAAATTTATGTTATTGAAAGTAAAACAATCTGGTGAAATTAAAATTCGATTTCATGTATTGTTTCTATTCTGTATTGTTACATTCTTGTCATAAGGTGTGAAACATAATGTCATTGAAATATAAAATTGACAAAAGCTCAGACATAACTTCAGGGAACTTCCCTTTCTTAAAATGTCGAGATTTTGGATTTGCTCGTATGATCACAATACATTGCAAAATTCGTCATTCATCATGTAGTTCAGTGGTGACAAAACAGGTGATCTTATGTCAAATAGATGATCTATTCCGTAAGAAGTTTTTATGTAAACCGAATGAGAATCAAATGATGTTTAAATATAAATGATTGCAAATAGAAATAATGAATATTGACATAATAAAATTATGATATATAATATAATATAATATAATAATATAATAATAATAATATAATAATAAAAAATGTTACATAAATATTATATATTATATTAATATTATATATTATATTAATATTATATTATTATATTAGTCATTTTTATTTCGACATAATTATATAAAAAAAAAAATATGTATGAAGATATAAAATATAGAATACTAACAGTTAGCAAAAACAAAGATGAAAAACAAAAGAATTGCATTATATGAAACTAATGTAGTCTATCTGGAATCGTACAGATTCAGGAGGACATTTTTGCCAGTGTTTGCTAAAATTTCCTCTAACCAAATAAGAGCGCATGCCTTGCAATATATTATCGAGAAGTTCCACAGATTCTAGTACCAATTCAAGTTCCAAACAAAAAACATGTTGTTATTGTTTTTCTTCCAGTATTGTTGAGTATACTGATATGTCTATACATAACTAATACATATATAACTAATATTCAACTATGAGGGGTTAGCATTTGAGTTCATACAGAAAGCGTCTCTTTAGAACACTTTGATATACATATATTCCAATTATTCCTATATTTTGATTACTATTCATTAATATTTTAAAGTCTTAAGTACAAATTGTTCAAACTGTTAATATGAAATTTAATAAATTTACTACTAAAATATTAAATATACAGAGTTTTTGTTATTGTACGTAAATACATCAAGATTGTGTAACTATATAAAATTTCCTAATTATATTTTATATCATATATATAATTTCGTTAAGCCTATTCAAGCGTATATTTTCTTAAGTGAAGTATATCCATTAAGATGATAACAACAGATGTTGAAATGTTACTAATTCACATTGTTTGCTTTTATTATCACTAATAAACAGTTACTTTGGGTATTAGCTATAAATGTTTGCCTTAAAGTTCGATAAATGGATATTCTCCAGCCTCTTACCTGACATGGAAAAGGGTTAAATCAACTGAAAAGTTTAATACTTGAAATTCTTTTTTTGTATTTTCCCAATATACAGTATTAATGTAATACGAATTTTGTGGTAAAAATAAGCTGCCTTAAGGGATTCTGTGTATTATAAACATTTACCATCCTTTATTTTTTTATAGAATTTTTAAAGATGAGAAAAAACTACTCATCAGCGATGATTGCTTGTGGGAGTTAAAACTCAGAAAACAAATTGAAAAATTTTATTTAACTGTTTTTATCGAATCCTGAAATATGTGTTTTTAAAGTAATAAGTGGTATATGTAGTTAATAATAAAAGTATGTATTATTTTTGTAAAAAATATAAGTCAAAATATATGGTACTTAAAAAGTATATATATCGTTACACAAAATGTTTGTTCAAATTAAACTTTTGAATCATATCAGTGTGTTATGTAGGATATGAATATATTATATAGTATTTGTGGAATAAGTGAAGCCCAATTAAAATGATGACGTACAATGTTTTATAACAAGTTCGGAAAGTGCATACAATGGAAGTACTGTTGGGAGATAGATAGCGCTAGATATTATCTTCAATGTGCTTAGATTGAACTACCTACTACTTTTGTTTTGTATTTTAGAATGTTGATGTATCATCATTAGGTTAGAAACTCTTTTTTATCTTCGTAATGGATAAGTGTATAGAACAAAATAATTATTCTACAGCAATTAAATCAAATGAAGTTTATAATTTGTATTAATTATTTCAATGAGATATGTATATTAATAGTGATTAAGCTATCCTTATCACTGAGTTTAAAAAATTTAAACTTTCTTGAATCGTTCTTAATTTTTGTACTGAAGATAAGAATTATATTCTTAATTTATTGTAAAAGTATTGAAATTATATAGGTATGCAGCCATAACTTAACCGAATCTAAAATACACATGATTGATTGATATGCAGAGTTGGTGATACAACACCTTAACTCTATTTTATCTGTGGACACTTTTAAGTCACACTAAGAATAACTGAATACGAAGCTTTATAATATGATGGATCTGAAGTCTTTGAATCTGCCTGTGTTTATCAGATTTCGTTGAATTTTTAGGTTGAAAAAAATACACATGCAAGTCATAATCGTGTTTGTTGTTGTTTAAATAATTTCATCATACCTCAATGTAAGTTTAATAATATGTGTTACTAATAATATATCTAATTTACTACGAATCAAAAGCTTCATTATTTCATAAGGTGTATGTATATATACTATGCATCTCTTATGCTGATTAATTACTCGACAAAAGTTCATGTTTAGCATAAATTACTTCCATTAGTAATTTATTTCCAAAACAGTAGTTTAGTAAATACATTTTGTTGTATAAAGGGCAGATTTGTAAATAATTTATTATTTTTCTAATTAAGAAATGAAATATATTTTTATATTATTTTTATCATAATATTTCTTAAAAAATAAATTTTTATATTAATTAATTAAATATTATACATTTAAAAAAAATTCGTAATTTAAGTGACTTTTAGGGAAATGTTTTTCTTTACTGAATTATGCATACCACCTATCAATCAAATTAAAGACATTTTCACATTTATGAATACTATCCTGAAAAATCAAGAAACTTTATGTGTATCTATATTAAAGAAACACAAAATTATGTACTTTAATTTTTATTTTTTTTTTATTTACAGAGACAATAACATTTTACTTTTTGTTTGTATATGACATTAACATATAATTAACTTACACCATTTTTATTTACACGTGCCTTTGGACTTAATTAATTTTAACAAATATTTTTTTCTTGGCGTAAAAAAAATCACTAACATGATTTCATATGTTATAAAAATCAATGTAATTAATGTGTAAGTAATATGACTCTTCAATGAATTGAAGTTATAAGTAGTAAAGTAAATCTCACACCAAACCTGTGTCGAAACATCTTCTAGGTACATATCTTGTTAAGGAGTTAAAAAATATGTTTTTTTTTGGAAAAGAAAAATATATACATATAACGCACTATATAATACTTTATACAATAGCCATTTTTTTCTTTGAATAAACAAAAAGTAAATATCTTTATTTGCTACTTAAGTATTACAACATCAACATTTCTTACAGCAATTGTAATGCATTTAATATATTCTGTATATAAGGCTTAGAATGTGTACTTCTATAATAGATTTCTCACGGTATGAGATATAAACTTTTGCCATTAAAATAAATAAAAATATTGAAGCCTTTTGGTTCATTCAAACAAAATTATTGTTTTTTGCCGGAAACTGTTAAGAAAGTTAAAAGTGACACTTTTCTAATAAAATTAACTGAAATTTAAAATTATATATGCAATGCATAATTTAACTTAAACATTAAATTTTGAATCATAACCAAAGATTTATTCTTGCTGCAGCTTTATGTTTGCTAATATATAAAATGCTCTCCAATGTAAAAAGTTCTTTGGAAAAATATTCTAATTACTTCATCTATTAGTAATTATCACACATCAGTAAGGGTATTCCTATTCCATGTATTGCTAACGTGTGAGTCTTACCTCTTTGTAGAAATGTATTTGTTGAAGAAAGGAAAAAGTTTCAAAACCATCTAAACGGCTTGATTGACTAATGAACGGCTGACACCCTGTATGACATCTGGCGCGGTTGATTTAAGACAGACATATAATTCAGACAAGCTGAATTAAATCATAAAGTTTCACAAAAAGCTTTTAGTTGATTTTTTTCAAAAATATATTTGATTTTGAACTTTGAGTCCTATCAGTAACATGTAATTATCGGTTACAGTGTTATAATATAACCGATTTTGGTTCCTCCCGATTTTGATTCACTTACTTATTTTCCTAGTTCTTGGTGGGTTTATTGATAGCTAGACTTTCGTCATGTGATTTTAGAAAAGTAAATACCTAGAATATAACTAAAATAATTCATTAACGGACCTCTAATGAGATAATTCAATTATAAATTACCTATGGTAGTCAGTATATCTTAATATAGTGAATAGACGACGAGTATATTTTTGCGCCTACACAGTTTATTCATATGTGCAAGATAAGATACGAACACTATAAGGTTTTGATAGTTTCCTGGCTATCCTGGTGTTGAATTTTGATATATATCAAAATTGCTATTAGTTCCACTTCAAATATAGTGGCAAAGACTAGTATTCTAAGCGATGCTTTACTTTTATAACTAAGTATAATGTCCTCTGTGGATATTAGAGACTGGAAGAATTATTTTATCATTCTCTTCGTTCTCTTTAAATACTTTAATACTTTTTTTAAATACTTTTTTAAGTTTTGTGTGACTCATGTGAAATTTGATTTTGTCTGAGTTATATTAAATTCTCTTCAGAACACAACATTTTTCTTAATTTAAAGAAAATGAATTTAATTTCTAATTTTTGACTTCATAACTTTTTTAATATATGCTCTCATTATTTATAAACGCATTTTGTTGAATATATACATTATAAATTATCTTTCAAATATGTGCTTAATTTTTCTTCAAGGAAAGCTATGAAAAAAAATTTCTTAATAAATTATTCACCTTTTTCCACTTTTAAAAATTTCCAATTTTTACTTATCTAACTTGGAAATGGAAAAATAAACGCTTATACGTTTATATCAACTCATTCCTACTTATTTTTATCTGTTTCCTGCACGTGTTTTATGATAATAATGAGCACATAATACACGTACAAAATCCATTGTAAGAATATGCAAATTTGATACCATCCCAATTTGATTGAGATACTTTTTTTTTTTTGCGTGATATCTTAATGATTAAACGTTCTACTTTTGATATTTGTTATATATTTATTTCAACATCACTGAAACCTCATTTAGTTACAGACAAAGTGAACATGGCGTCAGGTTATTACACTTTGTTAAATGTGTAATTTGCGGAAGAAAGCAAAATATTAAAGATACAAAATTAAAAAGGACTTTAAATAATAAATTTGTGTAGTCCTTAAGGTATCGCTGTGGTGAGTTTACACAGAATACATCATTTCCGATTTCTTCCTTGTGAAATTAAGCTGGGCAAATGCTGTAAATTCATCTTAATACTTTCTACATAACAATATTTTTGTGTATAAATATTCACTCATGTGTGTATATATAAATATATATGTATGGAAATGTGTGTGATGTCAAAGCATGTAGCCTTTGTTGTATCTTCCTATTTCCTTAATAAAAACGTACATTAAAAAGACGTAAAGCACATATCAAATTGACATGAACATCGTTTTATTAAGTAACTCATACGCACTGTGGTACTTGGACAGAGTAGCATTCACAAATATATTATAAGATGTGTACATTCGTCTATACGGGAATACTTGTAACTGTAATTTAAGTGTTCATATACTTTGTGTGCAACTGATAATAAACATTTCATGGCGTCTTTCATGCATTTTCTTCAAATACACTGACATTATCCTTTCTTCTTGTTCAGCACGTTTTAATGATGATAACTTATTTTCCTTATATGTATGTAGGCAATATGTGGTATGTATATGAAGTATGTAAATAGTGAGTAAGTCACATATATTTACAAGTATTCTAATTTGCTACTGTGTCTAATGCAAAAAATGTTTAATCCAGTAACCGAACTAACGTCACAGCGCTATGGGAGACTTTTAATTAGATTTAATGTAATACAAAACACTTTCAAGCGCAATTGAACATCAAAAGAAGTGAGATACAGCTAACTGTGGTTACTGACTTCTGGGACTATTAAACATTGTTTGAGTTAGGTCTTAACTTTGGAAGTGCTGTATATTAAATACTATGGCATGGATATCGATACAGCTTTGTGGAAGTTCTTTAAATTAATTTAAATGTTTTGTTGGTTCATTGTTCTTCAACTTTTGCACATTTTGGAAATTTAATTTAATATAATTTGGTGTCTGTAATATTTAAATTTCTTTGATTTAAAATTATGTGAACAATTTGTGTAGAAGTTCGTAGACAGAACTTGAATAGCGCAAATTGAACTAATTTATTTCATATTTTAAGCTATAATAAACTTGAAAATATTTTCTAATTTCAAAAAGTAAATGAAGCAATTTTGTCTGTTAGCTACTGAAAAAATAATTCCTTAGTAAGTAAGGGTTATAACAAAAATAGATTGAATCAAATAATAGTAAATTTTGTGATAGTAGACTTTACTAAAAAGTAATTTGGATATTAATGTAATATTTATATATTTATATGTCTTTGAAATGCAAATCGATAATATTATGTTGAAGCTGTTTTAAGCTACTGCACTTAAGCACTTATACTCTTTTTTAACTCGAGGTATTTTCAAAACGCCTCTTTACACCTTGACTAGATTATTGTTTATCAATTCATCAGACTAAGCAATAATTGACTCAGATCTGCATACCTTCCCGAGGAGCCTGTAACCATTTTGAGATTTGATAACGCGGTGTTGGTAAGTCTATCAGTTTTTGCAAAAAATTTCAGGTCTCTATCCTTTTTTATTCATTTTTTTGATGGGATCAATCTTGATGTCCCTGAGAATCATTCGTCCTTATGTATCATGGAACTTTGAAAAGTCTTCTCAGAGCCTGGCCTTGTGCAATTTCTAGCTAGTGATAATAATAAGATATGAGATTATTAAAAATATATAGTTTGAAAAAAGCTTTAAACTATTTGTTACTTGTATTCGATATTGCTAGCTAACGTCATCTCCAGTGGTGGTAATAATAAGTTCACTATATATATAGTCAAAGTATACTTTTACTTACACAGTAAGTTTATATTTCAATAAGATATTTACTGTAGAGAAATATATTGCCATGGGACATGCATTACTTTTATTAACATTTTATTTTCATAATACTTTCTTTCAAGTACTAAATTCGTGATCTAGTACTTTTACTAAAGTAGAATTAATTAAAAGCATTGCCTTAAATCTTTTTAAGGCACGATATCCTTCGTATACCAGTGCCGAGCCTTTCTTAATTTCATCATTAATTTCATTCTAAATGGATCGTATTTTTCTGGTTATCTTACGATTTGACTAAGACCTTTAATGTCTCTATTTCTTTGTTACCTCGTGAAAATACTTTCCAATTTATATATGCTTCGTCCAACTGGTTTTTAGCATACGTTGATAAAACAACGTTTTGAGGAATACAAGTTTACTTATTGATAGAACAACTCCACTCTTTCATACCATAAAGCAATGTAGAAAAAAATGTGGCATGTGTTCTTAGTGATGATGATAGCTCTCGAGAATATAATAATATTTTATCTTAACTAATGAGCTCTCCCCTAGGATCAGTCCATTGTAATCGCTAAGATCACCATTTAAAAAAGTCGCAAATGTAGGTATTACATTAGCATTCAAGTTTTTTTTTCTGTAACGTATATAGCACTTTGACACAAAAAATACAAAAATATATTGTATAAATATATTTTCCTTATCATTATGTGATTTGCCACTTGCTAACAATAGCATATATTTGAGTTATAACGATGGTAGCTGCTAGAAAAGGTCTAAAATCATCCCTGCATGGTTAGCTGACTATCCCTTTATAGCTATGTAAAAGAACTGATTGTAAGTGTACCATATTAATTATTATTCATATAAAAATATATGAATAATTATAAAAAGAATATTAACCAATAAACCAGTTATCATTAAGGAAATTTTCATGTCTGCTTTGCATGTCTAAAAAAAGAACATTAATATAGAGTATTATTTAGTAAAAATTTCTTATAGTTTCCTAAATGAATTATTTAAAAATATCACCAAAACATGTAATTCAAGATATAGTAGATATTTTAAACCTTTTTTAACTAATAGCATCCATCTAAGCAGACTAAAATCTTAAAGTCTCTACAATACAATTAATTAACACAAAACTTAATAATCAAAATTTTATTTATATCAGTCAATTTTTACTCAGTTTCCATTATGTGTCAACATAAACATTTAAGCAGCCATGCCATATGGAGCCTTGCTATTCACAGGTACATAATAATCACCAGCAACCATGTAGGCATTGGTAACAGCACCCATACGAACGGTACTGTAAGTGCTGCCACATGATTTAGCAACAGCTTGTTCGTAGTTACCACACTTCATGGTGGGGAAATTATCGTCTTTGACGGCTTCAACATAATAAGTAACGGAACGACCATGTGAGCAACCACCAGTTAAATCAACACCACAACCAGGTTGTGATTTACCACCATTAGGATAGAAGGCACCTTTACCAATGGGTTTTAAGAAACCAAGTTGACCACCATCGGTTTGAATGGATTCAACATAGAAAGCATCATCAGAGCTTAAACGTTTGTTTGGTTTATCGAAACTGTACAAAGGTAAAGCAGGATCTAAACCAACAATTGTGTGGACTTGACCGGATTCAACATTTTTGCCAGTGAAACCAGCAACATGAGCACCCAAACTATGACCAATTACTTCCAAAGTATCCAAGGACATACCATAGTTTTTATGTAAGAAATCGATCATACCGGCAATTTTTTTGCCAGTGGCGGGTACAGCTAAAACTGATGAAGCGTAGTCAATAGAGCGTGCACGTCCCCAATCAATGGCAATAATATTGTAGTCACCATGTTTCATCCAGGCATCACGAATACCGCTGTTCATACCATCTTTATAACTTGAAGTCCAACCATGAATGGTGAATCTATTATAATTAATAGAGTTATTAAAAAGTTTTTAATAATTATTCTTCTTGAATATTTTATTATTAATGAACCTTGTTGGATTAGCTGGATTGAAGTTGGATGCATCAATTGATTTTTTTGTGGCAGTGATTTCTTGTGGTGTATATTGGTTGGCTTTTGTGTACAGGTAGTAGTTAACTGGAACAGTTGTTAAACGTCCTTCAATTTCTTCCATCTGTTCAAGTGCAGTTAAAGCCTCCTCTTTGTCCATCCACACAAAGGAGCCATCTATTTGTGGTATATACCAACCATTCTCGCCATTAACGCGTGTGTCCTCAACAGGAAGTGATGACACTATTTTTTAGATATTTTTTTTAAAATATTTCTGTTGTTATTTATATTTTATTATGTTACCAGTAACTGCAAATATGCCCAACAGCCAAAGAAGTTTCATTTTTCAGGTGAAAATATTTCAACTAAAAGACATTCTTGCCGTATGGCTTTTATATACGAAGAAGACAACAATTGGTTGGCTTATGCGATACTTAAGTACTTGAGATAGTGTTGTGTTGGAACAGCTGATTTTGTTTTTCTAACATTATTCTGGATTAAAATAAGTTGTTATCTGTTTTGAAAATCACTTTGATAAAATGTATAAACAACAAAGTTTTAAAGGCTTGAAGTAGATAGAATATTATTTGCGCAAGTAAGTTAGAGATTGTTATCTTCGTATTTTGGCAAATAATTGCAATTGATTGGGAAGAGAAAGGAATTTCCATCTTATTATCTTAGTTAAAAATTAGAAATTGATTTGAGCAGTAGTTTAGTTGAATAAACTTGTTTTATACCCTTCACACTATTGTCAACAAAGGCATATAAAATTTGACTAGATACTAGTAAAGTGATGAGTGAGGTATCAGAGACTCCACAAAATATACATGGCACTAATTACAATGAAATGCTATCTCCAGCTGCTTCTTAAGATATCGATAGGTTTAACTCTCACTTAACTCTCTTCGATAAACCACAATTCATTGAATGGGAGAATTTCTTTTGTAGCTACTTTCTCTAAATTTAAGCACTTCACATTAGTTTATATATAATATCACTTGACGCATTCTGGAACATAAAGATTTTAGGAAAATAAAAATTGGAAAGTAACTGGAAAGAATTTGATTGCCTTAAATTTAATAATGGATTGCTATTTATTAGTGTAAAGGGTGTTAGAACTCTGAAAAATCCAAAGTATACTTTTTTCTTGTAGAAAATATGGAGCATTTTAATATGGAATACTTGAGTGTGAAAAAATGGGTTTTCTTAAAAAGATAAGCATTGAATTAATCTCGTGTGAGTAAACAATTTTTTTAACAACTACTAAAAGTATATACACAATGAAAATTACAATATAATAATTTATTATCTTTATATTATAAATGGAACGTGTTAGATTATTTTTAGATAAATTGAAAATTAATGCGATTAAGTTAAGTTTAAGTTGTTTAGATTACTTTTAGTTTCAGGTTTACTTTACTTAGTAGAATCTGAAGCAACGGAAAATTTTCTGTGATGTTTTGTTAATCTGTGTACCTGGAGAACAAAATTTTGTATCTTATACTATAGTACCTTAAGTTTATCATAAGTTTATCAATTCAATGAATATGTATTTGACTATATTAAAACAATCAGTTGGTACTTTTATATTTTCTTTCTAATACGGTGTATTTCAATCAAAGCGAAGATTATTAAAGAGTATTCGTGGTAGAACTTTTTCCAAGCCACTTAAGTCTATTTGTCTTTAAAGAGAAGGTTGTTTCGGAGTTACAGCTTTTCTTCAATTTTCTTATTATTCCTTTGAAGATGTGTTATATGGTAACTTTACATTTCCTACAATTATAGCAAACATATTACTACAGATATATATATATATTTTGATATATCATTTAGGTAATTATCAATGTTTCTCTTTCAGTATAGTTTTCAGGTATTAATCTGGTTTTTTGTTAATTAGAAAAGTATAGTGACTGTAACAATAATATACAAATTTGAGAAATATTATTTTTAAATATCATATCAAATTTTATTAATAAAGTCAGCGGGATTAACCCTGCAGATTATTATATTATATTTATCAAATTTCTGGAAATAATAAAATTTAACTTAATTTTATTTCATTTTTATTTCACCATCTTCATATACCATAAATAGAAAGTTTATTTCGTACGTAGTGATCAACTGCCAAGTCACTCTATAAGTACTGAGTGGATGATAATGCGAATCACTTCTGGAATAAAATCATTGCTTCAGAATAATTCCAATTTCTATTTAGTATAAATTTAATCGATGTATTGTGGACAAAGTGTCTTTATTAATTTTATTAATTTGATCATATTATTATTAACAATTTATTAATTATGATAATACTTCTATTATATAGAAAACACATATCAATATGGAATACATTAGAAACTTTTGTTTCTAAAAAATGCAAGATTTGAAAATTTAATATAGGTATTAGAAAAATGTAAATATATTGATTGCTACTATTACTGCAGTTCTCTTCTCCCAGTGGAGCATAGGGCCTCTAAATATATATTTAGTAATATTTAAACAAAGATAATTATCAATGTATATAAATTTTATTGAACACTTAATTCACTATTGTTTATTGCCATCAATCATAGGGGCTTTGAAATTGCGTTACTATAGAAAAGGTGCTTATAGTGTATACCTCAATATAATATTATTATTATTATATAAGACAAATTAAAAAAGGTTTGTGTAAGGTTTTATTGTTTATTACTTTATTAAAAATGATAAAATAGTTTGAAATTCACTTAAGCAGCTTTGCCGAAAGGAGCTTTGCTGTTGACAGGTACGTAATAATCTCCAGCAACCATGTATGCGTTAGAAACAGCACCCATACGTACGGAACTGTATGAGCTACCGCATGATTTAGCTACGGCTTCCTCGTAATTACCGCACTTCATGGTGGGGAAATCATTTTCTTTCACGGCTTCAATGTAGTATGTAACGGAACGTCCATGTGCACAGCTACCAGTAGCATCAATACCACAACCTGGTTGTGACTTACCGCCATTTGGATAGAAAGCACCCTTACCAATTGGTTTCAAGAAACCAAGTTTACCACCATCAGTTTGAATGGATTCAACATAGAAACCATCTTCTGAATTTAGACGCTTATCTGGCTTGTCGTAACTGAATAGAGGTAAAGCAGGATCCAAACCAACAATGGTGTGCACTTCACCGGAGGTTACACTTTTACCTGCATAACCAGCAACATGAGCACCCAAACTATGACCAATAACATCCAAAGTTTCTAGAGACATGCCATGGCTCTTGTGCAAATATTCAATCATGCTGCCGACTTTTTTGCCAGTAGCAGGTACAGCTATAACAGAGGAGGCATAGTCAACAGAACGTGCACGTCCCCAATCAACAATAATGATATTGTGATCTCCATGGCTCAACCAAGCATCACGAATACCGGAGTTCATTGGATCATTGTAGCTCTGAGTCCAACCATGTATAACGAATCTATTAACATACAATTAATAATTATATTAATTTTTCACAATTTATAAAAAGTAATTTACCTGGTTGGGTTCTTGCCATTGAAATGAGAGGCAGTAATTGATTTTTTGGTTGCAGTGATTTCTTGTGGAGTGTATTGATTAGATTTGGTGTACAAATAGTATTTCACTGGTACAGTTGTAAGAGCGCGTCCTTCTAATGTCTCCTGTTGTTCTAATTCAGCCAATTTGGATTCAGCCTCTTCTTTGTCCATCCAAACAAAGGAACCATCTATTTGTGGCACATACCAACCGTTTTCACCGTTGATGTGTGTATCATCCTCGAGAGGATATGCCGAGACTAGATACAATTATTGAGTATTATTTTTGTTGAGATTTTAGTAAATTATTTTTATATGTATTTTATTACCTGATACAGCGAAAAGTGCTAAGATCCAAATTAATTTCATTATGTTTAATAACTAATTTTGATACCGAGACACTTTCACTTTTATACTAAAATTTTGGCGTTCCTCAAATATGGGAATTTCAATTAATTGATTTTTATAAAAAACTTAAGATTTTTGTTGCGATATTTGTTGCAAATTTTACCAATTTTAATTTATTTTATTAGTGTAAATACATTTTTGTTGTGCCTAAATAATAATCTTTCTAATAATCTTTTTGTTTGTATACTTTTTAATTAATTTTTAAAACAAATAAAAAGCAAATAAAATAGATAAATATTAAATGTTTTAAAACCATTAAATAGCCAATGAGATACTTGTGGTTGACACGTTTTAAGTGGCATTAATAGGAATATCATTATCAAAAAATTGATAAGATTGATAACATCGTTCATGCCACCATGGTTTAGAGAAGTCTTAACGTTTCATACATTCTCAGGCACACTTTAAAAAGTTAATCAGTCATTGGTTATTTTTTTGTTTAGATAAAGACACATTTTTAAACATTAATCAGTCATTCATTATTTTCTAATATGTTTTATTATATACATATAAATATTTGTATATATATATGTATATTTATACATATTGTGGTAATCATCCATATACAAGTTTATCACAAAATATTAAAGAACGCTCTAAATTTCTATATACATTTGTTTAAATTCATATAGTATATAATATATAGTTGTAAATATTTTTATATACATATCACTAAATAATTTAGTTAATTAAAAATCAGTTAAAATTTTATTGCTTAAGCAATGAGATTTAAATTAAGTGCTTTAATCGCGATTTACTTCAAGTAGGTCTATATAAAAGTTTAAATGCAAATATGTAAAATTTTCTATGAAGTATACATATTCAAACATGATTGATATGGATCCATTGTCACAGTCCAGTACTCAAGAAAAGCTTAGTTAGTTATGGATAAGGATTTTGAACAAATAAATAAAATTTCTGTTAAATATTACTTCACTAATTGTTAAGGAATAATCCTTTTTAAATAATCAATAATAATAATAAAAAATTTGTTTATTTATTTGTAAAAAAAATAAATCATATTGATATATTTTTACAAAAAGTCATATAAAACTGCAACTTATAAAGGACAAAAGTGCTTGTTTCTTTGAGTTACTCTCAGATTGTCTCCATTCCAAAGTAGACAGTAAAAATCGTATGATATACAGTGTAGTCCATATCTTGCTAGATAGATATGTCGATAAACAAAATTGAGCAACCGTCGAAAGATCATTGATTTTGGTTATATATACCGATATATAAGATAAAATTACTTTAAGGGGATGCCCCACTTAGAATTCTTGTACAGGACTTTTGAATAATATCATATTTTACACATAATAGTAAGATGTTAAGTATATTGAACTAAAGCAAGTTTGTTTTATTTATGTTTATTTTCGAAACTACAAAATGGATAACCTGCTACTATTAATTCCTTCTAACATCTATAAATAGTGATTTTGACAATAATTTTTCAATATTTTATACAACATGTTATAATATAACGCAAGTATATGAGTAAGCCATATTCTTTTTTAATATGTATTTCAATATGTATGACATCCCATACTTTCAAAAATGGATGAATGTAATTGATTAAGCCCATCTATTGTCGCTGTTAATGCGCTGTTGGTTCTTTGCTCCATCACACGTTAAGGACTTCCATCGTAAGAATATAGATTATCTTATAATTCCATTTTTAGAGATTTAACTATTATATATTTTATAAATTGTTAATTTTCTTGTCAATAGCAAGATCTTCTATTACATAGCATTTTGAATATTGCCAGAGGTTCAAGTTAAGTTATTTATAGGTCAATAGGCCTAAATGAAACTTTTTCGATCGTCGGTACAATTTAATCTATTCTAAGTTCAGGGTAATCTTTTCCGGTAGCTTATCGTATTTAGCTTATCGTATTTGTATAATTTGATATCGCTGATACCTTGTTCATTATTAAAGTTTAAGTAAATGGTGTAATAAATACTTTGTGATTAATAAGTCGTCATGGTCATGGTTTGCTGATTGCGATAAAGCTATTGTCATTGATTGTTTATAAAAATGTTGTTTCTGCATTTAGAGATTAACAAACAGTAAATCCATTAATATCTGTAATATGAATATTGTAAATCAATTTCCAAAAGCATAATAATTTAAATCCATATAATGATTTAATTTCAATTAGAATTCTGCTATTAGAATTGTAGGTTGAATTTTACCTATAAAAACTGAGAATCTCTTTTGATGAAATCTGCAGGCCTTGGAAAGAATAATAAGAGACCACAAAGCTTGCTTTGGAAGTCGTCCTGTACTGATGTAAATACCATACCAAATTTATTAAGAAAATAATAATAGAGAGATAATGTTAGTCCATGAGAGGGCTAAAATAGATCTTAACTTCACGGTGCTATGTCCCCCTTTTTTTGTGATAAGAATGTCGAATGCTTTATGCACTGTCAAGCCAACCATCATCGGAATAGTGTGCCTGATTCACTAACATGTTAATATGTAGTATACTGACCGGAGCTGTACCTCATCCGACTTGTTCCTCTCGGTAACGTTTCCGGATTACTTTGGAAAGGTTCTTTTATATATTAGTGTTGCAAGCCATGCTCTTTTTATTTTTGATCTGCGACCAGATCTCCACATTTTCATCGCACTTTTTGGTGTCTGATCTAATTATTATTCTGATTTCTACTTCTTATTACTAAGTCTAATTTCTTTGCTTTGAGAACGTGAATCACATATGATTCTGTCATTCGCCAGTTCTTTGGGTTCGCATTCATTTTCTTCACTATGTTTTCGTGATTTATTGATTTAATTCGGACTATTATCGCTTGTCTAAATGTGAGCCACCTATTACAGTAAAAGAAGGTGTGCTCTGGATGGTCACAGTCTCCATTGTCATAAATGTAACCAGGTAGATATATCTTTACCATGAGGTTGTAATGAGAGTCTCCAGAAGTCTATGGGCGAAACAGATTTCTGCATAAAAATGTATACTCTATTGCTAAAAAAAGTTGATCCATTGGAAATTGAAGAAAAAACTTATATAAAAGAGTTTGAGATATGTGACAAGAACAAAATATTGAAGAAAGCTATCAGTTTAGCGTTTTTGTCATAGTTTTTTATAGATAATTGGTGTATTTTAGGATTTAGTTCTAAAATACAAAATGTTGAATAAGTAATCTGATTCCTTGATCTTGATCAATCACATAACCTGGGTTTTTTCACCATACAGTAACATGATGAGCCAAAAGGCCTAAGTGGATCTCCAAGGAATCGCCGGTATAACCTAACCTAACCTAACCTAACCTAACCTGATTCCTTTCGTCTACATTTGGAAGTATGTATGCATTGATTCATTTACCTATATTTACCTATATATGTACCTATATTCCTATATAAATTCATATAATAGATCATTGAAAACAAATTGCATATGTTATATAAATAATGATTTTATTTTTTTAAACGGAACTTAGTTACCATAACCATATGGAGATTTGCTGTTAACTGGTACATAGAAATCACCTTCAACCATGTAGGCATTGGTCATGGCACCCATACGAACGGAACTGTATGATGAACCACAGTTCTTAGCGACAGCATCCTCATAATCGTAGCACTTCATTGTTACGAAATCATCAATTTGAATAGCTTCGGCGTAGTATGTGACAGAGCGACCATGAGAGCAAGCACCAGTAACATCTAAGACGCAACCAGGTTGAGTTTCACCACCATTTGGATAGAAAGCACCTTTGCCGATTGGTTTCAAGAAACCGAGTTGACCACCATTAGTTTGGATAGATTCAACATAGAAACCATCTTCTGAATTAAGACGTTTGTTTGGTTTTTTGTAGCTGAACAAAGGTAAAGCAGGATCCAAACCAACAATTGTGTGGACTTGACCGGATTTAACATTCTTGCCAGTGAAACCAGCAACGTGGGCACCCAAACTGTGACCAATGACATCAAGAGTCTCGAGTGACATACCATAGTTTTGAACCAAGAAATCAACCATAGCAGCAACTTTCTTGCCTACACCACTGACAGCAGAAACGGATGAGGCATAATCAACTGAACGAGCACGTGCCCAATCAACAAAGATGACATTGTAATCACCACGGCTCAACCAAGCTTGACGGATATCGCTGTTGATGGATGACAAGTAGCTTTGAGTCCAGCCGTGAATAACGAATCTGGTTGGGTTTGCAGCATTGAAATTAGATTTGTTCACGGATTTTGTGGTAGTGGTGATTTTGGTGCCCTTCTTGGGATTCTTTGCAGTGTATAAATAGAAAGTAACTGGTGAGGTGGAGATTGATAAGCGTTCTTTGAATTCTTCTTCAGCTTCCATACGAGTTAGCATATCTTCAGCTTCATCTTCGCCCATCCATACGTAGGAACCATCTTTTTGAGGTACCCACCAACCATTCTCACCATGAATGTGAGTGTCATCATTCTCAGGGAATGCAGTTGTGGCAGCTGTTGTATTTAGGATTTAAGATTATGTGTTAGTGTTTAAATAGTTTATTAGTTCAAAGGATTACAAAAGTTCACTTACCTGCCAAAGCAAAAAGTGCTAGAACCCAAATAAGTTTCATTATGGCAAATAAATTCAACTATTGACTCCCATAGAGTGCGCGTGCTTATATACCCCAAGGTAGTATGAACGAAGATAATTTTGTAATCCTATAAGAATA
Source organism: Teleopsis dalmanni (assembly GCF_002237135.1). Lineage (NCBI taxonomy): Eukaryota > Metazoa > Arthropoda > Insecta > Diptera > Diopsidae > Teleopsis > Teleopsis dalmanni. The sequence continues at coordinate 194,358,894 of NC_051847.1, read as the reverse complement.
TGTGATAGCATTAGAGATATCATTTTCAGATATTAAATTTGCTAATAACGTAATTCGGTAGTATTTTTGATTATGGTTTTGCTTTTTTATCGAATCAAATATTATTTTCGTAGACAAAAGTTTGCTTGCTAATTTCTGCCAATTTGTCTCATGTGGACTGATAAGGATGATATTAATAGTTTTTACGAGTTATTTAATATGAATACATGTGAAGAACAAGTACTTTGAGTTATGCTGACTATACAAAAATTTTTCAGAATTTCCAAACTGATTTCCAAGTTTAGCCACAGACATGCAGATTATCTATATAGTGAAAAACGTACAAGAAAGTGGAAAGGAGCATTTTTTTGTTGTTGTAGAAATTAAGTACATTTTTATTAAGTTTTTTTTCTGCTTCATAATT
>NC_051847.1:194352321-194358391 GCF_002237135.1 Teleopsis dalmanni | reverse complement strand
AATCAATAAAATAGAAAATCATTTATCATACACCAGCAAAAAATTACATGTAATTACATGCAATTAAACACACACACATATTGCAGACACATATACACACACACACACTCAGGTACAGAGCAAGAATTAAAAGCGCTCATCAGTCGCATCAATTCTGAGTGAATAAACTGCCATTTTATGCCTGCTTTGGCATCCGCCATTTTTTGACCTGCAATAATCACGCTCCGTCTGCTTCACCTTGTTTTTATAGCATTTTGTGTTTGCAACAAATACACTCATTTAAAGTGTGTTTGTCATTGCTACACCTCTGCTACCTTTGCTACCTCTGCCCATTTGTTGTTGTTGCAGTCAGAGTGCTTACATAAAAACATCAATTAACAGTGTAATAATTACCAGCACACACTGCCGTATGAAAAACTCATTAGCAGTGAAGTGATGAAAAAGAACGAGAACAAGTGTGAACAGTAGCAGACATAACCTCCATAACATGCACACCTCACTGAGTGAATATTGTGCGAAATAATAGAATTTTTTTATTTTTTTCAAGACTGGGAAAATATTTACACATTTATGTTTATATATATATTTAGTCTGCTGGCTGTAGACATACTCATATGTAGTTGTATTACAGCTTTAGTGAGCAAAAGAACAGTCAAAGGAATTATCTTATCACACATTTTTTTATCCGAAATAAGATAAGATAATACAACAGAAGAGAAATATTGAGTTTAAAATATAGAGAGAGCTTAATTTACATATAAAAAGCAATTTAACCTAAAAACAAAGTATAAATAAAATAATACTTTAATTCAATTTAATTAAATAGCAAAGTACTATTCATATAAACTTAAATCATTCTATTGTGGCGGCATCAAAAACAATCTTGTCTCATAACGGCCCGAGTACAACTGAAAGTCATTGTAGAAAAGAATGCTGGAAAAAAGCAGAGCTAGAGTTATTCTCTACGTCTTGCCAACTTTCTGCTAAACTCTGGTAAGAATTAAAATAGATAATCGACAAGGAACAATAGCAGCGCTCAGCGTTTCTTTTCAACACATACGATAACGTACTCAGCGTTACGCTCAAAATACTCTGCAATAAGTTGCTCGTCGGTCCTATATTCATCTTGGTGTTCCCAATCTGTTCTGATATAAGCTCTGCTCAAATAAAACACTCTCACATTCTAGAGATGAAAGTGCTTCGTAACTGTGTTAACTACATAGCAAGCCCAATGACCATCACCACTCTAACCCAGTTTTCCACTAAATTATCAGTTAAGTAAACTATCTATTGTCTTCAGGAAACTATCTATTGTCTTTGGCGCGCACACATCTAACTTGACGATATATTCTCCCGTCTGATATTCTGAACACCGAACAATTTTCTAATGAGGTTCTTCAAACTTTTTCCTTAAGTTTCCCTAATACCCTGCTCTCTAATTCAATGAAATGGATTACTTTTATCGTGGATATTGTAACTCGATCTATAGAGTATACTCTTAAAGAACTCTAAACTTTAATAAATACCAATCATCGCCCATAAGTATTACAAACCACAGTGTTATTCCCAGATTAGATAAATTCGAAAATTGAAATACTAAGCTTCGAACGATTCGGAAGTCTTTCACATTTGAGATGTTTCTCAACTCGTTTGTAATAGGTGATATTAGTGACTTCAAGTCTCGCAATGTGGTTTTCAATGCTTCATGAAAAAATGGTCATTTTATTTGATTCTTGACATCAGACTATAATTGTGGGATATATTATAGCTCTGAAAACTAGTAGACTGTGAATAACATAGTATACTGATGAATTCACCAAAACTTCAAATGCATTAGCCTATAATTCTGGCCATAGAATCTGCTCGGTACTTCCACTTCATATAATTTGCCACACACACATATGAATAAAGTCATCTAAAATCAGTGTATAGCGTTCAGCAAGGACTCAAACACTAAAAATACATAAAACATAGAGTCCTGAAACTATTTACGAAAACTGACAGGCTTACTAACACTGCGTTATCAAATCTCATAATGACTACAGTCTTCTCGGGGAGGTATGCAGATCTGAAGTCAGTTATTGCATTATCTGATGAAGTGATAAACAATAATCTAGTCAAAGTGTACAGAGGAATTATGAAGAAACCTCGCAGTTAATAGAGAATAATAGTGCCTTATTATAATAATATTCAAATTTTAATATTTAAATATTGTATTATTTTTTAAACCCAACCCACATAGCAGTGTAAAAATCTGACTTCTAACTGCCTAATAACAAACTGAAGATTCGAAAAATATTCTTCCATAAATATTAAGTAAATTTTTTTATTACTTAAGTTGAAAACAATGTGTCAAGAAAATATTTCATTCATAAATCAACTATAAATTTTATTAACTTATTTAACTTACAAAACGAAATGCACTTTATTACTACTAAAGGCAAAGCTTTGCCTATACTATCTAAGGATTTCTTGGAATCCAAACAATTTGCTACGGAATTCCTTCTCAAAATATCTTATAACAAAGCGGTCACTTAATTGATTTGAGTGCGAAAATGTCTGCAATTTATGGCATTTAAGATTTGCCAAATACCATTCCTTTGTTAATGTCCCACATAATTAAAGATTTATATAATTGAAGTTATTTATAAATTATTGAATTAATTTACATGAAATAAAATTGACATCTTTAAATAAATTTTAGTAATAAAATTAGTTCTGCGTAGGAGAAACTTAATCAAGGTATCAAATTTTTGTGGTTATTAATTGTCAGTATTTATTAAATCAATTATTAATAATAAAAAATTTCATTTAAAGAAGAAAAATTATCAACTGTAAAATCAATATTCAATAAATATTCGTAATTTTAAAATACATGAATAAAAGCCATAAAAGTCATAGCTTCTAATTTGACAGTTCTAAGCCTGGAACTTGCAGACTATAAACTATAAAAAATTCGAATATTTTCTAGGATCACGGATGATTAGTACTCTAAAATACTCAAAACAGCGTTGTATGATCAGCCAAATTTCTAAAATTTTTGTTTTTGTCTTTTTATATCTATCCGAACCCTGTTAGTTATAAGGATATTTTGCTAATTCCCTACTTTTATATAAGGTGGTCTATTTAAAGTTTGGAATTAAATATGGCTATAAAATCTTTTGCTTTATTTGAAGAAGTACATTTTATTATTAAATATGAGAAATAACTTTTTTAAAATTAAGTTAAATTAAATAAGTTAAATTAAATTAAGTTAAATTAAATTAAGTTAAATTAAATATCAAGCTGGCTACATAGTACTTAATTATAAAAACCCAATTGGTCAGCACATTTTCGATTGCTTGGGATTCTGTCTTATGAATGGAAGTCTCAAATCGCAACTGTTACAAGCAGAATTTTAACCTAGAAGTCGCGGTTTTTTGTAGATAATATCAATCGAGAGCTTTGACTATGATCTTTTGATTTGAGTGTCAACATTAATCCGCTTTGTCTTTTTTTTTTAGTAGATTTTTTTAATACTACTACACCATCTGTTAAAAGTGATATTATAATGGCTAAAGATACATTCCAGCAATTGCATCTATATTTTAGAATGATGTGACATTTGAGTTCAATATACATAATTTGATGTATATATTTATATTGTTATATTATATTATATTAATTTTTATATATGATATCTGGATTCACTGGATAAAGTTTCAAATATTTTCAAATTCTTTTACTCCTACTTTTAATGGTTCAGATATTGCACCATCGAGACATTACGATTTATTAAATTTGGCTAAAGTTGGTTTTAAATTTCGAAACTTATTATTCTCTAACATAACATGTGTCTTCAGGTTCCAGTAGTACAATCTGAACAAAAATAAGTATATGTCGATGGTATATAGTGGGTTACTCAAGAAGGTATTATTTAATACCTTATAAATATAAAAATAAAATTTTTAAATTAATTTTATGTTCTGGAAAACAAACTAAAGCCTTTTTATAAAAATTATTTTACTGAGTCTTTTAATTTTTATAAGACTTAGATAATTTTTATGTGTTAAATAAACTACGTGAACCTCGTATAAATTTATTATTAAAATTAATTACTAAAATTAATTATTAAAATTATTTTAATATAAATATTAACACAGTGCTTATTTAGTTAGTGTGGATTGAGGTAAACTTTAATTAAAAGCGAATGTTTATGCTTTAAAGAATATGAAATAGCTACTGATATAAAAAAATCAATTGATACCCAATTTCTCAGCATATACCTAGGTATTATATCAGTAAAGTTATAAATCAAAGTCTAACGAAATCCTATCAAAATTTTCTGCGTCGTTTTAAGAAAAAAATTTTATCTTGCACTTTGCACTTTTTAAACCAAAATTTAAATAATATTTTTTTTTGTTGTTTTAATTTTATTATATATATCGTCTAAGCTTTTTATGGCTGAAGTCACCTTCATATAATTTACAATGCAGTTATCATTGATAGTTGTTTTTCAACTAAAGCAATTTCCCAATCAATGTTCGCAAAAAGGTGACTATACATTTTCTATTTGTTTTTCATTATCAATCCCAAAATCTCATGGCTTTTTGGTTCCGTTTAAAAAAGATTTATGAATTAATTTCCACAGACGTGATTTCGTAACGCGTTCAGTGAGACGATTAGATTAGAACCATTGGTGTTACTGTAGTTTTTAGCAAACTGATTAGGTACTGTTTGCCTACTCTGGTATTTCATAGAACGTACCCGAACACGGCACTGCGGGAGGTGAGCAAGCAGTTTACCTCAGAGTAACCGAAGAAATTTTTATTTTTAACTTTTAATCAAAGAAAATTGAGGAATTTCTATAAAATTTCAAACCAATCAAAAAAAGAAAGCAATCAGTAGGAATAACAATTTAAAATTAATTAAAAAACTGATTTAATTGCCAATACGTAATTGATAAGTTCAAAAAAAACAAAAATTTTGCAAATCGCTGTGATAAGCATGCATGTTGTACATGTTGCCAATTAAGTGAGTGAAGTGTTTAGAAAATATAATACTATGTAAAAAAAAATAATAATAATAATATTAAGTAAATTATGAAGCAGAAAAAAAACTTAATAAAAATGTACTTAATTTCTACAACAACAAAAAAATGCTCCTTTCCACTTTCTTGTACGTTTTTCACTATATAGATAATCTGCATGTCTGTGGCTAAACTTGGAAATCAGTTTGGAAATTCTGAAAAATTTTTGTATAGTCAGCATAACTCAAAGTACTTGTTCTTCACATGTATTCATATTAAATAACTCGTAAAAACTATTAATATCATCCTTATCAGTCCACATGAGACAAATTGGCAGAAATTAGCAAGCAAACTTTTGTCTACGAAAATAATATTTGATTCGATAAAAAAGCAAAACCATAATCAAAAATACTACCGAATTACGTTATTAGCAAATTTAATATCTGAAAATGATATCTCTAATGCTATCACATATTCTTATAGGATTACAAAATTATCTTCGTTCATACTACCTTGGGGTATATAAGCACGCGCACTCTATGGGAGTCAATAGTTGAATTTATTTGCCATAATGAAACTTATTTGGGTTCTAGCACTTTTTGCTTTGGCAGGTAAGTGAACTTTTGTAATCCTTTGAACTAATAAACTATTTAAACACTAACACATAATCTTAAATCCTAAATACAACAGCTGCCACAACTGCATTCCCTGAGAATGATGACACTCACATTCATGGTGAGAATGGTTGGTGGGTACCTCAAAAAGATGGTTCCTACGTATGGATGGGCGAAGATGAAGCTGAAGATATGCTAACTCGTATGGAAGCTGAAGAAGAATTCAAAGAACGCTTATCAATCTCCACCTCACCAGTTACTTTCTATTTATACACTGCAAAGAATCCCAAGAAGGGCACCAAAATCACCACTACCACAAAATCCGTGAACAAATCTAATTTCAATGCTGCAAACCCAACCAGATTCGTTATTCACGGCTGGACTCAAAGCTACTTGTCATCCATCAACAGCGATATCCGTCAAGCTTGGTTGAGCCGTGGTGATTACA
>NC_051847.1:194288738-194352221 GCF_002237135.1 Teleopsis dalmanni | reverse complement strand
TTAAATTTTAATTAATTTAAATTTAATTCATGATTTATTTTAATTAACATTGCTCATGAATATTTAATTTGTTGAAGGAAAACTTTAAAATATTTAACTTATTTTAATTTTGTTAATAAACAAACTAAAACTTGATGCAATATGCAGGAAAATTAAATTAGTTTTGCTTCCATCCTTTTCCATTAAATTAACAATTGAATGCATTAAATGGAAAAATATATTTTAAAAAACTTCTAGGAGCAGAACCAGTCACGAACAGTTCTGAAAAGTTTTAATTTTTTATTAACATTAGAAGTTTAGTTTTATTTTATTTCAACTTCAATTTTTGTTTTTTTTTTAGTTTTCTAAACGACGGACGTTCCTAGTAAAAGTGGAAAATTTCACTTAAATTTATATGCTCCTCTAACAATCAAACACTCAATAGTATTTGAGAAACACTGATACAAATGCCATTACTGTTAAAAAGTGCTAACTAACTTCACTAAAAACATGGCATGAATATTAAACAAAGTCTATAAATGAGTTACCAGAAGATTTTCCATCCAGATATGTTTAGGTCCAAAACTACGAATTGTTTTAAGCATTTCCAATTTTAAGCGGTATCAGTAAGTTAATTCCTATAATCAATATATATATATATATTTATTAATAATAAATTCTTTTTGACATTTTAGGTTGGAAAGTATAACACACGAAAACAGAGTTCTATTACAAAAGTAACGGAATTTGGAATAAAATAATGGAATCAACAGAACAGCTACATTCTAATTATTTTTAGATGAAATGTATGATATACGGAACTAATGACATATTATAAAAGAAAAGAAAGTAATTAAAATTCAATATAACCACCAGAAAATGAAAATATACAGTAATAGAATCACCAAAACACCTGCATTTAATAATATGGTAATGGAATCATCAATGGATCTAAATTTCCGATATTTTTAAATTTGAACATACTTAATACTAAAACAAAGGTCTTTTCAAAAATAAAAAATATAATAAAATTTTAATAATATAAAAAGTACGGTTTTGGATCAGTTGGTTAAGGTGTGCTAATTCTGAGCTTCACATTTGACAGAACCCGAGTTCGATTCCTGGTACTTACAGTCTCAAAAATAATTATTTACGAATAATTAAAAACAAGAATTTTTTCCAAGGCCACTGATGATGGGTATTTGGCAATACTCGAAACAGTTGTATAGTCAGCCAAAAATTCAATTAATTAAAATAATATAAAAATAGAATTTTTGTTGTTGTAGTTCACTACAGTTCAAAAAACACCTCTTTATAAAATTTGAATAAAATCACAAGAAACTATTAATTAAAATTATTATTGTGGAAAAGAGACTTAAAAGATCTATTGTGCCCCTTGATCGGATAAGAGTGTTTCTCCAAGTCCGATTGCTTTAAAGAAAGACAATATAGGGTCTATTTTTTCTAGTTATGAATTCTTATGTTCTATGAAATACCCTCTAAGGTGCATCTTCCGCTTGTGCATCAGAGCCGGGTACTTCCCTAGCACATGGTATGCGGTTTTACTTTCTTCTGCATTCCTAATTTTGTTATGTGATTGTTCAATCTATAGCGACCGGTTATAATTCTTAAGTTATTCTTTGTTTGTGCTATGCAATCTTTGAAGCGTTTTAGGTTGTCAGTTCCTAAAAGTATTTTAGTCTTAGTAGCTTTTCCCAATTAAGTGCTCTTTCTTTTTCTCTGCGCCGTTCAAAAGAATGGATAGAGGATCTGTCATTATTAAAGCGCACCTCTTCATGCAAGTTTATCTAACATTTCATTGCCTTAAATATCAACATGTCTCTGAATTCATATTAAGTGAACCTGTTTGTTCCAGCCAAGAACGTTCAGCTCTCAATGCACTTCCATACCAGTTTGACTGTTATCAAGTACTATAATTTAATTTATATATAATTCTACAACATACAAAAATAAAGTTCTAATACAAAGTAAGGAAAATAAAAATATGAGCATCATCCGAACAGAGTCCTTATTATAGAGAAGAAGAAAAGAAAATAATAAGATGATGATAGAATTGGAAGATATTTAATATTAAAAAAAGTCTCATTGCAAAAATTATTACTCATATTCATACTATTAATATATAATTTTATATAATTTTAGGTCAGAAGTTACAATATACAAAAATAAAGCCATTCTACAAAAAGAAGGAAAATAACAAAAAGGAAGCAGAACACCCACATTTTAGTTACTTTTAAATCAAAAGGTATATTATACCTTATTATATTCTTATTACAAAAGAAGAAATGAAAGTAATAAGATGATAATAAAAAAAACTATCAAAACGAAATGTTGCAATTCTTTTCTTCTAATTAGTGACTCCATTATTATTCTAGTCTCAAGACTCAAAGAAACATCATTACTTCTAGAATATTATATACAAATACTTGCTATAATATAAATAATACATATTATTTAAAATTTTTCAAATAATACGGAAACTAATCAAAGAGAAAAACATTTTTAATTATACAACCATAGAAAACTTTTCTTATATGAAGAATAAAACTTTAAACAAAACACAATGAATAACTTAACTTAGCTTTTGTGGTGTTGGAAACTTTTTATCGAAACTTTGTTTAGCGACAAACTTTATAAACATTTTCCTCAAATGTCAACATCAGCAACCATGTTTCTGGGTGCGTGAGCGTGCTTTAAAGTTTAAACGTTTTTGAAACAAAATATTGTGTTTGTATAGTATTTTGTAATTCTATATTTATATAAATCTATTTAAATATGTATATATATAAATATATCTATATATATATATATATATGTAACACGCTTTATGTGGAGCGTGTGCTTAACTTTCTGCAATTTCATGCCAAAGATTTGTAACTGATTGCAAGCACTTTGTGTCTGCTGCTTGATAAATTGTAAAACTTTTCCAATTGCTTTTATGTAGTCACAACAATGGTTGGCTTATTGTCTTATCAGTAAGGAACTGACACATAACTTTAGAATTGCGTTGAATAAACAATGAATGAATATCATATTACATAAAAACTCTTTTCATAAATAAATAAATTTAATTAACTGAAAACTCACCTTTTTGTTATGCGTGGACGCAGTGGCCACATGATTGCAATGTAACGATCTATGCTGATAGCAACCAATGTGTAAGCGCTCACCAGTACCGATACCGCTTGCGAATAGTTGACCAGGTAACAAAGTGCTATGCCGAATGGCCAATAGCCGAGTATGAAAATAGATACAAACGAGAATGGTACACAAAATAGTGACATTAGTATATCGCCGACAGCTAAATTTGCTATAAAAAAATTCGTCACTGTACGCATGCGTGGTGTTGACTGCACAATGTAGCACACTAAACCATTACCGAGCAGAGCAAAGACAAATATAGGTATATAGAGTAGATAGACGGCTGTCTTAAAATAAACACTTGACAATGGCGACTCATCTGTGACATTTGCTTCACTCAACGTTTCGCCATCACAGGAAAAGTTCAAATAGTCATTGTAGCCTTTAAGGAATGTTTCGTTGCCAATGATTGCTTCATTGCCGAATGCACCATAATGACGTGCAACTTCAGCACCAGCCACTGCTAAAGCTGAATTCGTAAAATTGTCAATTGTGTTGCTTGCAACATTTGTAAGCATTAATACTGTGGATGTGTCATTGTAGGTTGTTTTGTATGTTGCAACAGCTGCAGTCAAGGCATCATTGTCCTGCAGGTAATCACTATTATTGAGCAATTGTTGTTGTTGTGCAATAAAATAAAGTTTACTGCTGTCTACATCAATATCAGCAATGCTACTACTACTACTACTGCTGCTGCTACTACTGCTGCTGGTTGTGGCCTTATCCAGTTGTTGATTCGCTTCGGTTGCAGTCAAGTGTGGTAACATGCTGCGAGCAACATATTCACGTACAAACTGTTCCATAACGTTTTATTTTTTATTTTTATTTTTATTTTTTTCTGTTGGAGGGTTGGTTATCCTGTTTATTTCCTTCTTCCTCTAGTGTTATACTTAAAATGCTTTACTAAGCAGAAAGTTTAAACATTTTTACTGTGTTGTGCTTTGCTTTTGTTATTAGAATTTCACTTAATTATATGTGGCAATTACTTTTTACATTTTCCAGCTGCAGTTTGTGTTTCCTGCACAGATTGTAACAATTTTGGTATTCCATGCTATGCATTTCCTTCAACTTGTTTCTGTTTTCTATGCATTTTTTGCGAACATTGCATCTTTATCGTTGCCTCTCAACGTAATTATCCTTGGAAGCTGCTTAGGCCACACTCTTCACATGATAAATTTCACTGTGAAAACTTTTACACTAAAGTAAGTGCAAATAGAAGTTTGAGTTCCATCATTTCAGTCCACTTTTAGATAAGTACATTGTAAGCAGCTCAGTTCCATTAAAGTTTTTATGGTTACTTTCTATCCTAGTATTTTGTTTGGTACGGTTTTGCTTGCAGTTTCGTTTGAAAATAGTTTTTTAAATCATTAGTAGCATAAATCTTTAAGTTCCAATCAGTTTTTTAATGTATGTTGTATATCTTGATATTCAAAATGACTTATTGACACTGAAAATAGAAAATTTTATTATTTTAAAGTTATAAAAATAATGTTAAATATAGATTTAAATTTAGTAAATACATTATTAAAATATATGGAAAAATAAAATAAATAGAAAATACTAAACAATTTTATTTAAAATGATTAAAACTATTTTACCAGAGTAGAAGTAAATAATAAATAAATAATAGAAGTAAAAAATTACAATAACAACAAAAAACATTTTTTTTTTAATTTCTAATTAAATTTATTTAAAATCAATTAAAACATTGAAACTTTATTAACCAGAGAAGCAGTAAAATGTAAAGAATTGCAATAATAACAAAAACCAAATATATTCTGTTCAATTGGATATCATATTATCGAAAGAATATTAGATATATATTTCAATATTTTTTTCCAACATCAAATTTTATTTAACAACACGAAATATTTATTGTTTTTTAATAGCAAAACATATTTATATCATAAAAAATATATTTTAATTTTTTTTTTTTTTTGACAACAATAAACAAAAGGTCGTGGTTAAAATAATTTTAAATTTATTATTATTAATATCAATTATTTAATTAACAAATTTAAACTATATGATTAAAATAATTTCACAAACTTTAACCTTTTAGGATCGTTATGGCACCTGGAATTCTGTGGTGCATAGCTAATTCCAAAAAATTAAATTGTGCGAGTGAAATAATGCTACAAAATTAACCCTTTGAAGACAGCAATTTCATTTCTGGACCAAAAAAAATTAAATTCGAATTTTACAAATCAAAAATTTCACAAACTAAACCATTTTAAGATAGCTAATTTATCTCTGATCCAAAAAAAGCAAATTCAAATTATATCAGTGAAACAATATTACGAGCTTAACCCTTCGAGAACAGCTATTTCATCGGTGATCTAAAAAATATAAAATGCTCTTTACTATCAGCGAAATTTACAGCTTCAAACCTCAATGTCTGAAAAACTATTTCAGATATTAAAGAAAATGCTATTAAAGAAAATGTCCTACAATAAGTAACATAAACTACATTCTTTATATTATCTGGATGCTCCAAAAATATAAGTAAAGCTATTTTTAAAATTTTTAAAGCAATAGGTCGTTCGTATGAGGTTGTCTCAAAAGTTGCACATCAAGAACAATGTATAATCTACAAGGAGCTAACGCAACAAATGAATGATATGCAACGTTTCGTCGTACATCTTGAAGACAATCCTTAATGGTTTATAAATAAATTAATATATATTTGGTATTAAAGTTAATTTCACTTTAAATATCAAATAGAAATATCAAATAGAAATATCAAATATATTTCAACGTTTTAAAGTTTAGTTAACTTGTGCCCCAAATATAATAGGATTAGTTTGCATTTACAAATTGCAAACATTTACTTGACATATTTTGTATCTTTAATGGAAATATTTTTAGCCAAAACTGTAAACGTTAACTACGTAAACTTCAATTTAAAATGTTCTTTCATTTTAATTTGATTTCTCTGAATATTATGCTTTACTACACTCAACAAGTACTGCAAGCAAATACAAAACATCTCAACGCAAGCTGAAGCATACTTTTATGCGCACTGTGGTGAATTTTAATGTTTATAAACATTTTATATACAGATTTTAAAAAGATTTTAAATTCTATCAATATAAGCTCCAAATAAAAGAACAACTTATGCTTGGATTGAAAGAAAAAATAATTTTATCATTGTACATTACATATTATATATATGTTAAATATATATTTGTATCATATTAATACATGCACACTCTAATTAATTAACAAAATTATTATTTTCATTAAATTAATTAAAAATGAAGGTATTTGAATGCATTAAGTTAAAAGAACACTGAATAAACATTGACAAATGTACATTTATTATTATTACATTACATTATTTTTAATTATCTGGCTTAAATCTGGGATGAGTGGAAGATTTAAAGCCGGCAACTTTTCAATAGCAGAGTTATTAGTTGGTTGCACTTAATTATGCCATTAAATCTGGGATAGGTGGAATATTTAAAGCCGACAACTTTTAAATAATATTCCCAATAGATGTTGGTCTTCATATGAAAGGTTGTATGTCTTCTAAGTGGTTAGACTAAGTTATTCCATCAAAGATCTGCTAAGGTCACGTTGCCTGGCTTCACCATAAACCGAACCCTCTACCATATTCCACATTTAACTATAATTCCTGATATGCAACACTTTTAAAACAAGTATATCCAATTTCATTTTCAATAAATTTTTTTAGATCTAAAACACTTTAAGTGCGGTACACTTTCATCCCTTCTCGCACAAATATTATTGTAACATTTTTGCAATTTCACTTCCAATTTAAACACAATTTAAGTAATCGCATAAAATCGAATTCCATAAATTTTTTGTTCAATCAATTCAGCTTACGAGGAAAAATCCAAGACCACAAAATATCTCGTCTGCCGGCAATTTGAACATAAAATTGTTGGCAAACAGAGGACTTTATGGAACGAAATGCATTGCACTTCATGCCATTAAACTAAGTTCAGTTATAGTTTTTTTTTTCTTACTGAAAACGTAGGCATATATGAGTGAGCATAGATGAAAGTGTACTACATAAGCATAGGGATTTGTTTTCAATTAAAATCTCAGCCTGAAAAAATTTCTTGATAGTATTCTGAGGTGTACGTAGACGTTGATATCAATCAGAATTAATTGAATGATGTGAAAGACTGGTAGCAGTTTATGATTTAATTGAGTTTTTGTTGTCATCATCTTTTGAGAATTGAGATTGGATGACAAGTGTGGTGTAGCATTAAGGTCTTTCTAATATTGTGGACGAATCCAAAGATTTGGTTTCAGTTTAATAGACATTAAATAAGAAAGGGACAATGTTGATGAGAAAAGGAGTTTCGTTTTGAAAGTTATTTTTTTTAATTAAACAGAATACACTTTTATGTATTTTAAATTAACATCAAAAAACTGTGAGCTCAATTAGTAGTAAATGGATATTAAGACTTTAAACAAAGATTAAAATAAAACTTATATTGGAGATTTTGATTTAAAAGAATACAGAGTGGTTTATGAATTGAAAGCACCTGCTGCGTAAAAATAACTTTACCTCGAAAATAGACAGCCAATGTGGCACAATGGTCACATCTGTGACAAAAAGCCGAAGGCAGTAAATATGAAATCTTGAAATATCCTCAATTTACGAAGTGTTGGCTAATCGAGACCACACACTACCAGATACTAGATAAGATTTCTCAAATAAATATATTGCTCAAGATGTGTGTGTCATTAGAGAATTTTATAAGGTACGAGTAGTTTAAGGTAAAATATAAAAATAGAATTATTCTTCAAAAAATGCTCCTCCTTCGGCAGCAAAAAAAAAATAATGAGAGAATATTAGACCTCTAAACGAAAATTCCTATTCTTCAGAAAATAAAATTCAACTTCATTGTTATAAAAAAACTTCTTTAAGAAAATAATCATGAAAGAAATATTAGCATTTTCAGCCAAAATTCTTTGAAAGAATATTTTTCAGACCAAGTATCGCAATGAATTGTGAATTAGAATATTCTACATAATTTAATTTAATGTAAAACAATAATAACCATATTATAGAAAAGAAAAGGTATAAATGAAATATCAGCCTTTTGAAGAAAAAAAGCTTGGAAAAAATATTTTTAAAAAATAATTAAAAACAACCAGAACAGCTGGTTAATCCCAATAAATTTTATATAAAAATATTCATCAGAAATGATTCTATTATTCAATATTTTTATAAATTTATGAAAACAACATTGTAAGAAAAAATTATTAACGATATATTAGCAAGGTGAACGATTGAGTCTCAACTATCCCCAATCCATTCTTACTTCTAAACAATATCCTCACATCTCTCACTATTATTACCATTAAACCATTATCATAACCATTAAATCTCAGCCACACCTAAACCATCTCCTCCTATTTTACACTACCATTACCATTATTCATATGCTAGCCTATGTTACGAGATATATTTATATTTTCTGCTTATAGATTCCTGCAGGCTACAATAACAATATTACCGAACTTAATTGCATTTTATACTATTATCACCTTCACAGTATGATATGAAGCATATGAGTGGTTTTTTTTTACCCTTTTTTGTGTCTAGATAGTATGCTATTTGATTTGTTTAGAATTAAGTACCTCCTTTGCATATCGCATATACTCTTGAACTTGCTAGAAGTCAGTTTGGTTGTTTTCTTCTCACTCACAAAGTTAAGCCCACTTACGCTGAAATAATGGCCCGTTATAGCACTACAGGATTAGCACAGACTAGAGACCAGCGTACATGCAACGCAGAAGACATAACTCCCCCATTAAGTAAAAATAAACCAATCTGATAAGACTTGGCTAAGATCCTATTTTGACAGAATGACAGCTCGGTTAGGTCGGCAAGAAAAGAGCATCCGAAGATTTTAGATCTTCACCTAGTTAAAGATGGATACTGATACATGAGGCGCAGCACTGTTTCTTCCTCATCCGCAGAGCTACAACCTAGACAACCTCGTCATTATAGAGTAGACCTAATTTAATAGTATGTCTTTCCATCACACAGTAACTCATCAGCATTAATACTGTAGTGCTGACTAGGTTACGCTTTAGTTAAAGAAGCTGAATTTAACAACTTTAAAAACTGAAATAAAGCAATTTTACTAAAAAAAAGTTGAGATTTAATGTATACCATTGACTTATTTGGATTAGCATTATAATTTTAAGTAACAGAATTCCTTTACGTTATACTAAATATAGAAAATAGAATTGCATGTGCGTTATATTATAAAAGATTTTTTTTTTTGAAATTCCTTGTCAATTTTCCATGTCAATCTTGAAGGGATAAAAAGACTTAAGGACATAGTTTTATATAAAAATTATTTTATAAACTTTTATCCAGGCAACTACAACACTTTAGCAGAAAAAAATTAATGGAAGATATAAACAAAATGGCTAAAGTTATATTGACTCTAGGGATATTTATGCAGACTATACAAGTACTTTTGCATACCAGGATTACAGTTAATAAAGTACTTGTGTATGAGAGCATAGAGCAGAGATTATTGTTATTTTATGTATTATTTATTACTTTCTTGAATTCCTGTCTTAAGCAAGAAAGTAATGCGGAAAATGCTTGCTCCGCTCCTTGAGTAAGTAGAATTGCTACTAAATGGCAAACACAGGACAATAGTGCGTATGGAATAAAGCAAATAAATGTCTGCTTAAATAAGCGAATGAAATATAAATTATTTTTTAATAAATGCCCAAAGGTAATTTCGTGCAGCTGCTGATGTTGTGCTGTATTTAAGCACTTTGGCAAATCCTTAAACACAATATTAAAGCAAAATGCTCGAATAATCCTAAGAAGGAACAGAAAAGTCTACGGAAGCATAAGACGGAAATTATTTTTATTTTTCCACAAAATTGTGTGTATATTTCTCTTCTTTCCAAAATACATGAAACTCACAGGATTCTTATGTGAGGTCTTCAAAGCTGTATGTCCTGCCAGTTACTTTGCCAATTTTATTTATTAAAGAAGATAAACGTAATTTGATTTTTATTTAATAAAGGCTACTTTCTATTTAGTGTTAGACTGACAGCATTTTTTTTAGCTTTGTTTCTTTTTTCCTCAAAGTCCCTTCCAAACTAAATACAGATTGTGTCGAAAGTTGATATTAGAAGGCGTCTATAATCAACGTGTGATTTTGTGTTTGATGCGATTATTTGGTTTACACACATTTTTCGTTACATAAAACAAAGAAATTTAAATTGTATATACACTGGACTATATTCGGTTTAGTTAAAAATGAACAAAGTAAGAATTACGAAAGTTTACGGTCAACAAATGAGGTAGAAATCAAAATTAAGGTTACTATTTTAGAAAACAGAAAATCCACTAGACACCAATGAATCAATAACTTGTCTTTGAAAAATCGTACGAAAGTTAATAGGACGCTTTCTGATATTTTATCAACTATGGAAATAGAAAATTCTCCATCAACAAACGAGGTAGAAATTAGAACCTTAATCAGCATAGTAGAAAAAAGGAAAATCCCCTATACAAGCTGGAATCAATAATATATATTTAAAAAATATTTCCAAACTTAATAAAACGGTGTCTGATAGTACATCAGTTACGGAAATAGGAAAATTACTTTCAACAAATAAGGATGAAATCAGAACTTTGCTTAATAATTTAGAAAAAAGAAAATCCCTTGAACAAGATGGCATCAATAACATGTCTTTGAAAAATCTTTCAAAACTTATTAGAACGCTTTCTGATATTTTATTAATAATGGAAATAGAAACTTCACCTTCAACAAATGATGAAGAAATCAGAACCGCAATTAGTGGTTAAAAAACAGGGAAATCATCTGGACTAGGTACAATCAATAACATGTCTTTGAAAAATCTTCCGTTGTTGGTAATTAAAGAATCAAAAATATCATGTATGAATGAATGTTTAAGTATTTTCCATCAAATCTAGAAATCTGTTATGTGTCCAAAACCTGGAGAAGTCATTTCTTTGCCTAACAATTGGAGACCAATAATCTTATTGGCTGCTATAAGTAAATCCGTTGTCAGGATTAATAAGTATCAAAGATATGTATATCATTAATACAGTACTTTCTTAGGTATCTTCCCGCAAATTTGGAAAATGGTCCTGTTTGATATCGCAAGTCATACCGGATTGAGTGTCAAATTAAAAAAATTATAATATTCTAGTTAAACTTTGAGCCAAATAAAACTTTTAGCTTGCTTTTTATCAAATACAGAGCTCTTGGTTAAAGATCGAGAGTTCTCTGAGTAGCGTATAATCTAGCAAAGAAATAGAAGATAATTGTATTATCTACTTAGAAGAAATTTAAAAACTATTCCAGATATTTTAAACTTATATTTATGACATTTTTCAATTAGCTTTAAGTATAAGTAACTGACACATCCCACATTGACTACCTATTGGTCCGTTAAGTTACTCTAAATCTCTTGTTTAAAGCTAATTCTTTTTAAGCGATTTGTTCATCTATTCGATACTCATTAACATATCTTTAGAATTACAATTATTATAATTCCTCTAACCATTTTATTCATATAGAGATATTTTTCGCTTGATATATGTTAAGAAATGTATATTTTCTTAACAAAAACATAAAATTAATTTTAAATATAGAATCCATAAAAACGTTGACATATTACACGCGTCAAAATTTCTTTGAAATCAATCAAATCAAGTACCTTAATTCCATTTTTTTCACAATAATTTGTAATTAACTTTCACTTCAATTTATATTGATTCCAAAGTAGTACGTATATAAATCTTATTTTTCTGTGTGAGTAAAAATATAATACAAAATTTATAAGAAAATTAATTCAATGCTAATCATCAGCGTTGTTTCCAAAAATATGTCGAATATTAAGTGAATATGACAGGCACAGTTAATAAAAATGTCTATACGGATAATTGATTTATGTGAGGATACAATGAAGACTGCTTATTTTGTCAACCGTTTCCTGAAGTAGCATAAGCATATAAAAATTTAAACATTTTTAATATCAATCCTAAACAGAGGATTTCTATGCATAATACATACAACATTTCTCCCCAGATATATGTATATTTTCTTATATAATTTTTTACATATGACAATTTTCATTATATAAACACATGCTGTAATAATATTTTATTAGCTCCGCACATTTGCTATGCTGTCAGTTTTATATTAAAATTGACAACATAATAACGCGCCAAATTTCAGATATAAAATAAATATCTGCATAAATGATTGAGATTATGTAATTATTTTTAAATATTGATTAACTGTCTGATTTTATTACATGTTTTTTTTCTTTATAATATATTAAAAGGTTGAATTTAAATTAAAATATAAAAGAAAATATGTTTTTCCATATGAAATGAGTATTCACATTTCGCTGCCTAAAAATATGCAACAATTACTATTCGTGTATCTATGATTTCTGATATATGTTGTTTTTAGTTCATGTTCAAATAGAATTTTTAATTTTTTCTGAAAACCTACACTTTTTAGTTTAAAAAAATATTTGCGTTTATTTCGCGAACTCTTGATAACTTTCACCAATCAGAAATATTTATACAAAATATGTAAATTTTCATTGCGTAGGAAAACTTGCATTTATTTACCTTGAAAATTATATTCGTTATTTATTTAGGTGAGAGAAGCTTCAATACCAACATTTCATATCAATAAACGAATATATAAATACGTTTATTTTTTTAATATATAAAACCCACGTTAACATTTAAAAAATTTGTGCAAATGAAATTAAATTCCAAACCAAATAGAACATTTATTAATGAAATAATATTTCGACATTAGTTTAAATTTTAGTAGTAGAGGCAATAGTAGTAGAAGGGTAAACATTAAATTCACTTCCATTGAAATTGTATTACAATATAAATATACAATATTAGCATATATATTACATCATTTTAAAAACAATATTTATATACATAGGGCATCAATCAAAGCTACCAACTAACAAATAGCGCAATCGCATGGTTCACTGACGGATCGCTTGCGGAGGAAAGGAGAAAAATACTAGCATATTCCAAGCTGAAATTTACGCAATTTTAAAATGCGTACTCAACAGTATTGAACGGAATTACTAGGGTAAAAATATTGCAATATTGACAGACAGCCAAGCGGCGATCAAGGCACTGAACTCGCATCAGGTGACCTCAAGACTGATGTTAGACTGCCTTGATAAGCAAAATCTGCTTGGCGAATCGAAGCAGGTGTCGATTCTTTAAGTACCGGGACATACTGACTAACGCGGAAACGAATATGTGGACAAACTAGCCAGGAAGATGATGCGTCCAAAACCTTTTTATGGACTAGGTAATAGTACACTCTTTTCTCTCATAAAAATAAAGAAGAACTAGAACAAAAAGGATTACTAGGATAATATACCAGAATTAAATGTGTTGTCATTCTGGTTTGTAATTTCCCACTACCATAATTGAACTTCTATAATTTTGAGGATAAAATATATTTCTTCTCTGTTGTTATATGTATTATTAATAATATTTTTTTTATTAATTGAAATCGATTTTTTGCTTTAATGTGTATGATGAATATGCAGTAAAATTTAAAAAAATAATACTAAATCATCTTGTTTTCGTCTCCTATACTTGAACTGTGCTACCCATATTTCTCTAGCTTCTCTAGTATTATCTTACAGATGTCAAGTCACATTTCTATACACAAGAGAACAATTTATTTTCAAAATTTTCTAAACACAATATTATGTATTTATGTTTTATAATACTTTGAAGTAATAAAAAAATTATGACATATCGATAAAACCATCAAGCTTTACAATACAAACAAAATCATTTTATATAAAGCCCGTAGGAAAAGTTTGTCTGTTAAAGCAACTTTAAAACATCTTATAAGTACTTCAGTCAGCAACATTGTGCCCAAAACTTTTTCTATAAATGACACTTAATGTATATACATGTTTCTTTTATTTTCTCTATAAATATTTTATACTCGTATATTGGCATGCAAAAAACATTCTTTATATTTATCAATGATATTTTTGAGTTCAATAAGAAATTCTTGTGCCAATACAAATATATCATAAACTCTAATATGTGCTAAAGGCAGTTGGTGGTATATACTCAACGTACAACCAAAAATAAACCAAATCAAAGTAACTTTTATCTTTTTCATCCTATACAAATGATTTATCTTTTCCTCATTTATTTATTTCGGTCTTAACACTTAATCAAATCTAGGAATAAAAATAAATTTCCTTACACTTGAATGAGCTAAACACTTAAAAGGATACGTTACGAGAAAAAATTCAAAAATCAATTGAAAAATCAAACAAACAACCTTTTCCACCAGAACCCAAAGAAGTGAACCCTAGAAGAGCAGAAAATAAAGCAGCTTGAATGCACACATATCACGATTCTAATTAAATTTGCACAATGTAACAGGATCCTCCAAACAACAACAAATACTGTTCTACATTTAATGATAGCCATTTTGTTCAAGGGTCCTCATTTTCCGTGTTTACTTTCCGTATTTACTTTCCATAAACAAATACAAAAAATACAAAAAAGTGAACTATAATAATTTAAGTGCATGACTTCATATCGACACACTCACTATAAATGCTAATTACTATTTCACTAAAATTATTTCAAGCTCATCGGTCAATTAACAAAATATACAAGATATTTACTTACATTCATAGATGGGGTATAGACATGCATACATACATGTCGGTACCATGTTTTGCCACCTTGTGGCGGATTGAAATTCATATGAACTGAACTCGGCACATGTGTAAATTGATTGCGTGCTAACATTTGCCATCAAAGTGCCATTTCAGTGTATTTCATGTTCATCCATCAGCATTTGTTAAGTATTTCCACATCAATTCACATGCGAATATGTTTGATTTCCGTGCCTTCAATAAGGCGAGATGCTTGTTTGGCATACCACAAATGAATCGACAAGACCGACCTGCCACTTCGTCGTGGAGTAAATGCGAAGAGGCATGAAAATAAATTTATTCTGGAAAATCGTTCATGCCAGCTTATTTTCCACGACCAAAGCAGTAATAGGTTTTGTTTTATTAAATGTGGGTTTAGTTATTCTTTGAGAAGACTGCTGTCTTTCCTGCTGTCTTTCCTGCTACATGCCAAGTATTTTTATTAACGTGTTTAGCACTGCCTTGTTGTACTCCTATTCCCATTACATAGCTTTTAACTCCTGTCATGTTCCAATGTATGCGACATTAACTTCATTTTGCTTCAATAATCTTGGTATCAAAAATTCTGTACATTGCTCTAACCTAACCTTATATGTGTACTAGGGATACATTTATACCATATACCAAAATTGCAAGGTATAAATAATTTCAAATATACAGAAATTGTTAGAGAAAAAATAACATTAAATAAATAAAATTTATTTATAATAAAATTTGCTCTTAAATTTGAAAAAAAAAACATTAAATCATATTAAACTAGAAATAAAAGCATTCTACGTGCTTTGAAGACAACTTCTCTTTCAAAATTCTTTCTGAAAATGCAAATATTCCGTGATTTACTTATATTTTTCATTAAAGTACTAAAATATCATACCTACCAAAGAATCACAGACCTATATACACACATATAGTAAGGATATCGAAATAGGATATCAAGAAATTTGCCTCCCTAAGCGTGTTGCGATATGTAAAGTATAACTAAAAAACGCATAAATCATCTGTCACAGGTTCACGTATTACTTATTTAAAGCTAAAGGTTGTAATTATTTATAGCATATGAATATTAATATATGATATACATATATTGTCAGTATTAACTGTTGGAGAAAATTTGCAGAAAATAATAACTCATAAGAAATTATTTTTGTACAAAAATTGTATTTAAATTGGAAAAAAACTGTAAAATATAACAGTTAAGCAAATTTATATAGCTGTGGTTTATGCATTAGTTCTAAATGAAGCAAAGCAAATACAGTTGTGTTTAGGAATTAAATTAAATTAAGAAACTTTTAAATAAAGTTAGTAAGGTTTGAAAGAATAACATACGAAGTTATAGAAGAAACAGCGGTTAGTGTAACCCCACCACCTGGTAAGTAGAGATTATCACAAACCGCAATAGTTGTTTCTATTTATAATATTTATTTATTCTATATAATAAATGTTTCTGATCGGAAGTATTGGTATATCTTTCAACACAAGACCTGTCACAACCAAAGGGCCATATTATATAGACAGTTATGGTCACGTCAAATCAAAAAAACTTGTTTTCTATGACCACCTGGTAAGTATGAGATTATCACAAACCGCAATAGATGTTTCTAATTATAATATTTATTTATTCTATATAATAAATGTTTCTGATCGGAAGTAATGATATTTCTTTTAACACAAGACCTGTCACAACCAAATGGCCATATTATATACAAAGTCATTGTCACGTTATATATAAAAAAGTTATAGTTTCCAATGTAAATTAAAAGGAATGAGAATGAGAAAAAGAGAGAAATTTCGACACTGTTGCTCAACAATAAATGTCAGAATTTGTCGTGAACATTCCTTATTCTCTATCTGTATAATATCGAATTAAACTAATCTATATAGTTTAGTTTGTATAATTATGCCGTTTCTAAGAAACGGTTAACTTTATGGAATATCACAATGAGAGTACTGGATTCTCATAAAAAAAAAGCCTACATATCGTTGAGTATTCACATCTGAAACAGTGTAGGAGAAAAATTTTTTCGAAGCAAATGATCCATAAATCAATATCATCAAAAATTTATATGAAAAAGTTTAAAACGTTTCTGAATACTGCTAAAGTGAAACTCTTCAATAATAAATAAGGTGATATGCCTTAATCTAACAAGGAATGTCGGGCAATCTGTGCTGGAGCCCATATAACTCCAGCAATAATAATAGTGTATACCCTAATATGGTTCAAAGATGAGATATATCTTACACAAAGAACGAAGAATTTTTAAATATATATATTTATTTTATATAATATATATATTATCTCATTACGTAGTTTATACCTTGATGAGCTTTATGGATGATACCTTAGTAGTTAATATGCTTCAGTAACGTTATTAAAAATTATGCAGCAAAATTATATTTATATATATAAATATATATATTATTTTAAACTTTTATTTTTACTTTTAAATATTATTCAAAGAAACTATCTCTCTGTTATTTGAGAACAATTTTTTTTCATTCTCATTATTCAGTACTAATTTGTAGTTTGTTTTATTATAGAATTCTAGAATTTTATTATAGAATTCTATTTAATATTCAAAACATATAAAGAAACGATGAATATGTTATATAAATTTGAATTTATGTATATTATTAAATATTAGTCATTTATTTATATTTAATTTCGTTATAAATTATATAGCAAATATAATACTGCTATATAGTTTTTAATATCGCTACTGTAGTATATAAACTACTACGGAATCGTCCAAAAAGTTCATTCAGGTGTAAAATTGGTAATGAGATTTCAAGTTAATAATAATTGAAATTCTTAATTCCAAAATCAAAACCACAAACGAAAGCATGACATCATAAAGAGTAAGGGAGTGTAACTGAAATATGCTAATTAAATTTTGAATTCCATTGTAATGACAGATTAATTTTCCATGTCCGTAGGACTAAAAATCTGATTTAAATCATTTATCAAAACATACATCGCATCCTTGCATTTAAATCACTTCAGATTATCGTATAAACGTGAAATTAAACTGGCTTAATCCAACTGAAAAAATTTATTAAAAATGATTTTACACAAATTTTTTTAAATATTTTATAAACAAAAAAAAAAAGAAAAACAAGAAAAAAAAATAAAAAAAACATAAGAAAAATTTATTAATTCACATTTTTTATTAAAAGAAATTAATCGTTTAAATTCAATCAGCAAATTGCACGCATTTCAATTTCATACAGATTAAAGCATTTACTTAATTATACGTAATTAAATGAAAATTATAATATTAATCAATAAAATAGAAAATCATTTATTATACACCAGCAAAAAATTACATGTAATTACATGCAATTAAACACACACACATATTGCAGACACATATACACACACACACGCACTCAGGTACAGAGCAAGAATTAAAAGCGCTCATCAGTCGCATCAATTCTGAGTGAATAAACTGTCATTTTATGCCTGCTTTGGCATCCGCCATTTTTTGACCTGCAATAATCACGCTCCGTCTGCTTCACCTTGTTTTTATAGGATTTTGTGTTTGCAACAAATACACTCATTTAAAGTGTGTTTGTCATTGCTACACCTCTGCTACCTTTGCTACCTCTGCCCATTTGTTTTTGTTGCAGTCAGAGTGCTTACATAAAAACATCAATTAACAGTGTAATAATTACCAGCACACACTGCCGTATGAAAAACTCATTAGCAGTGAAGTGATGAAAAAGAACGAGAACAAGTGTGAACAGTAGCAGACATAACCTCCATAACATGCACACCTCACTGAGTGAAAATTGTGCGAAATAATAGAATTTTTTTATTTTTTTGAAGACTGGGAAAATATTTACACATTTATGTTTATATATATACTTAGTCTGCTGGCTCTAGACATACTTATATATAGTTGTATTACAGCTTTAGTGAGCAAAAGAACAGTCAAAGGAATTATCTTATCACACATTTTTTTATCCGAAATAAGATAAGATAATACAACAGAAGAGAAATATTGAGTTTAAAATATAGAGAGAGATTAATTTACATATAAAAAGCAATTTAACCTGAAAACAAAGTATAAATACAATAATACTTTAATTAAATTTAATTAAATACAAAGTACTATTCATATAAACTCAAATGATTTTATTGTGGCGGCATCATAAACAATTTTGTCTCATAACGGCCCGAGTACAACTGAAAGTCATTGTAGAAAAGAATGCTGCAAAAAAGCAGAGCTAGAGCTCTTCTCTACGTCTTGCCAACTTTCTGCTAAACTCTGGTAAGAATTAAAATAGATAATCGACAAGGAAAAATAGCAGCGCCCAGCATTTCTATTCAACACATACGATAACCTACTCAGCGTTAAGCTCAAATAAAATGATTTCACATTCTAGAGACGAAAGTGCTCCGTAACTGTGTTAGCAAGCTCAATGACCATCACCACTCTAACTCGGTTTTCCACTAAATTCTCAATTAAGTAAACTATCTATTGTCTTCAGGAAACTATGTATTGTCTTTGGCGCGCACACATCTAACTTGATGTGTTTATATATTCTCCCTTCTGATATTCTGAACACCGAACAATTTTCTAATGAGGTTCTTCAAACTTTTTCCTTAGGTTTCCCTAATACCCTGTTCTCTAATTCAATGAAATGGATTACTTTGACAGAGTATACTCTTAAAGAACTCTAAACTATTGTAAATACCAATCATCGCTCATAAGTATCACACTCCCTGATTACTAAAAAAACTTACCGGAAACCTTTCACAGTCTGATGGCTAAATTATTCTTAACTCGTTTCTTGGAGATTGTTTAACTGGGTTCAAGTCTCCGAGAAAAAATGATCATTTCATTTGATTCCTCACATCAGACTATAATTGTTGGATATATTATAGCTCTGAAAACTAGTAGACTGTGAATAACATAATTACTGTAACCATAGTTTTCTGATAAATTCACCAAAACTTGAAATGCATTACTCTATAATTCTGGCCATAGATGGAAAAAAATGGAATATATAACACTAGTTCTAACCATAACATCGTATTTTAATGTATGTTTATTTTTTAGAAGATTTGATTTTTAAGTTGGTAACAATCATATTCAAATCAGTGTATTGCGTTCAGCAAGGACTCAAATACTACCATTCGCCAGCTGAATATTGCACAAAGCCAGGCTCTGAGAAGACTTTTCAAGGTGACATGGTATATTAGGACGAATGACATCGTCAGGGACCTCATGATTGATCTGATCAAAAAATACATAAAGGATAGAGCCCTGAAACTATTTACGAAAACTGACAGGCTTACCAACACTGTGTCATCAAATCTTGGAAAAGTTATAGGCTCTTTGGGGAGGTATGCAGATCTGAGGTCAGTTATAGCTTAGTCTGATGAAGTGATTAATAATAATCCACTCAAAGCGTAGAAAGGGGTTATGCAGAAACATCGCAGTTAATAGAGAATAAAAGTGCCTTATTATAATAATATTCAAATATTAATATTTTAATATTGTCGAATCTTTCAAACCCAACCTAGATAGCAGTGTATAAATCTGACTTCTCAATTTTCAAATAACTGCATAATAACGAACTAAAGATTCGAAAAATATTTAGTTTGAATAAAGGATAAATTTTTACTATTGAGTTTATATTACATTAATAAAAAAAATATTCTTCCATAAATATTAAGTAAATTTATTTATTACTTAAGTTGGAAACAATGTGTCAAGAAAATATTTCATTCATAAATCAACTATAAATTTTATTAACTTATTTAACTTACAAAATGAAATGCACTTTATTACTACTAAAGGCAAAGCTTTGCTCATAATATCTATGGATTTCTTGGAATCCAAACAATTTGCTACTGAATTCCTTCTCAAAATATCTTATAACAAAGCGCTCACTAAATTGATTTGAGTGCGAAAATGTCTGCAATTTATGGCATTTAAGATTTGCCAAATACCATTCCTTTGTTAATGTCCCACATAATTAAAGATTTATATAATTGAAGTTATTTATAAATTATTGAATTAAAATTTACGACATGAAATAAAATTGACATCTTTAAATAAATTTTAGTAATAAAATCATATAGAACAAAAAAAGAAATAAGTCACCAATCATTTAGTTCTGCGTAGGAGAAACTTAATCAAGGTATCAAATTTTTGTGGTTATTAATTGTCAGTATTTATTAAATCAATTACTAATAATAAAAAATTTGATTTTAAGAAGAAAAATTATGAACTGTTAAATCAATATTCAATAAATATTCGTAATTTTAAAATATATAAATAGAAGCCATAAAAGTCATAGCTTCTAAATTGACAGTTCTAATCCTAGCACTTGCAGACTATAAACTATAAAAGATTAGAATATTCCCTAAAGCCACTGATGATTAGTACTCTACAATACTCGAAACAGCGTTGTATGGTTAGCAAAATTTCAATAAATGAAGTAAAATTTTTGTTGTTGTCTTTTTATAGCTATCCGAACCCTTCTAGTTATACGGATATTTAACTAATTTCCTACTTTTATATAATGCGGCCTATTTAAAGTTTGGAATTAAATCTGGCTATAAAATTTTTTGCTTTATTTGAGGAAGTACATTTTGTTATTAAATATGAGAAATAACTTTTTTAAAATTAAGTTAAATTAAATAAGTTAAATTAAATTAAGTTAAATTAAATATGAAGCTGGCTACATAGTACTTAATTATAAAAACTCAATTGGTCAGCACATTTTCGATTGCTTGGGGTTCTGTCTTATGAATGGAAGTCTCAAATCGCAACTGTTACAAGCAGAATTTTAACCCAGAAGTCGCGGTTTTTTGTAGATAACATCAATCGAGAGCTTTGACTATGATCTTTTGATTTCAGTGTCAACATTAAACCGCTTTGTCTTTTTTTTTAGTAGATTTTTTTAATACTACTACACCATCTGTTAAAAGTGATATTATAATGCCTAAAGATACATTCCAGCTGTTGCATCTATATTTCAGAATGAAGTAACGTTTGACTTCAATATACATAATTTGATGTAAAGACTTATATTGTTATATTATATTATATTAATTTTTATATTTGATATCTGGATTCACTGGATAAAGTTTCATATGTTTTCAAATTTTTTTGCTCCTTCTTTTAATGGTTCAGATATTGCACCAACGAGACATAACGACTTATTAAATTTGGCTAAAGTTGGTTTTAAATTTCGTAACTTATTATTCTCCAACATAACCTGTGTCTTCCGGTTCCAGTAGTACAATCTGAACAAAAATAAGTAGATGTCGATGGTATATAGTGGGTTACTCAAGAAGGTATTATTTAATACCTTATAAATATAAAAATAAAATTTTAAAATGTATTTTATTTTCTGGAAAACAAACTAAAGCCTTTTTATAAAAATTATTTTACTAAGTCTCTTAATTTTTATAGGGCTTAGATAATTTTTATGTGTTAAATATAAGCTACGTAAACCTCGTATAAATTAATTATTAAAATTAATTAATAAAATTAATTATTAAAATTATTTTAATATAAATATTAACACAGTGCTTATTTAGTTAGTGTGGATTAAGGTAAACTTTAATTAAAAGCGAATGTTTATGCTTTAAAGAATATTAAATAGCTACTGATATAAAAAGATCAATTAATACCCAATTTCTCAGCATATACCTAGGTATTATATCAGTAAAGTTATAAATCAAAGTCTAACGAAAACCAATCGAATTTTCTGCGTCGTTTTTAAGAAAAAAATTTTATCTTGCACTTTGCACTTTTTAAACCAAAATTTAAATAATATTTTGTTTTGTTGTTTTAATTCTATATATATCGTCTAAGCTTTTTATGGCTGAAATCACCTTCATATAATTTACAATGCAGTTATCATTGATAGTTGTTTTTCAACTAAAGCAATTTCCCAATCAATGTTCGCAAAAAGGTGACTATACATTTTCTATTTGTTTTTCATTATCAATCCCAAAATCTCATGGCTTTTTGGTTCCGTTTAAAAAAGATTTATGAATTAATTTCCACAGACGTGATTTCGTAACGCGTTCAGTGAGACGATTAGATTAGAACCATTGGTGTTACTGTAGTTTTTAGCAAACTGATTAGGTACTGTTTGCCTACTCTGGTATTTCATAGAACGTACCCGAACACGGCACTGCGGGAGGTGAGCAAGCAGTTTACCTCAGAGTAACCGAAGAAATTTTTATTTTTAACTTTTAATCAAAGAAAATTGAGGAATTTCTATAAAATTTCAAACCAATCAAAAAAAGAAAGCAATCAGTAGGAATAACAATTTAAAATTAATTAAAAAACTGATTTAATTGCCAATACGTAATTGATAAGTTCAAAAAAAACAAAAATTTTGCAAATCGCTGTGATAAGCATGCATGTTGTACATGTTGCCAATTAAGTGAGTGAAGTGTTTAGAAAATATAATACTATGTAAAAAAAAATAATAATAATAATATTAAGTAAATTATGAAGCAGAAAAAAATCTTATTAAAAATGTACTTAATTTCTACAACAACAAAAAAATGCTCCTTTCCACTTTCTTGTACGTTTTTCACTATATAGATAATCTGCATGTCTGTGGCTAAACTTGGAAATCAGTTTGGAAATTCTGAAAAATTTTTGTATAGTCAGCATAACTCAAAGTACTTGTTCTTCACATGTATTCATATTAAATAACTCGTAAAAACTATTAATATCATCCTTATCAGTCCACATGAGACAAATTGGCAGAAATTAGCAAGCAAACTTTTGTCTACGAAAATAATATTTGATTCGATAAAAAAGCAAAACCATAATCAAAAATACTACCGAATTACGTTATTAGCAAATTTAATATCTGAAAATGATATCTCTAATGCTATCACATATTCTTATAGGATTACAAAATTATCTTCGTTCATACTACCTTGGGGTATATAAGCACGCGCACTCTATGGGAGTCAATAGTTGAATTTATTTGACATAATGAAACTTATTTGGGTTCTAGCACTTTTTGCTTTGGCAGGTAAGTGAACTTTTGTAATCCTTTGAACTAATAAACTATTTAAACACTAATACATTAATTATAATCTTAAATCCTAAATACAACAGCTGCCACAACTGCATTCCCTGAGAATGATGACACTCACATTCATGGTGAGAATGGTTGGTGGGTACCTCAAAAAGATGGTTCCTACGTATGGATGGGCGAAGATGAAGCTGAAGATATGCTAACTCGTATGGAAGCTGAAGAAGAATTCAAAGAACGCTTATCAATCTCCACCTCACCAGTTACTTTCTATTTGTACACTGCAAAGAATCCCAAGAAGGGCACCAAAATCACCACTACCACAAAATCCGTGAACAAATCTAATTTCAATGCTGCAAACCCAACCAGATTCGTTATTCACGGCTGGACTCAAAGCTACTTGTCATCCATCAACAGCGATATCCGTCAAGCTTGGTTGAGCCGTGGTGATTACAATGTCATCTTTGTTGATTGGGCACGTGCTCGTTCAGTTGATTATGCCTCATCCGTTTCTGCTGTCAGTGGTGTAGGCAAGAAAGTTGCTGCTATGGTTGATTTCTTGGTTCAAAACTATGGTATGTCCCTCGAGACTCTTGATGTTATTGGTCACAGTTTGGGTGCCCACGTTGCTGGTTTCACTGGCAAGAATGTTAAATCCGGTCAAGTCCACACAATTGTTGGTTTGGATCCTGCTTTGCCTTTGTTCAGCTACAAAAAACCAAACAAACGTCTTAATTCAGAAGATGGTTTCTATGTTGAATCTATTCAAACTAATGGTGGTCAACTCGGTTTCTTGAAACCCATCGGCAAAGGTGCTTTCTATCCAAATGGTGGTGAAACTCAACCTGGTTGCATCTTAGATGTTACTGGTGCTTGCTCTCATGGTCGCTCTGTCACATACTACGCCGAAGCTATTCAAATTGATGATTTCGTAACAATGAAGTGCTACGATTATGAGGATGCTGTCGCTAAGAACTGTGGTTCATCATACAGTTCCGTTCGTATGGGTGCCATGACCAATGCCTACATGGTTGAAGGTGATTTCTATGTACCAGTTAACAGCAAATCTCCATATGGTTATGGTAACTAAGTTCCGTTTAAAAAAATAAAATCATTATTTATATAACATATGCAATTTGTTTTCAATGATCTATTATATGAATTTATATAGGAATATAGGTACATATATAGGTAAATATAGGTAAATGAATCAATGCATACATACTTCCAAATGTAGATGAAAGGAATTAGGTTAGGTTAGGTTATACCGGCGATTCCTTGGAGTTCCACTTAGGCCTTTTGGCTCATTATGTTAACATACTGTATGCTGAAAAAACCCAGGTTTTGTGATTGATCAAGATCAAGGAATCAGATTACTTATTCAACATTTTGTATTTTAGAACTAAATCCTAAAATACACCAATTATGCTATAAAAAACTATGACAAGAAGGCTAAACTGATAGCTTTAAAAATATTTCTTCAATATTTTGTTCTTATCACATATCTCAAACTCTTTTATATAAGTTTTTTCTTCACTTTCCAATGGATCAACTTTTTTTAGCATAGAGTATACATTTTTATGCAGAAATCTGTTTCGCCCATAGACTTCTGGAGACTCTAATTACAACCTCATGGTAAAGATATATCTACCTGGTTACATTTATGGAAATGGAGACTGTGACCATCCAGAGCACACCTTCTTTTACTGTAATAGGTGGCTCACATTGAGAGAAGCGATAATAGTCCGAATTAAACCAATAAATCACGAAAACATAGTGGAGAAAATGAATGCGAACCCAAAGAACTGGCGAATGACAGAATCATATGTGATTCACGTTCTCAAAGCAAAGAAATTAGACTTAGAAATAAGAAGTAGAAATCAGAGTAATAATTAGAGCAGACACCAAAAAGTGCGATGAAAAAGTGGAGATCTGGTCGCAGATCAAAAATAAAAAGAGCATAATATATAAAAGAACCTTTCCAAAGTAATCCGAAAACGTTACCGAGAGGAACAAGTCTCTCCGATGAGGTACAGCTCCGGCCCGTATACTACATATTAACATGTTAGTGAATCGGGCACACTATTCCTATGATGGTCGGCTTGACAGTGCATAAAGCATTCGACGTTCTTACCACAAAAAAGGGGGACATAGCACCGTGAAGTTAAAATCTATTTTAGCCCTCTCATGGACTAACATTATCTCTCTATTATTATTTTCTTAATAAATTTGGTATGGTATTTACATCAGTACAGGACGACTTCCAAAGCAAGCTTTGTGGTCTCTTATTATTCTTTCCAAGGCCTGCAGATTCCATCAAAAGAGATACTCAGTTTTTATAGGTAAAATTCAACCTACAATTTTAATAGCAGAATTCTAATTGAAATTAAATCATTATATGGATTTAAATTATTATGCTTTTGGAAATTGATTTACGATATTCATATTACAGATATTAATGGATTTACTGTTTATTAATCTCTAAATGCAGAAACAACATTTTTATAAACAATCAATGACAATAGCTTTATCCCAATCAGCAAACCATGACCATGACGACTTATTAATCACAAAGTATTTATTACACCATTTACTTTAACTTTAATAATGAACAAGGTATCAGCGATATCAAATTATACAAATACGATAAGCTAAATACGATAAGCTACCGAAAAAGATTGCCCTGAACTTAGAATAGATTACATTGTACCGACGATCAAAAGAGTTTCATTTAGGCCTATTGACCTATAAATAACTTAACTTGAACCTCTGGCAATATTCAAAATGCTATGTAATAGAAGATCTTGCTATTGACAAGGAAAATGAACCATTTTTTAAAATGTAATCCTCTAAAAATAAAATTATAAGATAATCTATATTCTTACGATGGAAGTCCTTAACGTGTGATGGAGCAAAGAACCAACAGCGCATTGACAGCGACAATAAGATGGGCTTAATCAATTACATTCGACCATATATGATAGTATGGGATTTCATACATATTGAAATACAGATTAAAAATGAATATGGCTTACTCATATACTTGGGTTATATTATAACATGTTGTACAAAATATTGAAAAATTATTGTCAAAATCACTATTTATGATGTTAGAAGGAATAAATAGTAGCAGGTTATCCATTTTGTAGTTTCGAAAATAAACATAAATAAAACAAACTTGCTTTAGTTCAATATACTTAACATCTTATTATTATGTGTAATATATGATATTATTCAAAAGTCCCTTACATGGATTCTAAGTAGGTCATTTTCTCTTTTATATCGGTATATATAACCAACATCAATGATCTTTCGACGGTTGCTCAGTTTTGTTTATCGACATATCTATCTAGCAGGATATGGACTACACTGTATATCATACGATTATTACTGTCTACTTTGGAATGGAGACAATCTAAGAGTAACGCAAAGAAACAAGCACTTTTGTCCTTTATAAGTTGCAGTTTTATATGACTTTTTGTGAAAATATATCAATATGATTTATTTTTTTTACAAATAAATAAACAAATTTTTTATTATTATTATTGATTATTTAAAAAGGAATATTCCTTAACAATTCGTGAATCAATATTTAACAGAAATTTTATTTATTTGTTCAAAATTCTTATCTATAACTAACTAAGCTTTTTTTGAGTACTGGACTGTGACAATGGATCCATATCAATCATGTTTGAATATGTATACTTCATAGAAAATTTTACATATTTGCACTTAAAGTTTTATACAGACCTACTTGAAGTAAATCTCGATTAAAGCACTTAATTTAAATCTCATTGCTTCGTATTTTAATCAAAAAATGTTAACTGATTTTTAATTAACTAAATTATTTAGTGATATGTATATAAAAATATTTACAACTATATATTATATACTATATGAATTTCAACAAATGTATATAGAAATTTAGAGCGTTCTTTAATATTTTGTGATAAACCACAATATGATTACCACAATATGTATAAATATACATATATATATACAAATATTTATATGTATATAATAAAACTTATTAGAAAATAATGAATGACTGATTAATGTTTAAAAATGTGTATTTATCTAAACAAAAAAATAACCAATGACTGATTAACTTTTTAAAGTGTGCCTGAGAATGTATGAAACGTTAAGACTTCTCTAAACCATGGTGGCATGAACGATGTTATCAATCTTATCAATTTTTTGATAATGATATTCCTATTAATGCCACTTAAAACGTGTCAACCACAAGTATCTCATTGGCTATTAAATGGCTTTAAAACATATAATATTTATCTATTTTATATGCTTTTTATTTGTTTTAAAAATTAATTAAAAAGTATACAAACAAAAAGATTATTAGAAAGATTATTATTTAGGCACAACAAAAATGTATTTACACTAATAAAATAAATTAAAATTGGTAAAATTTGCAACAAATATCGCAACAAAAATCTTAAGTTTTTTATAAAAATCAATTAATCGAAATTCCCATTTTTGAGGAACGCCAAAATTTTAGTATAAAAGTGAAAGTGTCTCGGTATCAAAATTAGTTATTAAACATAATGAAATTAATTTGGATCTTAGCACTTTTCGCTGTATCAGGTAATAAAATACATATAAAAATAATTTACTAAAATCTCAACAAATAATACTTAATAATTCTATCTAGTCTCGGCATATCCTCTCGAGGATGATACACACATCAACGGTGAAAACGGTTGGTATGTGCCACAAATAGATGGTTCCTTTGTTTGGATGGACAAAGATGAGGCTGAATCCAAATTGGCTGAATTAGAACAACAGGAGACATTAGAAGGACGCGCTCTTACAACTGTACCAGTGAAATACTATTTGTACACCAAATCTAATCAATACACTCCACAAGAAATCACTGCAACCAAAAAATCAATTACTGGCTCTCATTTCAATGGCAAGAACCCAACCAGGTAAATTACTTTTTATAAATTGTGAATTTAAAGACCAAAAAATTAATATAATTATTAATTGTATATTAATAGATTCGTTATACATGGTTGGACTCAGAGCTACAATGATCCAATGAACTCCGGTATTCGTGATGCTTGGTTGAGCCATGGAGATCACAACATCATTATTGTTGATTGGGGACGTGCACGTTCTGTTGACTATGCCTCCTCTGTTATAGCTGTACCTGCTACTGGCAAAAAAGTCGGCAGCATGATTGAATATTTGCACAAGAGCCATGGCATGTCTCTAGAAACTTTGGATGTTATTGGTCATAGTTTGGGTGCTCATGTTGCTGGTTATGCAGGTAAAAGTGTAACCTCCGGTGAAGTGCACACCATTGTTGGTTTGGATCCTGCTTTACCTCTATTCAGTTATGACAAGCCAGATAAGCGTCTAAATTCAGAAGATGGTTTCTATGTTGAATCCATTCAAACTGATGGTGGTAAACTTGGTTTCTTGAAACCAATTGGTAAAGGTGCTTTCTATCCAAATGGCGGTAAGTCACAACCAGGTTGTGGTATTGATGCTACTGGTAGCTGTGCACATGGACGTTCCGTTACATACTACATTGAAGCCGTGAAAGAAAATGATTTCCCCACCATGAAGTGCGGTAATTACGAGGAAGCCGTAGCTAAATCATGCGGTAGCTCATACAGTTCCGTACGTATGGGTGCTGTTTCTAACGCATACATGGTTGCTGGAGATTTTTACGTACCTGTCAACAGCAAAGCACCTTTCGGCAAAGCTGCTTAATTGAATTTCAAACTATTTCATCATTTTTAATAAAGTAATAAACAATAAAACCTTACACAAACCTTTTTTAATTTGTCTTAGATAATAATAATAATATTGTATTGAGGTATACACTATAAGCACCTTTTCTATAGTAGCGCAATTTCAAAGCCCCTATGATTGATGGCAATAAACAATAGTGAATTAAGTTTTCAATAAAATTTATAAACATTGATACTTATCTTTTTTTAAGTATTAATAAATATATATTTAGAGGCCCTATGCTCCACTGGGAGAAGAGAACTGCAATAGTAGTAGCAATCAATATATTTACATTTTTCTAATACCTACCATATATTAAATTTTCAAATCTTGCATTTTTTAGAAATAAAAGTTTCTGTTGTATTCCATATTGATATGTGTTTTCTATATAATAGAAGTATTATCATAATTTATAAATTGTTAATAATAAAATGATCAAATTAATAAAATTAATAAAGACACTTTGTCCACAATACATCGTTTAAATTTATACTAAATAGAAATTGGAATTATTCTGAAGCAATGATTTTATTCCAGAAGTGATTCGCATTATCATCCACTCAGTATTTATAGAGTGACTTGGCAATTGATCACTACGTACGAAATAAACTTTCTATTTATATGAAGATGGTGAAATAAAAATAAAATGAAATTAAGTTAAATTTTATTATTTCCAGAAATTTAATAAATATAATAAATTAATCTGCAGGGTTAATCCCGTTGACTTTATTAATAAAATTTGATATGAGATTTAAAAAAAATATTTTTCAGATTTATATTTTATTGTTAGAGTCACTATACTTTTCTAATTAACAAAAAATCAGATTAATACTGAAAACTATACTGAAAGAAAAACATTGATTATAATAGTAGGAAATGTAAAGTTACCATATAACACATCTTCAAAGGAATAATAAGAAAATTGAAGAAAATCTGTAACTCCTAAACATCCTTCTCTTTAAAGACATCTCTTTAAAGACAAATAGACTTAAGTCGCTTGGAAAGAGTTCTACCACGAATACTCTTTAATATAAACTTCGCTTTGATTGAAATATTCCGTATTTGAAAGAAAATATAAGAGTACCAACTGATTGTTTTAATATAGTCAAATACATATTCATTGAATTGATAAACTTATGATAAGGGCATTATAGAATGAGATACAAAATTTTGTTCTCCAAGTATACAGACTGACAAAACATCACAGAAAATTTTCCGTTGCTTCAGATTCTACTATGTAAAGTAGACCTGAAACTAAAAGTAATCTAAACAACTTAAACTTAAGTTAATCACATTAATTTTCAATTTATCTAAAAAGAATCTAACACGTTCCATTTATAATATAAAGATAATAAATTATTATATTGTAATTTTTATTGTGTATATACTTTTAGTAGTTGTTAAAAAATAATGTTTACTCACACGAGATAAAATCAATGCTTATCATTTTAAGAAAACCCATTTTTTTACACTCAAGTATTCCATATTAAAATACTCCATATTTTCTACAAGAAAAGAGTATGCTTTGGATTTTTCAGAGTTCTAATACCCTTCACACTAATAAATAGCAATCCATTATTAAATTTAAGGCAACCAAATTCTTTCCAGTGACTTTCCAACTTTTATTTTCCTAAAATCTATATGTTCCCGAATGCGTCAAGTGATATTATTTATAAACTGCTTGAATAAAGAGAAAGTAGCTATAAAAGAAATTTTTTCATGAAATGAAATGAAAGAGTGAAAGTTTAAGCTATCGATATCTTAAGAAGCAGCTGGATATAGCATTTTGTTGTAATTAGTAGCATGTATCGCATCAAGTGACGTCAAGACTGGTGTCAAACTTCCTGGATAAACTAAATCTGCTTGGCGAATCAAATCAGGTGTCGATTCTTTGGGTACCGGGACATACTGGCGTACGCGGAAACGAATACGCGGACAAGCTAACCAGAAAAGGAGCAGCCACACCGATGATGAGGCCGCAACCTTTTTGTGGACTGGAAATAATATGCTCCTTTCTCTCTTAAAAATAAAGGAGAACCAGAATAAAAAGGACTACTGGGATAATATACCAGGATTAAAACAATCCAAATCATGTGCTTTTAGAATGCCATGCGCTAATGCACATACGGTATAGAATCCTAGGAATATATATTATTACGGAAGAGGCAATAAAACTCTGTAAAATAGGTCCTATACTACTTTTTATAGATGCAACAGGGCCTAAAGACCTACCCTAAGCCCAGAAGGGAACAGAATAGACCCGATGGTGGCAGTGCCACATCCCCTAACAATAATAATAATAATAGTACCATGTATATTTTGTGTAGTCTCAGATATCTCAGTCACCACTTTACTAGCATCTAGGCAAATTTAATATACCTTTATTGACAACAGTGTGAAGGGTATAAAACAAGTTTATTAAACTAAACTATTTCTCAAATCAATTTCTTATTTTTCACTAAGATAATAAGATGGAAATTCCTTTCTCTTCCCAATCAATTGCAATTATATTCGCCAAAATACGAAGATAACAATCTCTAACTTACTTGCGCAAATAATATTCTATTTACTTCAAGCCTTTAAAACTTTGTTGTTTATACATTTTATCAAAGTGATTTTCAAAACAGATAACAACTTATTTTAATCCAGAATAATGTTAGAAAAACAAAATCAGCTGTTTCAACACAACACTATCTCAAGTACTTAAGTATCGCATAAGCCAACCAATTGTTGTCTTCTTCGTATATAAACGCCATACGGCAAGAATGTCTTTTAGTTGAAATATTTTCTCCTGAAAAATGAAACTTCTTTGGCTCTTGGGCATATTTGCAGTTACTGGTAACATAATAAAATATAAATAACAACAAAAATATTTAAAAAAAAATATCTAAAAAATAGTGTCATCACTTCCTGTTGAGGACACACGCGTTAATGGCGAGAATGGTTGGTATATACCACAAATAGATGGCTCCTTTGTTTGGATGGACAAAGAGGAGGCTTTAACTGCACTTGAACAGATGGAAGAAATTGAAGGACGTTTAACGACTGTTCCAGTTAACTACTACTTGTACACAAAAGCCAACCAATATACACCACAAGAAATCACTGCCACAAAAAAATCAATTGATGCATCCAACTTCAATCCAGCTAATCCAACAAGGTTCATTAATAATAAAATATTCAAGAAGAGTAATTATTAAAAATTTTTTAATAACTCTATTAATTATAATAGATTCACCATTCATGGTTGGACTTCAAGTTATAAAGATGGTATGAACAGCGGTATTCGTGATGCCTGGATGAAACATGGTGACTACAATATTATTGCCATTGATTGGGGACGTGCACGCTCTATTGACTACGCTTCATCAGTTTTAGCTGTACCCGCCACTGGCAAAAAAATTGCCGGTATGATCGATTTCTTACATAAAAACTATGGTATGTCCTTGGATACTTTGGAAGTAATTGGTCATAGTTTGGGTGCTCATGTTGCTGGTTTCACTGGCAAAAATGTTGAATCCGGTCAAGTCCACACAATTGTTGGTTTAGATCCTGCTTTGCCTTTATACAGTTTCGATAAACCAAGCAAACGTTTAAGCTCTGATGATGCTTTCTATGTTGAATCCATTCAAACCGATGGTGGTCAACTTGGTTTCTTAAAACCAATTGGTAAAGGTGCCTTCTATCCTAATGGTGGTAAATCACAACCTGGTTGTGGTGTTGATTTAACTGGTGGTTGCTCACATGGTCGTTCCGTTACTTATTATGTTGAAGCCGTCAAAGACGATAATTTCCCCACCATGAAGTGTGGTAACTACGAACAAGCTGTTGCTAAATCATGTGGCAGCACTTACAGTACCGTTCGTATGGGTGCTGTTACCAATGCCTACATGGTTGCTGGTGATTATTATGTACCTGTGAATAGCAAGGCTCCATATGGCATGGCTGCTTAAATGTTTTTGTTGAGACATAATGGAAACTGAGTAAAAATTGACTGATAC
The DNA here is from genome assembly GCF_002237135.1 of Teleopsis dalmanni. Taxonomy (NCBI): domain Eukaryota; kingdom Metazoa; phylum Arthropoda; class Insecta; order Diptera; family Diopsidae; genus Teleopsis; species Teleopsis dalmanni. The sequence goes on along the minus strand of NC_051847.1, from coordinate 194,318,562 downwards.
AAATAAAATTTTGATTATTAAGTTTTGTGTTAATTAATTGTATTGTGGATACCTGAAGATTTTAGTCTGTTTAGAAGAATGTTATTAATTAAAACAGATATAAAATATCTACTATATCTTAAACTATATGTTTTAGTGAAATTTTTAAATAATTCATTTAGGGGACTACAAGAAATTTTTACTAAATAATACTCTATGGTATATTAATGTTCTTTTTTTAGACATGCAAAGCAGACATGAAAATTTCCTTAATGATAACTGGTTTATTGGTTAATATTCCTTTTAAAATTAATCATAAGCTTTTCTATGAATAATAGTTAAAATCGTACACTTAGGTCTTCAGTTCTTTTACATAGCTATAAAGGGATAGTCAGCAAACCATGCAGGGATAACTTCAGACCTTCTCTAACAGCTACCTTTGTAATAACTCAAATATATGCTAGTGTTAGCGAGTGGCAAATCACATAATGATAGGGGAAATATATTACAAGGGAAATACAGAAAAAAAAATTGAATGTTAATGTAATAACTACATTTGCAATTTTTTTAAATGGTGGTCTTGGCGATTACAATGGACTGATCATAGGGGAGATCATTAATTAAGATAAAATATTATTATATTCTCGAGAGCTATCATCATCACTAAGAACACATGCCATATTTTTTTCTACATTGCTTTATGATATGGAAGAGTGGAGTTGTTCTATCAATAAATCAACGTCTGTTTTATCCAAACCAGTTTGACGAAGCATATATAAATTGGAAAGTACTTTCACGAGGTAACAAAGAAAAATAGACATTAAAGGTCTTAGTCATATCGTAAGATACCAAAAAAATACAATCCATTTAGAATGAAATGAATGATGAAATTAAGAAAGACTCGACACTGGTATATGAAGGATATCGTGACTTAAAGATTTAAGGCAATGCTTTTCATTAATTCTACTTTAGTAAAAGTACTAGATCACGAATTTAGTACTTGAAAGAAAGTATTATGAAAATAAAATGTTTATAAAAGTAATGCATGTCCCATGGCAATATATTTCTCTACAGTAAATATCTTATTGAAATATAAACTTACTGTGTAAGTAAAAGTATACTTTGACTACACATATAGTGAACTTATTATTATCACCACTAGAGATGACCTTAACTAGCAATACCGAATACTTTAGATATTACAAAAACACCAGTAACAGATAGTTTAAAGATTTTTTCAAACTATATATTTTTTAAAATTTTATCACCAGCTAAAAATTGCACAAGACCAGGCTCTGAGAAGGCTTTTCAAAGTTCCACGATACATTAGGACGAATGATCCTCAGGGACATCAAGATTGATCCCATCAAAAAAATTAATAAAAAAGGATAGAGACCTGAAATTTTTTGCGAAAACTGATAGTCTTACCAACACCGCGTTATCAAATCTCAAAATGGTTACAGGTTCCTCGGGAAGGTATGCAAATCTGAGGTCAATTATTGATTAGTCTAATGAAGTGATGAACTATAATCTAGTCAAGGTATAAAGAGGGGTTTTGAAAATACCTCGAGTTAAAAAAGAGCTTGAGTGCACTAGCTCAAAACAGCTTCAACATAATATTATCGATTTGCATTTCAAAGACATATAAATATATAAATATTACATTAATATCCAAATTACATTTTAGTAATGCCTACTATCAAAAAATTTACTATTATTTGATTCAATCTATTTTTGTTATAACCCTTACTTACTAAGGAATTATTTTTTCAGTAGCTAACAGACAAAATTGCTCAATTTACTGAAATTAGAAAATATTTTCAAGTTTATTATAGCTTTAAATATGAAATAAATTAGTTCAATTTGCGCTATTCAAGTTCTGTCTACGAACTTCTACACAAATTGTTCAAATAATTTTAAATCAAAGAAATTTAAATATTACAGACACCAAATTATATTAAATTAAATTTCCAAAATGTGCAAAAGTTGAAGAACAATGAACCAACAAAACATTTAAATTAATTTGAAGAACTTCCACAAAGCTGTATCGATATCCATGCCATAGTATTTAATATATAGCACTTCCAAAGTTAAGACCTAACTCAAACAATGTTTAATAGTCCCAGAAGTCAGTAACCACAGTTAGCTGTATCTCACTTCTTTTGATGTTCAATTGCGCTTGAAAGTGTTTTGTATTACATTAAATCTAATTAAAAGTCTCCCATAGAGCTGTGACGTTAGTTCGGTTACTGGATTAAACATTTTTTGCAATAGATACAGTAGCAAATGAGAATACTTGTAAATATATGTGACTTACTCACTATTTACATACTTCATATACATACCACATATTGCCTACATACATATAAGGAAAATAAGTTATCGTCATTAAAACGTGCTGAACAAGAAGAAAGGATAATATCAGTGTATTTGAAGAAAATGCATGAAAGACGCCATGAAATGTTTATTATCAGTTGCACACAAAGTATATGAACACTTAAATTACAGTCACAAGTATTCACGTATAGACGAATGTACACATCTTATAATATATTTGTGAATGCTACTCTGTCCAAGTACCACAGTGCGTATGAGTTACTTAATAAAACGATGTTCATGTCAATTTGATATGTGCTTTACGTCTTTTTAATGTACGTTTTTATTAAGGAAATAGGAAGATACAACAAAGGCTACATGCTTTGACATCACACACATTTCCATACATATATAGTTATATATACACACATGAGTGAATATTTATACAGAAAAATATTGTTATGTAGAAAGTATTAAGATGAATTTACAGCATTTGCCCAGCTTAATTTCACAAGGAAGAAATCGGAAATTACATATTCTGTGTAAACTCACCACAGCGATACCTTAAGGACTACACAAATTTATTATTTAAAGTCCTTTTTAATTTTGTATCTTTAATATTTTGCTTTCTTCCGCAAATTACACATTTAACAAAGTGTAATAACCTGACGCCATGTTCACTTTGTCTGTAGCTAAATGAGGTTTCAGTGATGTTGAAATAAATATATAACAAATATCAAAAGTAGAACGTTTAATCATTAAGATATCACGCAAAAAAAAAAAAGTATCTCAATCAAATTGGGATGGTATCAAATTTGCATATTCTTACAATGGATTTTGTACGTGTATTATGTGCTCATTATTATCATAAAACACGTGCAGGAAACAGATAAAAATAAGTAGGAATGAGTTGATATAAACGTATAAGCGTTTATTTTTCCATTTCCAAATTAGAAAAGTAAAAATTGGAAATTTTTAAAAGTGGAAAAAAAGGTGAACAATTTATTAAGAAATTTTTTTCATAGCTTTCCTTGAAGAAAAATTAAACACATATTTGAAAGATAATTTATAATGTATATATTCAACAAAATACGCTTATATATAATAACAGCATATATTAGAAAAGTTATGAAGTCAAAAATTAGAAATTAAATTCATTTTCTTTAAATCAAGAAAAATTTTGTGTTCTGAAGAGAGTTCAATATAGTCGCACAAACCAAAAAAAAGTATTTAAACTCTTTACCGAAAAGAATGATAAAATAATTCTTGCATTCTCTAATATCCACAGAGGACATTATACTTAGTTATAAAAGTAAAGCATCGCTTAGAATACTAGTCTTTGCCCCTATATTTGAAGTGGAACTGATAGCAATTAAGGTTGTCGCTGACAAAATATTGAAATTATATATATCAAAATTCTTCACCAGGATAGCCAGGAAACTATCAAAAGCTTATAGTGTTCGTATCTTATCTTGCACATATCAATAAACTGTGTAGGCACAAAAATATACTCGTCGTCTATTCACTATATTAAGATATACTGACTACCATAGGTAATTTAAAATTGAATTATCTCATTAGATGTTCTAGGTCATTAGACGTTAATGAATTATTTTAGTTATATTCTAGGTATTTACTTTTCTAAAATCACATGACGAAAGTCTAGCTATCAATAAACCCACCAAGAACTAGGAAAATAAGTAAGTGAATCAAAATCGGGAGGAACCAAAATCGGCTATATTATAACACTGTAACCGATAATTACATACTGATAGGACTTAAAGTTCAAAATCAAATATATTTTTGAAAAAAATCAACTTAAAGTATTTTGTGAAACTTTATGATTTAATTCAGCGATTTGCATGATGCAAAACTATATGATTATTTTAAATAGACTGCGTCAGATGTCATACAGGATGTCAGCCGTTCAATAGTCAATCAAGCCGTTTAGATAATTTTGAAACTTTTTCCTTTCTTCAACAAATACATTTCTCCAAAGAGGTAAGACTCACACGGTAACAATACATGGAATAGGAATAACCTTACTGATGTGTGATAATTGCTAATAGATGAACTAATTAGAATATTTTTCCAAAGAACTTATTACATTTGAGAGCATTTTATATATTAGCAAACATAAAGCTGCAGAAAGAATGAATCTTTGGTTATGATTCAAAATTTAATGTTTAAGTTAAATTATGCATTGCATATATAATTTTAAATTTCACTTAATTTTATTAGAAAAGTGTCAATTTTAACTTTCTTAACAGTTTCCGCCAAAAAACAATAATTTTGTTTGAATGAACCAAAAGGCTTCAATATTCTTATTTATTTTAATGGCAAAAGTTTATATCTCATACCGTGAGAAATCTATTATAGAAGTACACATTCTATGCCTTAAATACAGAATATATTAAATGCATTACAATTGCTGTAAGAAATGTTGATTTCGTAATACTTAAGTAGCAAATAAAGATATTTAATTTTTGTTTATTCAAAGAAAAAAACAAAGCCATTAAAATGGCTATTGTATAAAGTATTATATAGTGCGTTATATGTATATATTTTCCTTTCCCAAAAAAACTCATATTTTTTAACTCCTTAACAAGATATGTACCTAGAAGATGTTTCGACACAGGTTTGGTGTGAGATTTACTTTACTACTTATAACTTCAATTCATTGAAGAGTCATATGACTTACACATTAATTACATTGATTTTTATAACATATGAAATCATGTTAGTGATTTTTTTTACGCCAAGAAAAAAATATTTGTTAAAATTAATTAAGTCCAAAGGCACGTGTAAATAAAAATGGTGTAAGTTAATTATATGTTAATGTCATATACAAACAAAAAGTAAAATGTTATTGTCTCTGTAAATAAAAAAAAAATAAAAATTAAAGTACATAATTTTGTGTTTCTTTAATATAGATACACATAAAGTTTCTTGATTTTTCAGGATAGTATTCATAAATGTGAAAATGTCTTTAATTTGATTGATAGGTGGTATGCATAATTCAGTACAAAAAAAAAATTTCCCTAAAAGTCACTTAAATTGCGTATTTTTTTTAAATGTATAATATTTAATTAATTAATATAAAAATTTATTTTTTAAGAAATATTATGATAAAAATAATATAAAAATATATTCCATTTCTTAATTAGAAAGATAATATATTATTTACAAATCTGCCCTTTATAACACAAAATGTATTTACTAAACTACTGTTTTGGAAATAAATTACTAATGGAAATAATTTATGCTAAACATGAACTTTTGTCGAGTAATTAATCAGCATAAGAGATGCATGCTAGGTATATATACATACACCTTATGAAATAATGAAATTTTGGATTCGTAGTAAATTAGATATATTATTAGTTACGTATATTATTAAACTTACATTGAGGTATGATGAAATTATTAATATACAATATAAACAACAACAAATACGATTATGACTTGCATGTGTATTTTTTTCAACCTAAAAATTCAACGAAATCAGATCCATCATATTATAAAGCTTCGTATTCAGTTATTCTTAGTGTGACTTAAAACTGTCCACAGATAAAATAGAGTTAAGGTGTTGTATCACCAACTCTGCATATCAATCAATCATGAGTATTTTAGATTAGGTTAAGTAATGGCTGCATACCTATATAATTTCAATACTTTTACAATAAATTAAGAATATAATTCTTATCTTCAGTACAAAAATTAAGAACGATTCAAGAAAGTTTAAATTTTTTAAACTCAGTGATAAGGATAGCTTAATCACTATTAATATACATATCTCATTGAAATAATTAATACAAATTATAAACTTCATTTGATTTAATTGCTGGAGAATAATTATTTTGTTCTATACACTTATACATTACGAAGATAAAAAAGAGTTTCTAACCTAATGATGATACATCAACATTCTAAAATACAAAACAAAAGTAGTAGGTAGTTCAATCTAAGCATATTAAAGATAATATCTAGCGCTATCTATCTCCCAACAGTACTTCCATTGTACACACTTTTCCGAATCTGTTATGAAACATTGTACGTCATCATTTTAATTGGGCTTCACTTATTCCACAAATACTATATAATATATTCGTATCCTACATAACACACTGATATGATTCAAAAGTTTAATTTGAACAAACATTTTGCATAACGATATATGTACTTTTTAAGTACCATATACTTTGACTTATATTTTTTTACAAAAATAATACTTACTTTTATTAATAAGTACATATACCACTTATTACTTTAAAAACACATATTTCAGGATTCGATAAAAACAGTTAAATAAAATTTTTCAATTTGTTTTCTGAGTTTTAACTCCCACAAGCAATCATCGCTGATGAGTAGTTTTTTCTCATCGTTAAAAATTCTATAAAAAAATAAAGGATGGTAAATGTTTATAATACACAGAATCCCTTAAGGCAGCTTATTTTTACCACAAAATTCGTATTACATTAATACTGTATATTGGGAAAATACAAAAAAAGAATTTCAAGTATTAAACTTTTCAGTTGATTTAACCCTTTTCCATGTCAGGTAAGAGGCTGGAGAATATCCATTTATCGAACTTTAAGGCAAACATTTATAGCTAATACCCAAAGTAACTGTTTATTAGTGATAATAAAAGCAAACAATGTGAATTGGTAACATTTCAACATCTGTTGTTATCATCTTAATGGATATACTTCACTTAAGAAAATATACGCTTGAATAGACTTAACGAAATTATATATATGATATAAAATATAATTAGGAAATTTTATATAGTTATACAATATTAATGTATTCACGTACAATAACAAAAACTCTGTGTATTTAATATTTTAGAAGTAAATTTATTAAATTTCATATTAACAGTTTGAACAATTTGTACTTAAGACTTTAAGTTGAGAACTTAAGATGTGTAAACGCCACATTTAAAATATTAATGAATAGTTATCAAAATATATAAATAATTAAAATATATGTATATCAAAGTGTTCTAAAGAGACACTTTCTGTATGAACTAAAATGCTAACCCCTCATAGTTGTATATTAGTTGGTATGGACATATGAGGATACTCAACAGGATACTTTGAACTTAAATTGGTACTTGAATCTGTTGAACTTCTCGATAATATATTGCAAGGCATGCGCTCTTATTTGGTGTAGGAAATTTTAGCAAACACTGGCAATAATGTCTCCACATCAAAAATTCCTAATTTGTACGATTCCAGATAGATGATATTAGCTTCATATAATGTAATTCTTTTGTTTTTTATTTGTGTTTTTGCTAAATGTTAATGTTCTATATTTTATATCTTCATAAAAATTTTATTTTTATATAACTATGCCGAAAAAAAAATTACTAATATAATAATAAAATATTAATATAACATATAATATATAATATTATATATCATAATTTTATTATGTCAATATTCATTATTTCTATTTTGCAATCATTTATATTTAAACATCATTTGATTCTCATTCGGTTTACACAAAACCTTCTTACGGAATACCTTCTGCTCCAAAAGTAGTCGGATTTTGTAAATAAAACACACAAATTTAAATTTTATTCCAAATTTATTTTATCTCCTTCAAAATATGCTTCTTCTGAACCGATACACATATGCCAACGCTGAACCCAATCTTCCATACACTTTTCGTAGGCCCGTGCAGGTATGGCTTTTAGTTCCTTCAGCGAATTCTCTTTTATCGATTCAATCGACTCAAAACGCTTACCACGAATGGGCAATTTGAGTTTCGGGAACAGGAAAAAGTCGCACGGATACAGATCTGGAGAATATGGTGCCTGAGCGATAACAGTGGTGCCGTGTTTGGTCAAAAAATCGCGTACAACAAGAATTTTCCACAGTAAAAATCGCTAAATGCTCTTGAGGTAGTCTCACATTAACAACTGCTGTAAACAAACTAATTGACAGATGGCGCGCAAATTTGTACCATATGTCAAGAAAGGGTGTACCAACATAACAAAAAAAAAATTTGAAAAAGGTCTATTACTTAAAGAGTAGTTAACAAACAACAAAATCCGGATACTTTTTGAGCAGAAGGTAGATCATATACTTCATATAAGATCACATGTTTTGTCACCACTGAACTGCATATGACGTATTTTGCAATGTATTGTGATCATACGAGCAAATCCAAAATCTCGACATTTTAAGAAAGGAACATACCTGAAGTTATGACTGAGCTTTTTTGCATTATATGTTTTAATGACATTATATTTCACACCTTATGATAAGATTCTAACAATACAGAATAGAAACAATACATGAAATAGAATTTTAATTTCACCAGATTGTTTTACATAAATATAATAATATATATACTACATAAATATTATATATATAAATAAATAATATATTTCAAAGACATGTTTTGAAAAAAAAAAATATAAAAATCTAAAATCGACAATAAGCTGCGTTGTATCTTAAGAATATATTGCAAACACTATTAAAGTGCAAATAGTTTAATTTAGTTTTGCTCAATATTAATTGACAATTAATCTATTTTTTTTTATTTACTTCCTTTACGACATATTTCAAATTTAATTCTACATTAAAATGAGAATCTTTTATTCCATGTTAATATACCAAACAATTTTCTAAAACAGTTTAGGAATGAATATGTAATGAGAAGTATGAGGAATCCGATAATAAAATGGCAGAATATTATCTTCAACTGAAATTTTATTCAAATCTCAACTGCAAACAATCAACATAAGTGCTTTTTTAGGCATAATCTCCCACATTATAAACCTTTGTCTTTGAACTATGAAATGTGATTTTCTCAAATATTTGTAAGGCTTTTTGATGTTATTAATAAAATGAAACTACTGCCTCACAATTATTAGAAGTAAAAAAAACTTTTCAGGATTAAAAATAAAATAACTCCTTTTTTAGGATTAATGATAATCTTACTAAACATAAATTAATTAAATTACAAATTAGAATAGAAATAATAATTTATTTATAAAATGTAGAAATAAACTGAATGGCATTAACATTCTAAGAGATATTTTTAGTTTCTCAAATAAAACAAGCAAAAATATTTAATGTTTATTATTACTAAAAAGTATAACTAATAAAGATCAACTTTAAAGATAAAATTATTTATATGCATTTACCATTTATTAGTAAAAATTTTGCAAATAAATCTTCTTTTCTAATAAATTCATTATATTTAGAGTAATATCATGAAATACGCTTTTACACCCTTTATCTGAAAATTTTTATTTAATTCAATAAAAAAGGAAATTCCTGAAAACCCAGATTAAACTATTTTAATACAATATTACGCAGAATGTAAAACAAGTTGTGCACTAGCCAAACGTGAGTTGTAGTTATTTATTAAAAATGTAACTCATACGCTATGTTGTACTCATATGAAATAAAGTAATAATAAGAATAAAAACTAGATACACGTGTATCATAATATAAGTTTGCATGAATATATATCCATAGTATCATTTGAATTTTATTTTTAATTCTCTACTGTGCATTAGAAATCTCTGTAATTTATTTTTGCAATGAATATAATCCATCAATTAGTAACAAACTAACAGGAACATAAGCAACACATTGAGGTACGTGCTAGCAACACACAATATTATTCTCCTTCTGGAAAATTATTGTAAATAAACATGTATATTTTGCAAATATAATCAAAAGTTATACACGTTTTATTTCAGATTTTTTTTATTTTTATTTTTTTGATAGGATAAAACATACAAATGAGATCGTGATATCTTTACTCTTTTGAAATATTTGAATAAAAATAGTTTAAAAATAAACGTAGTAACACAAAATGCATTTCAACTGCATTTGTTGCAGTATACGAGTATATCTCAACGGTTTCGATCTATCATTTCGAAATAAAAGGTGACCAAGTTAACCACATACCTAACATACATATGTATAAATTCACTTCAGTTTTATTGAATCACATATGTTACGACTTTTTATGCAACATGTATATGTATTCAGGGAAGTAAAAAAAATCTATTTAATATTTGAAATTCAATTAACTAATTGAAATAGTCTATCAAATGTTGGACCATAAAAAATATTATATTTTTTAAATCTGTATTTAACCATTTATAACCATTTACATATTTAGTGATGTTTAAGTGGGCGACATATATTGGTTCTTGGTCATAGAATCTTCCAAGAGATTGGATCTTCCAAGAGATATCATGACTAGCGGTAAGAAATAGATTTAATACATTAATTTTAAGTGCAAGAAATCATGGCTGCATCCAGACGTACTATTCATATCAACAGCAAAAGAAAATATTTATTTAAGTAAGAATATCAAGTAAGAATATTAAGTAAGATTATCTATTCGTGACATCTTGAGGCTAACCAGTTTTAGTTTTATATTAAATTAAAATCTGTTTTTTTTTTGTACCATTTTAATTCTACGGACATCAAGCCTTGATTTTTTGTAAATTTTAATATTCGAAACAATTTTTCCTGCATGTTATATGTCGATATAGCTACTATTTAATGGCTGCTACTAGTTTTTTTTATTAATAATGTTATTTCTTTATTAAAGAGGTTTCTACAAGTGGTAAACTACAACAACAGATATTCTTTTTATATTATTTTAAGTAATTGAATTTTTTCGAGTGTTGTTTCGAGTATTGGCAATTAGTCATCCTTAGTGATCTTGGAATTATTTTTTATACTTAATTGTTTTGAGACTGCAAGTAACAGGGATTGAACTAGTGCCCTGCCAAATTTTAAGCTTAGAGTCAGCGTTCCTTAGCCAACCGACCCAAAACCGTATATGACTTGTATGTTTGTATCTTTTTTAGGAGTTTTGTTAATTTGCTGTTAATATATTAAGTTAATTAACAAATTCACTTGCCATGTTATATTAGAACGAAATCATCAGCTGTAGAATAATTGAATTAATTAATTATATTTATATTTTTATTTGTTAAAATACAGTACAGTACAGTTCAGTACTATAATTTTCTTTATATAAAATATGATATTTGTATCATCACTAAATGATTTTAGAATATTTATTGACTATATTGCTTTTGATATTTTTAATGGTTTAGAGATAATTTCTGAGTTTTATTTTAGGATTTAGGACAACAGTCCTTATGCTTGTTTTGGTTTATATCCCAGCTTTATCTATAGAATAAAATGATACATAAAATCGTTTATATCCTATCCATGTGTTGCTGATAAAATTATATATGAACGTCTTTTAGTTTCATTGTTAAAAAATGTTTCTAACTTTTACTGTCTTTAAAGAATTGTCTAGATATAACACAAAATCAATTATTTTCCGTAACCATATCGTTTATTTTGTCGCTGATTGCTTATATTGATAAATTTCTAATACCCCTTAACATGGATTGTGTTCAAGGTTTTTACGGTTTTACAACTCAGCAGTCAAGCCCAGTTTCACAATTTTTGTTATAAATTTATATTGCATTTAAACTTTTTTTTCACATTACAAATGGCTTTCGTTCAATTCAAATGGCTTGTAAAGAATTGGGCATTGTTTGTATAATATATAAAGTAATAAGATGGCATCCAAGTTTTAGTTTTACCAGTGACGAAACGATACAACTTAACGACAGACTATAGTACTTTTTATTATATTTTTGTAATTGCATACGATATTTTCCATTTCATTTTTAGTCTCCGAGAATAAAACAATTTTTTTATCTAAATTCTTATCATTTTATAATTATTAATTTATATTAATTATTAATATAAATTAAACAATTATAATTAAAGTTTATAATTAAACTCAATTTGATAGAAAATTTTTATTTAAATATGGAGAAAATAAATAACCAAATAAATATCTGTCCAAATGTTTTCATATTTATTAAAATCGGCAATTAAATAATAAAATAACCTATAATATCGTATATCCTGAATTATATAATTATATGTTATAGAATTTATTATATATTATTTATAGAAAAATTCTCCATATTTTTCCATATTTTCTATATGGCTATTTTCCATATTTTTCTTTCACGATTTTTAGTTAGTCTCATGTTCTTTTTTATTTATCAAGTAAAATCTAAAAATATTCTTAAAACATTTAATTACAATTTATATTGAAAAACTGAATAAAGAAGTTTACTTAACGCTATTACAAATCTTGCATAAAATACTTTAAATAGCACGTTGAAATGACGTCAGAATGCAAGCCAAACATATTTTTTCCAGTATAACTACAATATCTAGTATCAAATAGTAGTTGTGTAGTAAAGGACTGATACATACAGAATTACATAAAGAATAACACCCACAACTGGTATGCCTGCACGACTTAATGCACATTATAACCTAATGAAATTTTCGACTTTGTGTCCCATAAATATTAGCTCTTACATCCTTAGACATGGTACGGAAATGTTACACTTGTAGTCTTTGGAGTACATAAATTTATAAGGGGTAGATTAAAGTATTAAAGTTTAAAATGATTAAATTTTTGCATTCAGTAAGGTTTTTAAAAACAGAACAATAAAACTTTATAAAAGCTAAAGTAAAAAATAAATGTTTTTTTAGGTGAACGAAATCTAACGCCTTTCATATGTAAACATAAATGTTTAATAAGCAATACAAATAAATACAAACAGTACTAACAGTACAAACAATTTCAGTTAAAACAAAAATAATCATTTTAAGTAATCAAGTGAATGTAACAGGAAGATAAAGGTCAGCATACCCTAGGTGCTGTTTTGTAAAGTCAAAAAATTCGAGGTGAAATGTGTAGTAAATTTCTAACACTGTAACTGGTATGAATTATTAGAAATGATATATGGTATGTATGATACACCCACATCAAATCCTTTAGCACATCATTTTTTGCTTAAATTTAATTTAACATCAATGCAAAAAATGTGAATTTTTTGTTACAGAATCCAAATTTTGATGAAATAAATTGTCTGTCTACGTAGCCACTCTATCTATTATCCTACAAATGTTGCTACTCAAACTTAAACGAAATTTGCATAAACATGTAGGTTATGTTATTATTTACACACATATTATTTAAATGCTTTATATACAAATATTTAACTTAGCAAAATTTGTAAATTATTTATACAGATCCATATTTAAATTGAGTGATAGATATATGAAACTTTTCACAGCAGCAAATGCTTACTTATACCTATTGATGTAGATTGTAGATACTTTGAGTATGAGATACTTTATGTATGTGTATGATTATAAAAATTCAACAATAAAATTTGAAAATCAATCATGTTGTCTACATCGACCTTAAGTAATGCTCTACATTCAGTACTCTTTACCACAAAGAAGCTCAACATAACTTAAAAACAATTCAATTTATTTCACATATACTTGTGCCAATTTTGAAGCTCTTGCAGCTTAAGATACTTTTGTTCAAGTAATAGTTATTTGATTTGTTTTGAACAGCTAACATGCTTTGTCTCTTAGTTACACACTTCATATTCCTTTTGATTTCCGTGCCTTCCCCATTTATTTGGGCATTAAAGTTTATGCTTGAACTCATTCAATGCGTTTAAGTCACAGTATCGAATTTCAAAGTGATTAGGTGTAGCGCAACTTCAACATTTCAACTCAATGAGACGTTATAGACTGAATGTATAGAAGCAAGAATGATTTGGAATATACTTATGTGTAAATGTAATACATTAATACATTAAAAAAGTTCTCATATACCTCTGAAGCAAAAACCTAAAGGCAATACATTAGTTAGCAATCTGCCTCGAAAAAAAATATACTTTTTGGCAGTATTTGTAGACAGAGAATATGATTGGATCTGCCCTATTCAAAAAAAAAATGGAATGTCACTGTCAAATGAATCAAAAATAGTATGATTTATTTTGTCATGTGTGGGTTTTAAGAGGACTGTAAAATATATTATATTGTCGGAGAAATATACACGAGTTATTAAAGCAATTGTTATATGACTCTAATTTCTTCACATCTTAAGCTATTATGCGATCTTCTAGATCTTGTAATTTCCAGTTCATAAAACATTTTTTGTGGAACTATTTCAGACCCAAGTTCTATGTTAACTTCTACTCTATTCTGTTTAAAGTTATTTGTTTATAGAGACGAGTCAATAACGAATCCAGAATTAGAAATAAGCAATGAGTGCAGCACTCTTAAGATTCAGCCTTAAAATAATAGTTCTAAGAAGTTTTCTTAATGACTATTTGTAAAAAAGAACTTTTTAATCATTGCTGCTATAATCTATACATAAAATAAAAAAATCAAAGATTTTCTTTATGTATGGTTTTATAGTAGCAATGATTAAAAACGTCTTTACAATCATTCTGAAAACTTATTAGAACTGTTATTTTAAAGCTGAATCTTAAGACTGCTGCACTCATTGTTTACTTCTAATTCTCGATTCGTTACTGACTCGTCTCTATAAACCAATAACTTTAAACAGAATAAAAAATCTTTGATTTTTTCATTCAATGTATTTTGGATTTCTTATAATCTAATATTTTACACTACGGCCCATACTTCAAGTTTTCTTTCTTTTTTTTGTTTTGATGTATCTGTTACATATTTAAAAATATTTATAAACTCATCTTAAATAGGTATTGGCGTTATATAGTTTAGTTAACAATTGTCTTCCCTTTTACTCTATTAGAGACTTAATTTGACTAAATTTATAAGAAACGATGAGCTCAACACCTGACAAAAAAGGTAAACGAAAGTGTTTAATCATTTCCTTTTTTAAAATATTTAAATATATGTACATAAGGTGTTTCTGACTTATTTGACTTAAATACGAGTAATGTAGAAGAGTTCGAATAGAAATGAAAAGACAACAACAAAAACTTTTTATTTTTTAAGTGACAATAATCAAAACACTTGCCGTGCTTTAAATTAGAACGTGCTTATAAACTACAGCTTAATTTGCAAAACACAAGTTCAACGAATTGAAAGTTACTTCTTGAAATTGCCTATTTTTATTTCACTTTATGAAAAGTGACAAAAAAACTTAAAAATTGAGCATTGAAAGTTCATGCAGCCTAGGCAATTTGTGAAAAAACATTATAAGTCATCGGTTCTAATTGGACAAGCACAAGTTCTAAGCCTAGCACTTGCAATCTAAACAAATAATATACGGACTATAAACTACTAAAAAAATGCGAATATTTTTTAAGACCATTGATGATGAGTACTTAGCAATACTTGAAATAAGGTTATATGGTCAGTCCAATTTCAATAAATTAACTAAACATTTTTGTTGTTGTCTTTTTATTTCTATTCGAACGCTTACAACTTTTAAATAGTGTCTTTACGTCATAAGACGCGTCACGTTCGACAAAAAAAAATGAACACGACAAGAAATTCATTTTTCATAAATATAATTATAAATATATAACATTTATTATAAGCATATAATAAATAACTTTCAATTTCTTTTATTAGAGATTTGATTTAGCTATATTCCTATAAAGCACCTAAGCGATTAGCTCAAAAGCTAATAAAAAAGAAGACGACTGTACTAAATCGTCCCTTTTTTATGTTTACCATTAATATAAGGGGTTTCTAACATATTTGGCACAAATTGTGTGAGAGGGGTGCAGTGTATTTGCAATATTTACCAAAGTATATTTTTCGTATCTCAATAACTAAATATTTTATAACTTTCTATAAAAAATTTTTTATGATATCAAGTACGATTTTTCAGTAATCATTCTTTAAAATGATTTAACTGCTGCTATTTATAATGAAAGCATACTTAAATACCATCGTATACTATAATTAACATTTAATTAAAAACAAATAATAGCAAAATTAATTTTTTTAATTATTTCGAATAAAAACAACTGCAGTATTAAATGCCTAAAGTAGCGTTTCTGGCATGCAAATAACAACAACAAAAAAGACCACAATTTAAACTTGAGATTCTTAAACTTAATTGTATTTGCGTATCTATAGGAGTATGTCAAGTACAAATAAGTCTGCATAGATATGAACATTTTATCGTAAACACTCAAAAAGTTAACATATTAAAATTGTAAACAAAAGTTGTGAATTGTTTTTTAAATATTTGAGTTTTTCCCATTTCCCATTTCCCACTTCCATGGAAAACTGTGGAAAAACATTTTTCTCTTTAATATGCACATAAACAAATAAAAATTGAGGGTGTCAATTTTAAGTACAGCATTTAATGCTCAACATGCTTAAAAGTTCTGTATTTATATTTTATACTTTTTGTACAATTTTTTTTTTTATTATTTATTTAAAAAATTATTTCACACCACATCAAATGCCCCCAGTATTTCCTCAAACTTTAGCTACATGCACGCGTCTCTCTCTGAAAGATAAATAAAATTTTTACCTCCTACAAAAATATTTCCATATCCGATCCGATATTTTCGTTGTTATTCCTACTGTTGTTGTTGTTGTTTTCATTTTAATTGATTGAAAAATCATTACTGAGTAAATACTAAAAATTTTATTGTTTATTGTTAATAAAATATAAAAATAGTTTTAAGCATAGATACTCAATGAAATATTGACGATGATAAATACATAAAATGCCTTTTGTTAGTGAGTTTTTTATTGTTGAAATTATTGTTTAAAAAAATATTAAGAAATTTTAGATAAAAATAAATAATTGTTTTTATTATTGATTTACAAAAATATTGCTATTTTATAATAAAGACAGGCATATTGTGTTTATGAAAGCTCTACTAACTGCAGGCAGTATCACAAAAGATACAAATTATTCACATTAAAATTCCACATATAAAAATTCTCTTGAAATATAAATTTAACGTATAGTTTTATCATTAAGATAGAGATCTAAAAAAATAATTTTAGTATCTCAATACAATAAAAATTCTCTTGAGTAATGCTGTAAGATTTTATCTTTAGGCAACAGATATAAGAAAGCGTTTTCGATTAATAGTTATACTCCAACACAAAAAGTACCCGGATTGTGTAAATAAAACACACAAATTTAAATTTTATTCCAAATTTATTTTATCTCCTTCAAAATATGCTTCTTCTGAAGCGATACACATATGCCAACGCTTAACCCATTCTTCCATACACTTTTCATAGGCCCGTGCAGATATGGCTTTTAGTTCCTTCAGCGAATTCTCTTTTACCGATTCAATCGACTCAAAACGCTTACCACGAAGGGTCAATTTGAGTTTCGGGAACAGGAAAAAGTTGCACGGAACCAGATCTGGAGAATATGGTGCCTGAGCTATGACAGTGGTGCCGTGTTTAGTCAAAAAATCGTGTACAACAAGAATTTTCCATAGTAAAAATCGCTAAATGCACTTGAGGTAGTCTCACATTAATAGCTGCTGTAAACAAACTAATTGACAGATGGCGCTCAAATTTGTACCATACGTCAAGAAAGGATGTACCAACATAACAAAAAAAAAAAAAAATTTTTGAAAAAGGTCTATTACTTAAGGAGTAGTTAACAAACAACAAAATCCGGATACTTTTTGAGCAGAAGGTAGTATGGGAATAAGAACAAAAATCTTTTTGAAAAATTAAAAGACAAGCAATGATAATTTCCAAGCTAATAATTTCCAAACCTTATAAATTAAAATACTTTAATACATACATGCACTTTATACACCCATACAAGATAAACCTACTCCATATTTCTTTATTAGCAATAAATTTATTTTTTTAATCAATCAAATGTGAGGTTCTTATAGCATAGAATGAGAATCGGAATTAACCTCTGTGTAGAATATAATTTCTATTCATATGTGAGATTGAATAAAAAGTTTTTAGCATATTTCTGTTAGTTTGACTTTGATATACTATGTATTTTGTTAGAGACAGTAAAATGCTTCTGGTGATTGATTTTTAAAAATTGAAAATATGTGTGGAAAGAATTGAAAATATGTCGAGTCAAACTTTCATAACTTGAAGTAACATTTTGCGAGAAAAAGGTGTGACTTATGGAAGCTTCGAGTTTTAATTTTGAAAGAAACTAGAATTACATTTTAAGATATGTATTTATTTGAAATCAAAGAGTGTACAAAAGTTATAGTGAAGTGAAACATTCAGAAATTAAGGTTGCGATTTTAATTTATTTTTTTATTTTCAGTAGAAAAGAAATTCCAATTTATTCAAAGCCTTATAGTGATCATCAGTTGGAGTATCATTCGTTTGTCAATAAAAATCACAATTTTGAATGAGTTTTCTACTTCATGCTTGAAAGACTACTACACAATTTCATCCACCGAAACCTCATCATCTCTTTCCGTTGCGCTTAGAATCAGATCCACCATTTCAGAGCTATAAGGCTCAATAATATCCTCAACTGTAGGAAAGCTTGATGTACAAATTTCATTGTCAAGCTCAATATAATCGTTAAGAGTAGCATTGGAAGTAATTTTATTTTCTTTAAACCACGCTGCCAGTGACTGATATTTGCCAAAGAATCAAAGGAAAATTAAACAAATTGTTTTGAAAAAAGGTACTTCCCCTAACACCAATTATAAATTCATACTTAAAACCCTATTTGCTTTCTAAAACCCTGTTGCACTCTTTTTAGTTCGACTTATAGAAAATTCGAGTTATAGATGTTCGAGTTATAGAAATTTGACTGTATATGCATACATACGTATGAATTTAATTCAGGAAGGCAATGCGCTATGATAGTTTCAATTTAAAATGAATTGCTTTAGTAAATGATATTGAAGATTATTTTTTAAAACTCATTAGTTGTGATAACGCTTAAATAATTTTTTGTAATTAACACTTCTCATAGATATTGCAAAATAAATATGAGCAAAATTAAAAAAAGGTGTTATATATTATACTTTCAACTAAACAAATTTTTGCTTTCACCAATCAACTAAATGTGTAAATGCAAATATTTTTACAACTAAATATTCAGCAAATATCAAAAAACTTTAATTTAAACGAACAACTTTGGAACGTTTTTTTAGTCAATTGAGCAATAAGATTTATTAGTGAATTTCTAAATATTAAATACAGTAGATATCAGCAATTTATTTATTTAAAACTAACTAGAAATCAAATATATGTGTAAATAAATAGTATTTAACAGACTTCTAAACTAAATTCGATATTTACACGAGTTTTATTTCATTTATGTTGATTTCAAATAAAATCGTTTGAATATTTTAAATCAAATGAATTTATATTTAATATTTAAATTAAACGCATCACGTAGTACTAAACTAATTGAATTGAAAATAAACTATGAAATGAAAACATTTCAAATAGATTTCGAATAGCATTTTTATTTGAAAAATTGATTCGAAAATTAAAATACAAATTAGTTTAATAAACTTAAGCTCAGTGTTTCGGTATTAAAATTATAGATAAAACAAATTATTTTAAAACAATTTCCATGAATTTCACAATAAAATAAGAATTAAATTTTTATAATCTTAAAAACCTTTTAGATTCCGTAATTCTGAAATACAGTATTTATAGTAGCATTGTATTATCCTTCCTTCTTAATTCTCTGCCCCTGACATAGCGTGGTGGCGTATTATAAACGCACATTTTTTTGTTTCGGTGCGCCATTTTATTCGATCTTGTGCAATGTGTAGCACTTCACTCATCGTTTTTCCAAGAAGAAGAAATTGATCCACCCAACGCGATCGTCTTCGTCGTCTTCTTTCGCCTACTTTTCTCTTTTGTTTTCCCAGTTGTTCCAGATCGCCTCTCTAGTTGACCGAAGTAGATTAAATATGAGTTGGAAAACATTTTTATAAGCCTGGTCTTTACATTTATTTCTTCGAGTACAGAGACGTTGGTTCGATGAGCAGTCCATTAAATTGTTAGCACTCTTCTGTAGATCCACATTTCAAAGGCCTTAATCTTCCGTCTGTCCAATTTTTTTTAGCTATAGGAAACACTAAGGCTTTTACAAGACGAAGCTTTGTAGATTTTATTATAGTTAGCTTTAAATTATAGTTTACACTTAATCAAAGATAAACATTCATCTTCATTTCAAAGACAAATAGCTTAAGTAAACGAATTTTAATGTGAGTGAAATTTTAAATTAAAATACAGTAAATAAAAACAAAAAACATATTGGGTTGAATTTGTTTATGTTATAATAATAATTAAATTTTGAATTTGTTTCTCGAACCGGTTTTTTTAATAATCTTTTTTATATATTTTATATCTGGCTATAGGTCACCATTTTTAAAATTAAACGGTTGCTTAATATTTCTTAATATATTCCATATCAATGGACAATTGAACCAAAACTATGACATATGGACATATGGATTCGGTTTTTCAGGTAAACTTAAGGAGATCCGGTAAGTCTACCTTTGCTATATTTGAAAACCCACAAGATAGCAATCTTTTACACAATTAAGTTTCAGACAAAGTAGTTCCAAATATTTTTACGTCAGTCGATCCATAGTTACTGATATACAATGAAGTCACATTTGAAATAGTTCCTCACATTTCTTTCAATCAATTTATAGTGACTGATATATCCACCTTTTTCACATTCTTTTTCCATTTACTAGTTAGTGTAAATATTTATCTTCCATTAACTAGTTGGAATACATCACCGTTGATGCATCAATGCATCTGTTAGCACTCCAGTAACGACACGAGCTGCAGGTTTGCTGAAACCTGAAAAATGTTTGCTGAAGCCACTTGTTCATATACTCAATAACCCAATTGTGTATTCAATCATCAGTTTTTTGATAAATAAATAACTTTTTGAGTGTTGCCACATTAAAAAAATCACCTGCTAAAATATATCACTTATAACAATTGCATATTTTTTTTAATTTAATTATTTAAATAATTGTAACTTTGAATAATTAAGTTTAAAACAAATTTTTAAATATTTTTAACTTTGTTTATGTATAAGTTATGGAACCTGTACATTTCGAGCTAGTTCCGAAATGTTTCGAAGTCGAATATTAAGTTTAAAGTTTAGTAGTTAAGATATATTAAGTAGAACTTGTGAATGGTTGGAACAATTTCACCAATCATAATTATATTGTAGTAATAAACATTTCACTCCACTTGGACTGTCCTTTACGACAATGTTAAGATCACTCGCCCTGACGTGTACCTTTTGACACTCGCTCGTAGATACCTAACCCGGCTCCATGACCTCTCCCTGACGTCTCTATTCCAATTACCCTACCTGAAGATCTTGTTCTAGCCTTGCGCTTTAAATCTCCCCAATACCTGTCCTACTACTTCGATGAGTGGGAGCGTAACCTCCACTCCATTCCCCTATATAACCGTGTCTTTCGTGACCCCACTCACAAAGTTTACCGCTAACCCCGCCCCCTTTCATCTGCTGTAACCCTACCCCCTTCTCTATAATCCAATTTCCCTAATGTACGACCTTGCTTTTTGGCTTAGATAAATCTAGCTCGCTAGGTACTAAGTATATTTTTTCTCCTCTCTCCTGTGATTACTGGAATGAAGTTTTCATAATGCTGTGGAAATCTTCTACATTCATTCTTAAGAGGTGGTTTAGTGGGTTTAAGTCTCGCACGGTGGCTTTCGATGCTTCCACCTACTGTCAAAAAAAAAAGAACTCCACTTCGACTGGGAAGGAGCAAACATAATTTATATATGGTTTGCAATTTTTTTCAATTTTTTATTTCAATTTATAAATTATTTTCCTCATGTATATAAAAGTGTTTGATAAATTTATTTTCTTTTTAAGCATTTCTAATGCTGCGTTTATTTAAATTGTTTTTACTAAACTTGTTATTGCCAGACTGAAATTTATTTATTTTCTCAATACAAATTCAAATATTAAATTTTATTTTTTTTTTTCTTGTTGATATATTAAATAAATAATAATTCGTATACAAAAATATATTTTTCAGACAAAGCCCCAAAGCTACTGAATCTGAACAATTTGCCATGGCACTTAAACACGAAAGAAAAATAGAAAACGTTCCGAAGGATATGAGCACTGACACACTTTGTCATTAAGGAGGCATAAAAATGTGCGTAAATTACACAAAAAAACAAAACAAAAAAAAACATCCATATGTTAGCGCCTTAATATATAATAAAAAAATATTATATATATAATATATGTAAAATGATATGTACACATCATATGCACACATAAACGATAATGAAATGAAGGTAAAAAGCGTTTAACTTCTACTTACTTTTCCTCACATATGAAAAAGCTAAGCTGAAGTGAGAAGAGCCAAGAAATTAAGCCATCAAATAAAAAGTATTGCCAACAACAAAAGAAAATGGCTTCCACAACAAAAATGGCGATGTAAAGTGATTTTTTTGGTATTAACTTTTTTGTACATTCACCGCAGGGAAAACAATTCAAACCGCTAAAATTCTGGTAAATTTGTGTAAAATGCAGGAAAATTTAAAGGATGTAAAGTAATAAAATTATAACGTTAATTGGCGAGCAAATACATGCGTGTTTTAATTTAAATATGCAGACAATAAACTCCATTCCTCTATTTGCGTTAATAGGTATGTACATGTATCTACTATAAGTATATTATATATAATCCGTGTTATGTAGGTTCAATGTAAATATGTGAGTTATTTATACAGGGCAGTGTCCTACCGATACCGGCGCCTTCTTTATTACTTTGTGGATTAACCGTTGAGGGAAACACATTATTTATAATTAGCCATTGTCGTTATAGAACCCAAAGTTGTTGTAATTGTTACTGTCGACATACACACATATGGAATAATAAGCCTCTTTTATACAAACATTGTGCTTAACAAGAAAATTACACAAAAGTATACTTACGATACTTAAAGGTACGATTATAATCCTGCTAGGCAATACGAACTCTACTCTCTACGTACTCTTCACCTTACCAACTCCGAACTTTAATTTATATTTACTTATGCAAAAAATCCTTTTTGGGCTCATGAAAGGATGTCACGTTTCCATTTTGCTTTGCTTGTGTAGCGATTTTAAGCGGAAATTATTTCAATTGATTGCAGCTTATTGTGCAAATATCCATAAAATAAAATTTATATAAATTCAATATGTTGTATCTGAAACATTAGATTTGATTTTATAGGAATACGTGTATTTTCTGCTATAGAAAATGTGAACCCAATTTTTGGGTTATTGGAACAAAAACTAATTGAAATTTTTCGTAATATACGATGCTTTTTTAAATTTTCTACACTTGAGAGAACATATATAATACAATATGCAATCAAAAAAGTATTAATATTTGTAATAAAAAAACATCTTAAATTGTAAATTTTACTTCTCAGTAATTACATTTGGAACATTTCAAATATTTAATGTAGAAATTGTTGGTTTCTACATGTCATACGACTTCTGAATAAGTTTCAAAAAAAAATTTTGAAGAAAAATTTTGCATTCCAATTTGTATTGAAATTTATCTGAAAGACATATACTTATACAGATATGCACAATATACTATCATGTAAAAAAATATATATAGATTTATTTAAAAAATATAGCAATGCTGATTCTTACAGAATTCAAGGAAAGTTACATTATGTTATCGGCATTATTCCGATATCACGGAAACGTTAATTTGGCAATGAATTTCATTCAAGTCAACTATTTAACTTTTTGCACTGAACTATATGTCAATATAGCTTACCAAGCACACCCCCGAATGCGTACTTACATAGAGTCATGTTCGATAAATACATTCTTTAGTCCACCAAATTAGTTCAGTTTTCCCTCAAGCTCCTGCACTATATACACAAAAAGCCAATTTTTAAGCCTTTGTGGCATTGATGTTATTTGCTCGTATGTCGAAAACAACATTCCGTTTTACATAATTTTTTTATGGTACTTCTAAAATTTGTCTAACTGCATGTTTTCAAACTGATAGATGCATTTTTGCTCCTCCAAGCCTTTTTAAGCCTTTGAGTTACAAGAAAAAAAACCGCTTTCATTCCATTTCAGCGAGAGGCTTTTAATTTGGGCGTAGTAAATATTCCTTTTTAAATTCGAAAAGTTCACCATTAGAGAAGTCAATAGAGAAGAAATTCGTGTTTATAATTGACAACTTGAAATATAATATAGAAGAAACATCATTCTTAGATTATTATTTCCTAATATACTAGCCTCTTCAATACTTGATGCAGAACCAAAATTTTTTAATAATATTTAAATCCATATTAATAATGTAGTCCAACCATATATGACACCAACTTAACGTATTTTTGCGTTTTCATAACGTTTTAAAATTAAATCTGACTAAGGCGCAATTAATAGAGGGACTCTGTGCCATCGTATACAATAATACCTACATATAAAATCATATATGATACTAACTTCATGTGTTTATGCATTTTTGGAACCATTTCAAATTAAATCTGACTGAGATACAGAGACTCTGTGTCATCGTATATAATAATATATATAAAAAAATCTAACTGCAAGCATTTAATTCAGAGGGCCATCCCGGACCTTTGCGAATAAAATTAAAAGAGTTTGAGAAACTTATGGATATTTCATTTTGTCGTATTTAAAACTATTGTATTTGTATATATTCATGAAAATGCTAAAAAATCTAAATAAGTTCTAAGACTTATTTAGAAAAAACAAATCTAGATAAAATTTTAAGGTAAAACTTTATAATTGTAGTTAAGACATGATGCCATCACTACACTTTAGAACAATCGAAAGAGTAACTTAAAATTGATACTCCGAAGAAGACCCAAGTCTGAGATTGAATTTTAGTTTTACAAAGACGTACTACGGGTTGACTTCTTCCCAAAGGGGCACAAAATTCTTAAAACATTTTAAGTTAAATTACTAAATAAATAAAATATATCTATTTTTAGGGAAGGCTTATGTCATCTACATAAATATCAAAGACGTTTTGAAGTTTATTTGACTTGTTTCTCAGGGTGGAGCAAAACAAAATATATAATATATTAAATACCATTTGGAAAAAAAAAATATTTTCACTTAGAATATACACCCGATATGGCTTCCAAGAATTATATCTTGCTTTCGTAGCTTAACGTGAGGACACATACCTATATTGATTAAATTAAGGGGTTAGATCGTAATAATTGGATATTTTGAATATTCTAATTGTTATACACAATTTAAAAGATTTAACTATATTTAAACATTATTGTTTAAGAAATTAAAACGTAATTTTGTATAAAAATAAAAGAAAAAAGCATTTAACACAGTTCTTTCCATATTTCCCTGTTGGTTCTACAATCGTCAGTTAATATATCGCATTTATGATTTTGAACTCAAGAAGTTTCTATCTCAGAGCCATTAATATTCGTTACTATCAATTAATGCTGCGAGTAAATATCAATTGTCTACGGCTCTTGCCATTTCAGTTCTGCCCAACAAGATTTATTTGGCCTTATGTTTTTATTCTTAAACACAGCTGATTACTGCATTAGTTTTAACCGATTGATAGTTCAGATAGTTTCAGTATCAAACTGAAAACTGCTTATCAAGTAAAATTTCCAACAAAGAAAAGCAGAAAATGCTTGTTTAATACGAAGCGACTATAAAAATCATCATTTATAAATACTTAAAATAAACTAAATATATTTCCAAAATATTATCGGAATATAGTACATGCTTTACAGTATATTTACGTCACTGAGACTTATGTTAGTCCATTAAAAAACTAATATACGCTAATATATGCTCACCAGGAGTTCAAAAAATTTATTTTTATATATATTATATATTTTTATATATATTATATTATTATTTATATATTATATATATAAAGCTAATAACAGAATCCTACTAAATTTGAGTGAATTGAATGCATTAAGCTACACTTTGAACTATTGTACTATTTAATAATGAAGGGAAGTTATTAGGAAGTGTTTATTATTGAAGTTTTTTGTTTTTCGTTTACTTTATTTATTATTTATCATTTGTTTATTGCATTGAATAGAATAATCATAACTGAAATTGTTCATCGAATACAATCAAATGAATTATTTTGAGATTAATCCTAAGAAATATATGCATCTATTTTATCGAAATCATGTATTTTGTACATTGAAATAGCTTTAAGTCATTGTGTGTACTAAATGAAATAGATGAGAGCATTGTGTTTCTATATCCTTTAACAACTTTCATTAATTAAACTAATTGTATAGAAATACAAAAGAAGATATAATACCCTCAGGTCAATGGAAAAATAAATAAAAGTCCATTTAAAACCAAATTATATTTTCATTTATTATATTTCAAATTTATTACACTCTCTATCTATCTCATACAAAAAGTATATTATGAATAAACCTTAAAGGTTAAATCTTAAACCTATTAAAAAGTCATTTAGTTTACATTGTAACACAAAATTACAATTTTATTTTGAAATATTTAAATATTTAAATTTTTATTACAAAAATGAATTGAGAGTATATATTGTTTTTGTCTCTGAGCAATTTTCAAATTTATTTATTTAATAATCCGTATTTATTATTACTATTATTGAATTTATTGTCAAATTTATTTGTACTTAAATATTTAAAGTATTTAATTTTAATAAATGTTATTTAAATTTTCTTAACACTAAAGGTATCATAATAAAATCGATTACAAAACTTTCCAACCAAATCTAGGATAATGTAAGTAGCACCAACATAAAAGTACTATATAGACATGTAACAACTTTAAACAGTTAAAAATATATATTATGTCTTTTTTAAGGAAGAAAGTTCGTAAATCTTACAAAAAAACATCTACAATGATAATGAAAATAATGAATTCCATTGGGGTTGATATATCTTATGCCCTAAATCTTACGGACAGTGACCAATCAGCTATGAGATTTCATACGTTACAAGCTTTTGACCTAACAAGTATATTTTAAGTATAATTTAAGCAAAGTATTATTAATAATTGTAATTATATACTAAATAATCTCAATTAAGCACAGATAGTTAACTATTGTAAGGATTAACTATTATTATGATTTGCTAATTGTTAAGAAAAATTAAGCCGCTTTTATCTGTCAGTATAAGATGAATGGAATAATAGCTAGCCATCAGACTTAAATCTATACGTACGATTTTAAAACCACTGATCTATCGAACAAATTCCGTCTAAAAAAAAAACCAAGACCGAAATGATTACGCCAGTATCATTTGGAAATCAAAGTCGCATTATAAATTTCCGTCTGCCTGGTCAATCTGTTAACAAGGACTAACATGTAATGCTAACGTTTTGCAAAAAGAGACCTTTATTATAGACAGATAATTTTTGATTTATACACTACAAAAACATACCATTCATTGGTTCTTTTATATCATTTTGTCAAAAACTTTAATAGAAAGGTTTCAAATGTAGTGAACTACAACAACAAAAATTCATTTTTATATTATTTTAATTAATTGAATTTTTGGGTGACCAAACAGCTGTTTCGAGTATTGCCAAATATCTATTATCAGTCGTTTTGGAATAATTTCTTATATTTAATTATTTGCAAATAATTTTTAAAATTGCAAGTTACAGGGATTGAGCTCGTGCCCTGGCAAATTTAAAGCTCAGAGTCCGCGTTCATTAGTAAACTGACGCATTTGAACTGACGTATTTGACTTGTATGTTCGCACTTTTTTTTAGGAGTTTTGTAAATTTGCTGAGAAAGTTTATTAACAAATTCAATTGCTGTGTTATATTAGAACGAAATCATAAACCAATTGTAGAATAATTGAACTTATTAATTATATTTGTATTTTTATTTGTTAAATTTCAATACTATTTTGTTTGAAGAGGCATAATTGGTTACATGCTTTATATAATTCTTTCTTATGTATATTTATTAATGTAATTTTATAAATTATATATTATAATATGTATTAAAATATATTTATGTATATTTATATATGTTCTTTTAATCTTATTCCACAGCTTCACCTGATTTGTACCCTGTGACTTTTGCCTATTCTCTCAACTCAAAAGACTATTTCGATCACACCGTTTTGACACGATTAAAGAAATTGAAGATTACTCCAAATATCGATTTAACAACTATTTCAAGATTGACATGAGTGCATTGTAGTTAGTTAAGTTAGCTCTTTACTAATTATAAAAGTATTACAATTATATTAAATTAAGAATATAATTGAATAAAAAATTTATGACATGTTTTCAGCTATTAATCGGGAATGTTTCGTTTTAGAAGAGGAATAATTTAAAAGCAGTAAAATAGATTTAGAAGAATAAAGAAAGATTTAAAAAAATACAAAGATTCCACTTTATTTTTTTTATCACAGTGTTATATCTCATTGGATATAGTGCATAAGCGCATCTTTATGTATTCAGAATAGTATCTCCATTCTCCATTTTTAAAAGAAATTAATGAAACTCGTACTACTTTAGGTAGTAATAACTAATATCTTATAATAATATTATATGCAAGTGTTGTTTCTGTTCATAATTCACAATTATTCGCAAATTTAATTTAGTAAATCATACAAAAAGTCATTCTTCATAACGAAAAAGTAATACTATTGTTTTGACGTTAATTTTATGTGCCATAGAAATTAATATATGGACAAATAGGGTTTATTTTTGGTTATTTTAATTTGGGTTCATGCGATTTATTTTTTAGAAAATACAATACTTAAGAAATACAATCTCTGTATTCGATTTCTTCTTTCAACGAGTTTTCAGATATAAATTGTTACAACACTTGGTTTTTGATTTTAATTTCCTAATTTTTCTGGACATAAATTCCTTTGTTAACTTTTGGTGTTTTTATTGCTCAAAGCCCCAAGTTCTCTGCCCCCTCGGAATCGGCACATGAGGAATTATGCAATATTAGAAAGTCTCTTCTATCCTGTCATATACGGAGTAATGTTTTCTGTTTTTTGTTTTGTAACTCTTTCACACCCTGACTGGTGCTTATGCGGGGCCCGTTAATTGCAATGGGTGTTTTATATTAGGCTCAATCTAAGATTAAATCTTTTGCTTAGGCTAAAAAGTTCACTTACTCTGCTTGCTTTCGTACTTGTTACTTTCTCTCAACATTATTTCTAAATTCAAAGTAATTGTAAATTTATGTTAATATTTTTTTTTTTTTTTGTTGTTTTGGAATTTTGGAATTTTTTAGCGAGTGTTCTTATATAGAGAATTTTTTATGAGTTTTTATATTTTTATTTTGCCTACAAATTCAACAAATGTTCCAGCTATTTTAAGCCAATTTGCGCAATTTAAACTACACCAAACGTTTAGGGTCAAAGTAACTTGGCATAAAAAATTTTACTTCTATTTAAGTAAAATTCTATGTGCTCAGCACTGCAATAAATCAAGGCATTTAAAAAATTTACACAGCTAAGCATTTGTTAAAGTCTATAAATTATTAATACATTTTATTGTCAAAACGATTTAAAGATTTTAACGTCTCCGCCTAGCTAGACAGGATTAAGGTGCAGAATTTTGAAATTACGCCTTCTGGTGCTAAAGTTCAAAGTATTAGACATGAGCTTCAGACCACACATTGTAAATAATGGTGAAAGCATTAAGTAAAATTGATTATCGTTTGAATAGTATTATTTTCACA
>NC_051847.1:194273670-194288638 GCF_002237135.1 Teleopsis dalmanni | reverse complement strand
ATTAGCATTTATAGTGAGTGTGTCGATATGAAGTCATGCACTTAAATTATTATAGTTCACTTTTTTGTATTTTTTGTATTTGTTTATGGAAAGTAAATACGGAAAGTAAACACGGAAAGTGAGGACCCTTGAACAAAATGGCTATCATTAAATGTAGAACAGTATTTGTTGTTGTTTGGAGGATCCTGTTACATTGTGCAAATTTAATTAGAATCGTGATATGTGTGCATTCAAGCTGCTTTATTTTCTGCTCTTCTAGGGTTCACTTCTTTGGGTTCTGGTGGAAAAGGTTGTTTGTTTGATTTTTCAATTGATTTTTGAATTTTTTCTCGTAACGTATCCTTTTAAGTGTTTAGCTCATTCAAGTGTAAGGAAATTTATTTTTATTCCTAGATTTGATTAAGTGTTAAGACCGAAATAAATAAATGAGGAAAAGATAAATCATTTGTATAGGATGAAAAAGATAAAAGTTACTTTGATTTGGTTTATTTTTGGTTGTACGTTGAGTATATACCACCAACTGCCTTTAGCACATATTAGAGTTTATGATATATTTGTATTGGCACAAGAATTTCTTATTGAACTCAAAAATATCATTGATAAATATAAAGAATGTTTTTTGCATGCCAATATACGAGTATAAAATATTTATAGAGAAAATAAAAGAAACATGTATATACATTAAGTGTCATTTATAGAAAAAGTTTTGGGCACAATGTTGCTGACTGAAGTACTTATAAGATGTTTTAAAGTTGCTTTAACAGACAAACTTTTCCTACGGGCTTTATATAAAATGATTTTGTTTGTATTGTAAAGCTTGATGGTTTTATCGATATGTCATAATTTTTTTATTACTTCAAAGTATTATAAAACATAAATACATAATATTGTGTTTAGAAAATTTTGAAAATAAATTGTTCTCTTGTGTATAGAAATGTGACTTGACATCTGTAAGATAATACTAGAGAAGCTAGAGAAATATGGGTAGCACAGTTCAAGTATAGGAGACGAAAACAAGATGATTTAGTATTATTTTTTTAAATTTTACTGCATATTCATCATACACATTAAAGCAAAAAATCGATTTCAATTAATAAAAAAAATATTATTAATAATACATATAACAACAGAGAAGAAATATATTTTATCCTCAAAATTATAGAAGTTCAATTATGGTAGTGGGAAATTACAAACCAGAATGACAACACATTTAATTCTGGTATATTATCCTAGTAATCCTTTTTGTTCTAGTTCTTCTTTATTTTTATGAGAGAAAAGAGTGTACTATTACCTAGTCCATAAAAAGGTTTTGGAACCAGGATCATCTTCCTGGCTAGTTTGTCCACATATTCGTTTCGCGTTAGTCAGTATGTCCCGGTACTTAAAGAATCGACACCTGCTTCTATTCGCCAAGCAGATTTTGTTTATCAAGGCAGTCTAACACCAGTCTTGAGTTCACTTGATGCGAGTTCAGTGCCTTGATCGCCGCTTGACTGTCTGTCAATATTGCAATATTTTTACCCTAGTAATTCCGTTCCATACTGTTGAGTACGCATTTTAAAATTGCGTAAATTTCTGCTTGGAATATGCTAGTTTTTTTCCCCTTGCCTGGTTCGACTATGCCCGCTCCTGCACCTTCCTTCGCAAGCGATCCGTCACTGAACCATGCGATTGTGCTATTCGTTAGTTGGTTAATTGATGCCCTTCCAGCTTTTTTTGTTGCTTAGTTCAGTTTTAAAAAGCTTAATAAAGCTAAACTTAGGATTTATTGTGTCCCATGGCAGTAAAATACTATTTTATACATTTACAATATGTGTATATAAATATTGTTTTTAAAATGATGTAATATATATGCTAATATTGTATATTTATATTGTAATACAATTTCAATGGAAGTGAATTTAATGTTTACCCTTCTAGTACTATTGCCTCTACTACTAAAATTTAAACTAATGTCGAAATATTATTTCATTAATAAATGTTCTATTTGGTTTGGAATTTAATTTCATTTGCACAAATTTTTTAAATGTTAACGTGGGTTTTATATATTAAAAAAATAAACGTATTTATATATTCGTTTATTGATATGAAATGTTGGTATTGAAGCTTCTCTCACCTAAATAAATAACGAATATAATTTTCAAGGTAAATAAATGCAAGTTTTCCTACGCAATGAAAATTTACATATTTTGTATAAATATTTCTGATTGGTGAAAGTTATCAAGAGTTCGCGAAATAAACGCAAATATTTTTTTAAACTAAAAAGTGTAGGTTTTCAGAAAAAATTAAAAATTCTATTTGAACATGAACTAAAAACAACATATATCAGAAATCATAGATACACGAATAGTAATTGTTGCATATTTTTAGGCAGCGAAATGTGAATACTCATTTCATATGGAAAAACATATTTTCTTTTATATTTTAATTTAAATTCAACCTTTTAATATATTATAAAGAAAAAAAACATGTAATAAAATCAGACAGTTAATCAATATTTAAAAATAATTACATAATCTCAATCATTTATGCAGATATTTATTTTATATCTGAAATTTGGCGCGTTATTATGTTGTCAATTTTAATATAAAACTGACAGCATAGCAAATGTGCGGAGCTAATAAAATATTATTACAGCATGTGTTTATATAATGAAAATTGTCATATGTAAAAAATTATATAAGAAAATATACATATATCTGGGGAGAAATGTTGTATGTATTATGCATAGAAATCCTCTGTTTAGGATTGATATTAAAAATGTTTAAATTTTTATATGCTTATGCTACTTCAGGAAACGGTTGACAAAATAAGCAGTCTTCATTGTATCCTCACATAAATCAATTATCCGTATAGACATTTTTATTAACTGTGCCTGTCATATTCACTTAATATTCGACATATTTTTGGAAACAACGCTGATGATTAGCATTGAATTAATTTTCTTATAAATTTTGTATTATATTTTTACTCACACAGAAAAATAAGATTTATATACGTACTACTTTGGAATCAATATAAATTGAAGTGAAAGTTAATTACAAATTATTGTGAAAAAAATGGAATTAAGGTACTTGATTTGATTGATTTCAAAGAAATTTTGACGCGTGTAATATGTCAACGTTTTTATGGATTCTATATTTAAAATTAATTTTATGTTTTTGTTAAGAAAATATACATTTCTTAACATATATCAAGCGAAAAATATCTCTATATGAATAAAATGGTTAGAGGAATTATAATAATTGTAATTCTAAAGATATGTTAATGAGTATCGAATAGATGAACAAATCGCTTAAAAAGAATTAGCTTTAAACAAGAGATTTAGAGTAACTTAACGGACCAATAGGTAGTCAATGTGGGATGTGTCAGTTACTTATACTTAAAGCTAATTGAAAAATGTCATAAATATAAGTTTAAAATATCTGGAATAGTTTTTAAATTTCTTCTAAGTAGATAATACAATTATCTTCTATTTCTTTGCTAGATTATACGCTACTCAGAGAACTCTCGATCTTTAACCAAGAGCTCTGTATTTGATAAAAAGCAAGCTAAAAGTTTTATTTGGCTCAAAGTTTAACTAGAATATTATAATTTTTTTAATTTGACACTCAATCCGGTATGACTTGCGATATCAAACAGGACCATTTTCCAAATTTGCGGGAAGATACCTAAGAAAGTACTGTATTAATGATATACATATCTTTGATACTTATTAATCCTGACAACGGATTTACTTATAGCAGCCAATAAGATTATTGGTCTCCAATTGTTAGGCAAAGAAATGACTTCTCCAGGTTTTGGACACATAACAGATTTCTAGATTTGATGGAAAATACTTAAACATTCATTCATACATGATATTTTTGATTCTTTAATTACCAACAACGGAAGATTTTTCAAAGACATGTTATTGATTGTACCTAGTCCAGATGATTTCCCTGTTTTTTAACCACTAATTGCGGTTCTGATTTCTTCATCATTTGTTGAAGGTGAAGTTTCTATTTCCATTATTAATAAAATATCAGAAAGCGTTCTAATAAGTTTTGAAAGATTTTTCAAAGACATGTTATTGATGCCATCTTGTTCAAGGGATTTTCTTTTTTCTAAATTATTAAGCAAAGTTCTGATTTCATCCTTATTTGTTGAAAGTAATTTTCCTATTTCCGTAACTGATGTACTATCAGACACCGTTTTATTAAGTTTGGAAATATTTTTTAAATATATATTATTGATTCCAGCTTGTATAGGGGATTTTCCTTTTTTCTACTATGCTGATTAAGGTTCTAATTTCTACCTCGTTTGTTGATGGAGAATTTTCTATTTCCATAGTTGATAAAATATCAGAAAGCGTCCTATTAACTTTCGTACGATTTTTCAAAGACAAGTTATTGATTCATTGGTGTCTAGTGGATTTTCTGTTTTCTAAAATAGTAACCTTAATTTTGATTTCTACCTCATTTGTTGACCGTAAACTTTCGTAATTCTTACTTTGTTCATTTTTAACTAAACCGAATATAGTCCAGTGTATATACAATTTAAATTTCTTTGTTTTATGTAACGAAAAATGTGTGTAAACCAAATAATCGCATCAAACACAAAATCACACGTTGATTATAGACGCCTTCTAATATCAACTTTCGACACAATCTGTATTTAGTTTGGAAGGGACTTTGAGGAAAAAAGAAACAAAGCTAAAAAAAATGCTGTCAGTCTAACACTAAATAGAAAGTAGCCTTTATTAAATAAAAATCAAATTACGTTTATCTTCTTTAATAAATAAAATTGGCAAAGTAACTGGCAGGACATACAGCTTTGAAGACCTCACATAAGAATCCTGTGAGTTTCATGTATTTTGGAAAGAAGAGAAATATACACACAATTTTGTGGAAAAATAAAAATAATTTCCGTCTTATGCTTCCGTAGACTTTTCTGTTCCTTCTTAGGATTATTCGAGCATTTTGCTTTAATATTGTGTTTAAGGATTTGCCAAAGTGCTTAAATACAGCACAACATCAGCAGCTGCACGAAATTACCTTTGGGCATTTATTAAAAAATAATTTATATTTCATTCGCTTATTTAAGCAGACATTTATTTGCTTTATTCCATACGCACTATTGTCCTGTGTTTGCCATTTAGTAGCAATTCTACTTACTCAAGGAGCGGAGCAAGCATTTTCCGCATTACTTTCTTGCTTAAGACAGGAATTCAAGAAAGTAATAAATAATACATAAAATAACAATAATCTCTGCTCTATGCTCTCATACACAAGTACTTTATTAACTGTAATCCTGGTATGCAAAAGTACTTGTATAGTCTGCATAAATATCCCTAGAGTCAATATAACTTTAGCCATTTTGTTTATATCTTCCATTAATTTTTTTCTGCTAAAGTGTTGTAGTTGCCTGGATAAAAGTTTATAAAATAATTTTTATATAAAACTATGTCCTTAAGTCTTTTTATCCCTTCAAGATTGACATGGAAAATTGACAAGGAATTTCAAAAAAAAAAATCTTTTATAATATAACGCACATGCAATTCTATTTTCTATATTTAGTATAACGTAAAGGAATTCTGTTACTTAAAATTATAATGCTAATCCAAATAAGTCAATGGTATACATTAAATCTCAACTTTTTTTTAGTAAAATTGCTTTATTTCAGTTTTTAAAGTTGTTAAATTCAGCTTCTTTAACTAAAGCGTAACCTAGTCAGCACTACAGTATTAATGCTGATGAGTTACTGTGTGATGGAAAGACATACTATTAAATTAGGTCTACTCTATAATGACGAGGTTGTCTAGGTTGTAGCTCTGCGGATGAGGAAGAAACAGTGCTGCGCCTCATGTATCAGTATCCATCTTTAACTAGGTGAAGATCTAAAATCTTCGGATGCTCTTTTCTTGCCGACCTAACCGAGCTGTCATTCTGTCAAAATAGGATCTTAGCCAAGTCTTATCAGATTGGTTTATTTTTACTTAATGGGGGAGTTATGTCTTCTGCGTTGCATGTACGCTGGTCTCTAGTCTGTGCTAATCCTGTAGTGCTATAACGGGCCATTATTTCAGCGTAAGTGGGCTTAACTTTGTGAGTGAGAAGAAAACAACCAAACTGACTTCTAGCAAGTTCAAGAGTATATGCGATATGCAAAGGAGGTACTTAATTCTAAACAAATCAAATAGCATACTATCTAGACACAAAAAAGGGTAAAAAAAAACCACTCATATGCTTCATATCATACTGTGAAGGTGATAATAGTATAAAATGCAATTAAGTTCGGTAATATTGTTATTGTAGCCTGCAGGAATCTATAAGCAGAAAATATAAATATATCTCGTAACATAGGCTAGCATATGAATAATGGTAATGGTAGTGTAAAATAGGAGGAGATGGTTTAGGTGTGGCTGAGATTTAATGGTTATGATAATGGTTTAATGGTAATAATAGTGAGAGATGTGAGGATATTGTTTAGAAGTAAGAATGGATTGGGGATAGTTGAGACTCAATCGTTCACCTTGCTAATATATCGTTAATAATTTTTTCTTACAATGTTTTTTCATAAATTTATAAAAATATTGAATAATAGAATCATTTCTGATGAATATTTTTATATAAAATTTATTGGGATTAACCAGCTGTTCTGGTTGTTTTTAATTATTTTTTAAAAATATTTTTTCCAAGCTTTTTTTCTTCAAAAGGCTGATATTTCATTTATACCTTTTCTTTTCTATAATATGGTTATTATTGTTTTACATTAAATTAAATTATGTAGAATATTCTAATTCACAATTCATTGCGATACTTGGTCTGAAAAATATTCTTTCAAAGAATTTTGGCTGAAAATGCTAATATTTCTTTCATGATTATTTTCTTAAAGAAGTTTATTTATAACAATAAAGTTGAATTTTATTTTCTGAAGAATAGAAATTTTCGCTCAGAGGTCTAATATTCTCTCATTATTTTTTTTTTGCTGCCGAAGGAGGAGCATTTTTTGAAGAATAATTCTATTTTTATATTTTACCTTAAACTACTCGTACCTTATAAAATTCTCTAATGACACACACATCTTAAACAATATATTTATTTGAGAAATCTTATCTAGTATCTGGTAGTGTGTGGTCTCGATTAGCCAACACTACGTAAATTGACGATATTTCAAGATTTCACATTTCTGCCTTCGGCTTTTTGTCAAAAATGTGACCATTGTGCCACATTGGCTGTCTATTTTCGAGGTAAAGTTATTTTTACGCAGCAGGTGCTTTCAATTCATAAACCACTCTGTATTCTTTTAAATCAAAATCTCCAATATAAGTTTTATTCTAATCTTTGTTGAAAGTCTTAATATCCATTTACTACTAATTGAGCTCACAGTTTTTGACATTAATTTAAAATACATAAAAGTAAATTCTGTTTAATTAAAAAAAATAACTTTCAAAACGAAACTCCTTTCCTCATCAACATTGTCCCTTTCTTATTTAACGTCTATTAAACTGAAACCAAATCTTTGGATTCGTCCACAATATTAGAAAGACCTTAATGCTACACCACACATGTCATCCAATCTCAATTCCCAAAAAATGATGACAACAAAAACTCAATTAAATCATAAACTGCTACCAGTCTTTCACATCATTCAATTAAATCTGATTGATATCAACGTCTACGTACACCTCAGAATACTATCAAGAAATTTTTTCAGGCTGAGATTTTAATTGAAAACAAATCCCTATGCTTATGTAGTACACTTTCATCTATGCTCACTCATATATGCCTACGTTTTCAGTAAGAAAAAAAAAACTATAACTGAACTTAGTTTAATGGCATGAAGTGCAATGCATTTCGTTCCATAAAGTCCTCTGTTTGCCAACAATTTTATGTTCAAATTGCCGGCAGACGAGATATTTTGTGGTCTTGGATTTTTCCTCGTAAGCTGAATTGATTGAACAAAAAATTTATGGAATTCGATTTTATGCGATTACTTAAATTGTGTTTAAATTGGAAGTGAAATTGCAAAAATGTTACAATAATATTTGTGCGAGAAGGGATGAAAGTGTACCGCACTTAAAGTGTTTTAGATCTAAAAAAATTTATTGAAAATGAAATTGGATATACTTGTTTTAAAAGTGTTGCATATCAGGAATTATAGTTAAATGTGGAATATGGTAGAGGGTTCGGTTTATGGTGAAGCCAGGCAACGTGACCTTAGCAGATCTTTGATGGAATAACTTAGTCTAACCACTTAGAAGACATACAACCTTTCATATGAAGACCAACATCTATTGGGAATATTATTTAAAAGTTGTCGGCTTTAAATATTCCACCTATCCCAGATTTAATGGCATAATTAAGTGCAACCAACTAATAACTCTGCTATTGAAAAGTTGCCGGCTTTAAATCTTCCACTCATCCCAGATTTAAGCCAGATAATTAAAAATAATGTAATGTAATAATAATAAATGTACATTTGTCAATGTTTATTCAGTGTTCTTTTAACTTAATGCATTCAAATACCTTCATTTTTAATTAATTTAATGAAAATAATAATTTTGTTAATTAATTAGAGTGTGCATGTATTAATATGATACAAATATATATTTAACATATATATAATATGTAATGTACAATGATAAAATTATTTTTTCTTTCAATCCAAGCATAAGTTGTTCTTTTATTTGGAGCTTATATTGATAGAATTTAAAATCTTTTTAAAATCTGTATATAAAATGTTTATAAACATTAAAATTCACCACAGTGCGCATAAAAGTATGCTTCAGCTTGCGTTGAGATGTTTTGTATTTGCTTGCAGTACTTGTTGAGTGTAGTAAAGCATAATATTCAGAGAAATCAAATTAAAATGAAAGAACATTTTAAATTGAAGTTTACGTAGTTAACGTTTACAGTTTTGGCTAAAAATATTTCCATTAAAGATACAAAATATGTCAAGTAAATGTTTGCAATTTGTAAATGCAAACTAATCCTATTATATTTGGGGCACAAGTTAACTAAACTTTAAAACGTTGAAATATATTTGATATTTCTATTTGATATTTCTATTTGATATTTAAAGTGAAATTAACTTTAATACCAAATATATATTAATTTATTTATAAACCATTAAGGATTGTCTTCAAGATGTACGACGAAACGTTGCATATCATTCATTTGTTGCGTTAGCTCCTTGTAGATTATACATTGTTCTTGATGTGCAACTTTTGAGACAACCTCATACGAACGACCTATTGCTTTAAAAATTTTAAAAATAGCTTTACTTATATTTTTGGAGCATCCAGATAATATAAAGAATGTAGTTTATGTTACTTATTGTAGGACATTTTCTTTAATAGCATTTTCTTTAATATCTGAAATAGTTTTTCAGACATTGAGGTTTGAAGCTGTAAATTTCGCTGATAGTAAAGAGCATTTTATATTTTTTAGATCACCGATGAAATAGCTGTTCTCGAAGGGTTAAGCTCGTAATATTGTTTCACTGATATAATTTGAATTTGCTTTTTTTGGATCAGAGATAAATTAGCTATCTTAAAATGGTTTAGTTTGTGAAATTTTTGATTTGTAAAATTCGAATTTAATTTTTTTTGGTCCAGAAATGAAATTGCTGTCTTCAAAGGGTTAATTTTGTAGCATTATTTCACTCGCACAATTTAATTTTTTGGAATTAGCTATGCACCACAGAATTCCAGGTGCCATAACGATCCTAAAAGGTTAAAGTTTGTGAAATTATTTTAATCATATAGTTTAAATTTGTTAATTAAATAATTGATATTAATAATAATAAATTTAAAATTATTTTAACCACGACCTTTTGTTTATTGTTGTCAAAAAAAAAAAAAAATTAAAATATATTTTTTATGATATAAATATGTTTTGCTATTAAAAAACAATAAATATTTCGTGTTGTTAAATAAAATTTGATGTTGGAAAAAAATATTGAAATATATATCTAATATTCTTTCGATAATATGATATCCAATTGAACAGAATATATTTGGTTTTTGTTATTATTGCAATTCTTTACATTTTACTGCTTCTCTGGTTAATAAAGTTTCAATGTTTTAATTGATTTTAAATAAATTTAATTAGAAATTAAAAAAAAAATGTTTTTTGTTGTTATTGTAATTTTTTACTTCTATTATTTATTTATTATTTACTTCTACTCTGGTAAAATAGTTTTAATCATTTTAAATAAAATTGTTTAGTATTTTCTATTTATTTTATTTTTCCATATATTTTAATAATGTATTTACTAAATTTAAATCTATATTTAACATTATTTTTATAACTTTAAAATAATAAAATTTTCTATTTTCAGTGTCAATAAGTCATTTTGAATATCAAGATATACAACATACATTAAAAAACTGATTGGAACTTAAAGATTTATGCTACTAATGATTTAAAAAACTATTTTCAAACGAAACTGCAAGCAAAACCGTACCAAACAAAATACTAGGATAGAAAGTAACCATAAAAACTTTAATGGAACTGAGCTGCTTACAATGTACTTATCTAAAAGTGGACTGAAATGATGGAACTCAAACTTCTATTTGCACTTACTTTAGTGTAAAAGTTTTCACAGTGAAATTTATCATGTGAAGAGTGTGGCCTAAGCAGCTTCCAAGGATAATTACGTTGAGAGGCAACGATAAAGATGCAATGTTCGCAAAAAATGCATAGAAAACAGAAACAAGTTGAAGGAAATGCATAGCATGGAATACCAAAATTGTTACAATCTGTGCAGGAAACACAAACTGCAGCTGGAAAATGTAAAAAGTAATTGCCACATATAATTAAGTGAAATTCTAATAACAAAAGCAAAGCACAACACAGTAAAAATGTTTAAACTTTCTGCTTAGTAAAGCATTTTAAGTATAACACTAGAGGAAGAAGGAAATAAACAGGATAACCAACCCTCCAACAGAAAAAAATAAAAATAAAAATAAAAAATAAAACGTTATGGAACAGTTTGTACGTGAATATGTTGCTCGCAGCATGTTACCACACTTGACTGCAACCGAAGCGAATCAACAACTGGATAAGGCCACAACCAGCAGCAGTAGTAGCAGCAGCAGTAGTAGTAGTAGTAGCATTGCTGATATTGATGTAGACAGCAGTAAACTTTATTTTATTGCACAACAACAACAATTGCTCAATAATAGTGATTACCTGCAGGACAATGATGCCTTGACTGCAGCTGTTGCAACATACAAAACAACCTACAATGACACATCCACAGTATTAATGCTTACAAATGTTGCAAGCAACACAATTGACAATTTTACGAATTCAGCTTTAGCAGTGGCTGGTGCTGAAGTTGCACGTCATTATGGTGCATTCGGCAATGAAGCAATCATTGGCAACGAAACATTCCTTAAAGGCTACAATGACTATTTGAACTTTTCCTGTGATGGCGAAACGTTGAGTGAAGCAAATGTCACAGATGAGTCGCCATTGTCAAGTGTTTATTTTAAGACAGCCGTCTATCTACTCTATATACCTATATTTGTCTTTGCTCTGCTCGGTAATGGTTTAGTGTGCTACATTGTGCAGTCAACACCACGCATGCGTACAGTGACGAATTTTTTTATAGCAAATTTAGCTGTCGGCGATATACTAATGTCACTATTTTGTGTACCATTCTCGTTTGTATCTATTTTCATACTCGGCTATTGGCCATTCGGCATAGCACTTTGTTACCTGGTCAACTATTCGCAAGCGGTATCGGTACTGGTGAGCGCTTACACATTGGTTGCTATCAGCATAGATCGTTACATTGCAATCATGTGGCCACTGCGTCCACGCATAACAAAAAGGTGAGTTTTCAGTTAATTAAATTTATTTATTTATGAAAAGAGTTTTTATGTAATATGATATTCATTCATTGTTTATTCAACGCAATTCTAAAGTTATGTGTCAGTTCCTTACTGATAAGACAATAAGCCAACCATTGTTGTGACTACATAAAAGCAATTGGAAAAGTTTTACAATTTATCAAGCAGCAGACACAAAGTGCTTGCAATCAGTTACAAATCTTTGGCATGAAATTGCAGAAAGTTAAGCACACGCTCCACATAAAGCGTGTTACATATATATATATATATATAGATATATTTATATATATACATATTTAAATAGATTTATATAAATATAGAATTACAAAATACTATACAAACACAATATTTTGTTTCAAAAACGTTTAAACTTTAAAGCACGCTCACGCACCCAGAAACATGGTTGCTGATGTTGACATTTGAGGAAAATGTTTATAAAGTTTGTCGCTAAACAAAGTTTCGATAAAAAGTTTCCAACACCACAAAAGCTAAGTTAAGTTATTCATTGTGTTTTGTTTAAAGTTTTATTCTTCATATAAGAAAAGTTTTCTATGGTTGTATAATTAAAAATGTTTTTCTCTTTGATTAGTTTCCGTATGGTTTGAAAAATTTTAAATAATATGTATTATTTGTATTACAGTAAGTATTTAAATAATATTGTAGATTAAAAAGAAGTAATGATGTTTGTTTGAGTCTTGAGACTAGAATAATTATGGAGTCACTAATTAGAAGAAAAGAATTGCAATATTTAGAGTTGCCAGTTGTTCTATTACCATCTCATTATTTTCTAGTTACTTTTTGTAATAAGGCTGCTTTCAGGCATGATATACCTTTTGAACTAAAAGTGACTAAAATTTGGGTGTTCTGTTACTGTTCTCTTATTTTCCTTTTTTTTTGCTATATAATCTTATTTTTGTATACTGTACCTTATGACCTAAAATTATATATGAATAAATAGTATTTTTTTTAGTTATTTCATTAAAATTTTAATATTTTTTTATTTTTGCAATGAGACTTCTTTTTAATATTAAATATCTTCAAATTCTAAATATCATCATCTTATTATTTTTCCTTCTCATAGTATAGAAACTGTTCGTTTTATATTCACATTCTTATTTTCCTAACTTTGTATTAGAACTTTATTTTTGTATGTTGTAACTTTCGATCTAAAAATATATAGAATTAGTATATATAAATAAATAAAATTATCCTACTTGGTAACAGTCAAACTGGTATGGAAGTGCATTGACAAGCTGAACGTTCTTGGCTGGAACAAACAGATTCACTTAATATGAATTCAGAGACATGTTGATATTCAAGGCAATGAAATGTTAGATAAACTTGCATGAAGAGGTGCGCTTCAATAATGATAGATCCTCTATCCATTCTTTTGAACGGCGCAGAGAAAAAGAAAGAGCACTTAATTGGGAAAAGCTACTAAGACTAAAATACTTTTAGGAACTGACAACCTAAAACGCTTCAAAGATTGCATAGCACAAACAAAGAATAACTTAAGAATTATAACCGGTCGCTATAGATTGAACAATCACATAACAAAATTAGGAATGCAGAAGAAAGTAAAACCGCATACCATGTGCTAGGGAAGTACCCGGCTCTGATGCACAAGCGGAAGATGCACCTTAGAGGGTATTTCATAGAACATAAGAATTCATAACTAGAAAAAATAGACCCTATATTGTCTTTCTTTAAAGCAATCGGACTTGGAGAAACACTCTTATCCGATCAAGGGGCACAATAGAATTTTTAAGTCTCTTTTCTACAATAATAAATAAAATTAACACTATCCTGTGACTTAATTAAAATTTTATTATAGATTTTATTTTTGTAAAAGACCTTTGTTTTATATCTGAAATTTAGATCTATTGATGATTTCATTACCATATTCCATAACCATTACCATATTAGAACACCTCCAGTTCTGGTGATTCTATTACTGTATATTTTTATTTCCTGGTAGTTAAATTAAAATTTTATAACTTTCTTTTCCTTTATAATATGCCATTAGTTTCGTATGATATGCCTTTTCATCTAAAAATAATTGAAATGGATGGTTCTTTTGTAATAGAACTCTGTTTTCGTGTGTTATACCTTCCAACCTAAAATGTCATAAAGAATTTATTATTAATAAATATATATATATACTGATTATAGGAATTAACTTACTGATACCGCTTAAAACTGGAAATGCTTAAAACAATTTGTAGTTTTGGACCTAAACATATCTGGATGGAAAATCTTCTGGTAATTCTTCTATAGACTTTGTTTATTTTGCATGCCATGTTTTTAGTGAAGTTAGTTAGCACTTTCTAACAGTAATGGCGTTTATACCAGTGTTTCTCAAATACTATTGAGTGTTTGATTGTTAGAGGGGCATATAAATTTAAACGTAAACTACTAGAAATTTACCACTTTTACTAGGAACGTCTGTCGTTTAGAAAACTATAAAAAAACAAAAATTGAAGTTGAAATAAAATAAAACTAAACTTCTAATGTTAATAAAAAATTAAAACTTTTCAGAACTGTTCGTGACTGGTTCTGCTCCTAGAAGTTTTTTAAAATATATTTTTCCATTTAATGCATTCAATTGTTAATTTAATGGAAAAGGATGGAAGCAAAACTAATTTAATTTTCCTGCATATTGCATCAAGTTTTAGTTTGTTTATTAACAAAATTAAAATAAGTTAAATATTTTAAAGTTTTCCTTCAACAAATTAAATATTCATGAGCAATGTTAATTAAAATAAATCATGAATTAAATTTAAATTAATTAAAATTTAATTAAATTCTCACAATTCAATGACAAAGTTGATTAAA
Organism: Teleopsis dalmanni; assembly: GCF_002237135.1. Classification (NCBI taxonomy): domain Eukaryota; kingdom Metazoa; phylum Arthropoda; class Insecta; order Diptera; family Diopsidae; genus Teleopsis; species Teleopsis dalmanni. The sequence continues at coordinate 194,273,958 of NC_051847.1, read as the reverse complement.
ATTCATTTTGGACTTGCAGTTCGGAAAAATCTTTTTAGTGGTTATAGTGACCCACCAATGGGATGTGGTCGTATGTATCTCAAAGTTTTTAATGAATGAAAATGGAAATGGGATTAGTTAGCCTTTGTATACATGATTTTATGACTGAATAGTTTAAATGCCTTTAGAGCACGCAATTAATGTGAATGTCGTCGAACGTATAATTCTACGAATTATTTGCTTTAGTTGAGCTGATGGTCTGACAAATATTTGCACTACACCTCCCACACACATGAATAGAAATGTAAA
>NC_051847.1:194254892-194273570 GCF_002237135.1 Teleopsis dalmanni | reverse complement strand
CAGGTCGTTGATATCGAGCGACTTCGCTCAAAGGATAAGCAATAAATATAGTTTCTTTTAAAAAATTAAATATCTATTTATTATTAAAATTCTAAGCAGAAAAGAAATTTTAATAACAGACAAGATTGTTTGAATATAGAGTTTTTATCAAATTTCTACTACTTTACGTAAAAACAATATAAATATTTATTTTCTTTTTAAAATTTTTTTTTTATTTATTTTTTGACGCTACATAGCGATATATAATACCAATCTTCTGGGAAATTATTTTTAATTTGGTGAAAGTACGTTGGAGATCATAAACCTATAGAAAACCATACAGATCGATTCGCCTTTTTATAACTGATTTGCAATTGTTGCTTCTGTCTTACATTGCCCTAATCTTAATTCCAATCTGTGGACCAGGTGGTAGGCTTTATATGCAATTGAAATGTTTTATTTATAAAAGTTGGAAATATGCAGTAATATTAATTTACTCTAATTTTTATCCTACTATCATTACAACGATTGATAAGACAGTTTTTTATACTGAAACTATCTTATTTGCCAAACCTAAAATAAAATCAAACTCATTTGTTCTAATTCGTTACTCATACCAATATTCCTTAAATTTATTTTTATTTTTATGAAAAAGAATATTTTTTAAAATAGACAAGTATTGAGAGCGAATACCAAGCTGTCAGGATATTCGATGCCTTTCGCACACAATTTGTAAATCAATTATTCAGTACTGCAAAAAGCAATTGCATGTTGCACTAAATTATTTGCAAAGAACTCCTTTTCATCAGGAACGAAAAGCGTGAAATAGTATTTCGGAATGACATGATATTGACTGATTGGAAGGAAAACAGAGAATATTTTGGGATAGTTAAATTGGTTTTCGAATATATAAATGTATATAAATAAATTAAAAAATTAAATAATTATATGTAAGTTTAGATTTTGAATATATTTCAATTGCATTATTCTTATTTGCACATATATCTGTTATCTTATTTCATATATGGATGATTTGGTGTTACTGAAGATGTCTTAGCCACACAAGTTTCATGTAAATAAGTTATTGTCCCAAATAAGGTTGGTGATCAAATCACTATACGCATTTTCAAGCTGCTGTATCTCTGGTTTGGTCCAAGAGTATAATTTTATTACCTCTTTTATCCAGTATAATGCTTAACTTTCCCTGATCTATATTCTTGGGTGCGGAATCCCATATCTGACAGGGAATTCACACGGAGTACTCCATACAAAAATTATTAAGAGGAGTAAACCTATATTTAAGCACAATCTACGATTAGCTATTGCTGTGAATTAAAGTGAAAACTGACCATCTCCCATAGGTATTATTCTCATTTTAAATAAGAATATTTTAATACTGAAGAATACCACTGATGACGATACTACACAAATAAATTATTCTATATAATCATAGTAAAACAAATTTTCACTGAAATAAATCGTTAAAAGTATTACGATATTAATAAAAATAAGTATCACGGTTATTTTTTTCAAGAAATGTCTTTAGAAAATTATTAAATTTTTGTACTTTGTAAGGAACCAAAATATATTTTATATATTTTTTTTGCTTGATTGAACCATTAAAACGTGTGACATTTGACACTTTATTACACTGTAGTAAATGTGTAACACAATTTCTCAGTGCTTTTACTTGATATTTTTATCGTAAATTTATAATCGCGTTTGTTGAGCGTATCTTTTATTTTTATTTTTTTCGTCCTTTATGAGCCTTGCGACACATTCAGTTTTAGCGTTAGCGTTTCAAAAATATGTCAGAAATAAGAGCCATTTGTGCTTAGGCAGAATTATCCTCGATTGGTTCCCATATCACGACATGCCGCTTTGGACAGTTTATTGACATCCAAAGTGATAAAAATTGATTGAACTACAAAGTATAAATATTTGACTTTCTTTTGTTTTTTCAAGTTTTTTTAAACTGAATTCTGAACTGAATATTTGTATCTCATAGATACACGTAGGGAATAAAACGTTTTTAATCTTTAAAAAAATAATATACATGAACAAATTTAATTTAATTTAATTTAATTTTGTAAAATTATTAAAGATTCATTAGAGAGGTTGCAGTCAAAGGTTTTCTAAGGAAAATAATCATTCTTATATATATATTTTTAACATTTTTACAATAAAGTCTATAGAATCGAAGTAGTCTAAATCGAAGTATTGGTTTGCTGTCCAACAAACTGCTGTTAACGAGCACAGTTCAAAAGAGAGATTAAAATACAAAAAATAGCTCTATGTATATTCTGTAATGAGCAGAATAAAATATTTACCCATTGCCACAAAATAGTTGCTCTATAGATCTATTAAATCGAGTTAGGTTTAAGGTCTTTTGAAAATCTTAGTATTAGTTAGACATATTTTTAATACAATATCTTCTAAAAAGATTACTTATTATATGTATATTGTTAGCATAATTAAAATGAAATTTTAAGTTTAGGTAGATTTACTTACTAGATTAACCCTAAATAAGTCACTGTTTTTTAGCTGAAGTGTTTTTGTTAATTTTACTTAAGAAATAATTAGGTTGATTTGACCAGATTATCTGCAGTGTAACTGCCCGGCTTTCTCGAAAACTCGACAGAAATACTTGGGGCTGTCAGTTTTACCGGAATGATACAAATTCGCTAATAACACAAGCTAAAAATTAATACTCTGATCTGGTAGCGCCTTAATGGTCTACGTATGACCTTTTTTGTTTGCCAGTATAAACTAACGTAACCTAAACAGATTTTAATTAAATCTCAAGTCAAAATATTCTTGGTTTTCATAGTTTCTTTACCCAATGAGTTCAAATTTCTCTAATAAAATTATCAGATCAATTTAACTAGTATGTGATTAATGCATATTTTTTTGAGTGTATTACATTTCAAAGATGGCATTAAAAGTCCCTGTCAACTATAGATTCCCTAAAACGCAGAGTGAAGTTTTTACATATGATATCTGCTCATATCGTGCTAGTGTTGAGAAACGCATTTACCATTTGCATTTAATAAATTTTAATAGGCATGGGGTCCCCTGAATATAGTTTATTTTTATTTCATTAAAATATTTTAAACTCATACAAGTTTCAGGTGATCGGAATTTTGATATAAGTTCTTCTAAGAAGAATATTTGTTGTACACATTTTTTATATAAGTAAAGTGTGACAAATTCTAAGATTTTAAATAGATCTAAACATAGATTCATCAATAGTTTTTTTAATTGATATACTTTACTAAACGTCACATTTCAAAGATGAAATTAAAACAACCTGATATCTCTAGATTCTGTGAAATACAGAGTAAAACCTAATGATTCTATTGAAATGAGAAGGAAATATCTATCCAATTTAACTACTCGGGCCTTACAATTGTCAAGAAATTGATTTATTCTTTCCATCCCTCATACGGTTCTTATTGAACCCACTATATTCTACAATCGTGAACCAAGCGATTTAGCGGCTTATCAGTAGCCTCAAATTGCTCAGCTTAACTCTGGATTCTTTCTTCAGGATTAATATAATAGATTTTGTAGGTCATGGTCTGCAATTGTCGCTTCTCTTAACAATAAAAAGCTAATTGCAAACATCATTATTAGTATAAAATTTTTTTTAGTTGATGATATGCATTCATGCCCTTCAAATCTATGATTTTCGATTAGGTATATGGCCAACTAAAAGCATCTTAAACTATTATATTCTTAAGGTAATTCATATATATTTTTAGTACTTTCTTTATATATGAGCTCTTTTAAGAGTCCAAAAATTATTGTTTTTTTTTGTAATAAAACACATTAAATAGTCGTAAAATTGAGTCTGAATAGTTACTAAGTTTTCATTCTGAGTTTAATGAGAAATGCATTCTAATTTGCAATCAACTTTAACGTTCCGTGGTGTTAAGGTGCTGATCGAGGTATTCAATAAATTGTTTATAGGTATGATCAGTTTATTTATAATGACTAATTCCATCTAATAGTAATATACTAAATATCTTCAGATGTATGCCCGTCCATGGAGATTTTTTTGAAACATTCATAAAATATCCACTTTTCTTGGTGCATATTTTTGGTAACAATATAATCCACATATGAAGGATATATGTGTGAAGGACATTTGAGCTAAGTTAAAGTAAACACTATCCCTTTCAATGTTTATATATATTTAATGTTAGTCCAATATTTTTTCTTAATGGATATTAATAATAAATTGTAAAATCATTCATTACTAAATGGAGGTAGTATGTTATAATTAATTTAAATTACCTGAAATTACACTGTAATATTTCAGTGCAATTAAAATTCCTTTGAAATATTTTTCAGTACATGCAATGTGACAAATAATAGAACTGTGACTTTATATTTTGTACAGTTTTTTTTTTAAACCCCACGAATATCTCATGTTTTCGATGACTGATACAAGCAAATATATTTATTAAAAAATTAGTAGAAAATATTATTTTCTGCACTTGTATAAACACGCACGTGAATAATTATATTTTACAAAATAACAAAATAAGTACATGAGTGGGTAAATGGGACCTCGATCCACACTAGAAAAAAGTGGAAAATTCTGTATAAATATTATATGTTCGAGTGCGAACGATAAATGTTGACAGTTAAAAATAGGTTACTAGTCGTTATCCTTGCGTTTGAGTTCGCTTTAGTGCAGTGCTCGAGGTATAAAAATGTTACATTTAATTGACAGGTTGGCTTTTGTTGAATGTGTCATTATAAAATTTAACAAACAAATGTCATATAAAAATGTTTAAATGTAAAGGAGTTTTATATTGCGTGATATGCATTAAATTGCATTGAATTATTTGTGCATTGAAAATATTTAAATTTGACTTTGAGTGTATGCAATTGGACAAGAAACAGAATTTTTAAAATCATTATTGTGCAAATATCGTTTTCCAGAGTGTCGTATATATTTTGCAACATATTCGAACATTTTTTGTGATAGATAATGGGATTTTATAATACAATGCATCTGTGTTGCAGTTAAAGGGCACTAGAAATTGTATCGATTTTCATAAGCTTTAAATGTCAAATAAATTATAATTGAATGACAGTGAAGTATGCACTTAACTTAGGTTAAAACATGATTTTTTCGTCCAAATTTAAAATCGTTACTATTATATTCTTGCTTACATAATGAATGCTTTGATATATGCGCATACATTTCTTAACATTAATACAACAACTAATCAGATCTCTCAATAATGACTGACTATATCTACTATTATATTATATATTACAACAACTAATCAGATCTCTTAATAATGACTGACTGTATCTACTATTATATGTATATTTACATATATTTACTATATAAGAATTTGGACGTTAATTTCAATATTTTTTAAATTGCCAAAAGATATAAATTTTGGAAAACAAGTGAATGTTAATACAAAATTCACATATATTCTCTTTTAGCAATCTATGTTTGAAATTATTACTGAATGAAAATTCAATTTTATTGCAAACAAAATAAAATTTTTTGAAAAAATTGAACCATTTTTTTTTGGGTTTGCCAGAACAAAACTTGAAATGTTTTTCTGATTCTATAAAACTATCTAAAAACGTTAAAAAAATATTTAACGTAATTTATAGCTAAACAATCAAATCCTAATTTATTCAAATGTGACCGCTATAGCTCTTTTAGCTATCTCTATTCAAGAATGGCTATCCAAAGTTATATATATAAAAAAATTTAATATAAACAAACTCATCATTATATGCCGAAGAAATTTTTAATTAAAAGTTTGGTTGAATATATCTTATTTATTTGTATTTTATTTATATAATGAACATTTTGTATGTATATTTACATATCACATATGTAGAGTGCAGTGTCAACAGTTTAGTCAGTGGAAACTTTTGGTTTCTAACAAGTGATATACTAATGTTTTCGATATATTTTGATAAAAATATTTTCGTCCTTGGATGAAATTAGGATCCACTCATCCTAATTCGGTCCGTGTACATATAAGAATCCCTCATAACATAATATCAAAGATTTAAAAAAGATATATGAAAATGTACAGTATAATTATTCCCATAATTTATATTTATACCACTGATCAACTTCCCGAATTCAATTTACAGCTGGCTTTCCATAAAAAGCTTCTTTCATGTTACAGATAGTGCAGTTATGTATGGGAGAAGTTATTTAAAATTGCAAATGGTTTTGGATATGGCGTACTCTCAAAAACCCAAACAGCAATATTATTCCACAAGCACTAAGGTAAATTCGCAAGGTTCCAGACACCCCAGTGCACCACTTAAGATAGAGGAGAATAGATGAAGACCAAATAAAAGATACAAATTATTTATGAAATGACTTCGTGCATTTTTATAATCAAGTTGCTTCATCTAGGAGGACAGAATCAAAATCTATCGAAGTGGCATCTCAAGGTTTCATCTATATTTTAAAGTGTTTGTATTAACTATTGATTCGAAGAAGTTTTAATAATGCCATTTAGCCAAAACAAAAAAAAAATATCTAGTTTCAAGTAAGCGACTTGCATCAATTTTGTGTTAATACTGTTCTGGTATTTTCTTTACTTAGTGTTATCGTAATCCAGTTATAAGATGTTAGTAAACAGTATCAGTAAACTTGTTTATAATAATATTTCTATTTATTTAAATACATTAATGTTAGTTTCAATTAAATGTTATTGTTTAAGCGCTAGTTATTACAAAATTATTGGAGTTTGATATAAAGACATTCAATTTTGGAATTTCAGTGTAGTAAATCGTATCATATTTGTTGTATATTAGTAGTAGTTTTGTATAACATCAACTTTGGTCACTGTACTTAATGTACAGAAGACATTTAGTAAAATATGTTGTACTATATGCTTTTCGTTTTCGTGCTTGAAATGTCAACTAAATTTAGAAATTTTTAAATGTCACTAAACACAAAAAAAATCCAAAATTTATTTCATTCATGAACCCCTAATTAATTGACCATGAAATGCGATAACCTAAAAAGCTTAAACCCTCCAAATTTTATCAAAACAGATTTAAAACCAATTTCGACGCCGCGCTTCTATCGAAATCTGTTCGAGCACAAAAAGTGTTTCACTTACTGTTTGGCACTTCCTCTTAGTTCATTAAAACTCATCCGTTTGCGCTTGTTATGTCTTTATTTAATTCTGCTAAATCGCTCATTAATGATGGCGCACCGCAAAATGGCGTACAATTAAGTCTAAAATGTATTTCATACCAATGAATAGGAGGAACTCGAACTTCCTTGGTGTTTCAATGAACCGGGTAAATTATTGATTTTTATCAACGCAAGGAATTTCAAGGATGTGTTTAATAATTTTGGTTTAATAATGGTGTAACTTAAATCAGTTTTTAATATAAAAATCAAGTTTTTGTAATATTGACTAATAAATAATAAATCTAAAAAAATTTACTAAAGTTATATAAAAACTATTTTTTGTGCATATATTATAAATAGAAATATTCATTCAACTTTTCATGGTCAACTGAGCGAATCGTGGAGTAACATTGGACTTAGCATCTGTATTAGGTTCCTAGATTAGATTCTGTACACTAGAAAGAATAATATAATATCATGCAATAATGCTTCTACAAACGAATTGTATTGAAATTTAACAAATAAAAATAAAAAATAAAATCAAATAATTCAAATATTCAACAACTGATTTATGATTTCGTTCTAATACAAAACAGGAAATGAATTTGTTAATACATTCACAGCAAATTAACAAAACTTCAAGTCCGTACATATAAGTCAAGTACGACTTTGGGTCAGTTGGCTAATGAACGCTGACTCTGAGCTTCAAATTCGGCAGGGCACGAGTTCGATTCCTGATACTTGGAGTCTCAAAAAATTATTTACGAATAATTAAATATAGAAAATAAATATAGCTGTGCTTATGTTACAAGTATTACCAAATATAGTCAGCTAAAAATTCAATTAACTAATAAGTAATAAAATTTTATTGTTGTGATTTACTTCTGTTTGAAATACCGAAATACCAAAACAATAGTTTATTAATAAGTACTTAATTTCTGTCGTCAACACGGATGTTAAAAATTGAAATAAAAATGCTTTTTATAAAATATGAATACATTGTAGAAATAATTTCAGTGTTAATTAAAGATTATTCAATCTAGAAAAATAATCTTATAATTTTTAATAATTTCACATAATTTAATAATTTTATATAATTATATGAAGTATTTGTTAAGTTTTCTCATAAAATTTGTATTTTATTCACTAAACTGTAATCACAAGAACTCCCATTTAAACTTTATCATTTGAACGTTTTTAATCCGGTAGTTTTTCTCGAACATGGGGTTTTCACAGATAAAAGCAGTAAAGACATGCAATTTTAACACACTTGTTTCTAATAAAAAGAACAAGAGAATGCACTTAAACGTCAAAGTCAAGTAGTTTCATTTCTTAATGATGAAAATTAAGAACAATTTCAATTAATTTAAACAATTGTCTTAATGCAATATTTTTATTAAGATAAGAAAGTTTTAAATATTCCAAATTTTTTATAGAAAGCAAAATGCTATAAATGCACTCTGTAATGTTGTGGATGTAGTTTGGATGAAAATGTAGCTAAAATCGAGTTGTTGACATTTTAAATTAATTAAATTAAAATTGAATATTTTACTGTGTGAGAGTTATTAATTTTATAAACATTTATCTGTAATTAAAGGTGTTTCTGTGGTCTTTATCTACATACATATTAGATATACATAAGTACATTTTCTATTAATATTGATTTCAGATTGTTTAAAAACAGTTTATAATAGTTAAAAATTTCTCTCACTATAAAGTATTTTATACAATTTTTATTGATCAATATCGTAATATATACCACCTATCATTATATAACATTTTATTAATAACTTTATTAATATTTATCAAAATTGCCGCACCATATTTTCTGTAAGTACACCTTTTACACTATTCTGTTTTACGAACTTCGTTCCGTATCTTAATGCTGATATTACTACAGTTCTAAAAGGCTTAAACCCCTAGACTAAACAGTTTTTCTTTTCTCTATCCACTTAAGTAGGCTCTTTTTGGGTGCATAGTCTTGTGAAACTTGTATATCTTAAAAACTTTAATGAAACTACAGCATAAGTCGTTAGTAAAGATATATGCAGTAACCGCATTCCATAATTCTATGTTACTCCACGACTACTCAGTCACTATATTTACATGACATGGTGACTTCTTTTTGAAAAAAATCTTTTCGCAGTAACATAAGTCGCTTGTGTTTCACCTTTTCAAAAATACATGATGTTAGTGTTGATGCAGAGTACCTTGATTACTAGACTTACTGAAACCACTTGATATATTACGCATAAAAAAAATTTTTTTTTAATTGCGTTTCAAAAACAATTTTGTACTTGTGAAATTTTGAATGATTTTTTAGTATAACCCGCATAAAAACAAGTTTGATTGCATTCTGAACAGAATTTCTTGTTTTATTTAAATGATTTATGTTTGCTCTTTAACGGCTGAGTTAGTTGTGCCGTAAGCAATCAAATTTTTTTTTTAAAAAGTATATATTCAAACAAACTCTATTAGTACCAAAACAAAAAAATCAATTATTTTTTAGTTTTAAGTCTAGTAATAACATTCATCGTACGAAAAATTGACAGAAAACTTGACATAGAATAAATTTTTTTCAATATCAAAATTTGTATAAAAATTTTTTATGTGGTATTTTATATTTCTTGCGAAATAAATATTCGTAATAGGCTTTAGTAGCTAGTGTAGAAAAATCTTTTATCAGCTAACAGATATATTGTGTGTATCAGCTAATGTGTGAACTATGTCATAACTAATCAGTTTTTCTGCGTTCTGTCGTTTACGTATTCTATGTTCGCTACGTCTGCCTTAACACATTCAGTCTTAAGGAAATCCTGCCCAAGTAGTTGAAAATATAGATGTATTTAGTATCTTCGTTGTTGGATGGTGCAGGGTTGACACCATAGCTTTAAACTCAAGCTATAGATTTGCAGAGTTTTATCTTCGAGTTTTATCTGCTGTAGAATAAATGCTGTTGTCATCTAGTGATAGTTGTAAGTTCCATACAAGCTGCTGATTTAGATATAAACTCTTGGGTGTAAAACTTAAATATATTTTGCATATATATTGTTAAGTATTTTGCTCTAACTTAATATTTAAATAGCTATAAATAAAGCATGTAGAAAAATTCTTTGAATTTTTTTCTTAAGGTTAAATTTTCTATATTATTATTAGGAATGTATTTATTTAATACTGCACTATTGTTTATAAATAAACATTTCCTATTATTAAAATTAGTTTTATTTCTTTAAATAAATTATTTGTTTTAGCAATTTAAAATTTTCAGTAACTAATGCAGCGTTGAATATAAAATCAACAAGCCTGAAATTACTCTGCTTTTAAGTAACTGCATTGCAGTATTGGCTGCAAAGTATTTTTACGGACTGGAATGCACAGAAAAACTTTAATCCTTTCGGACTAAACTAATTTAACTTTTCGCTTTTTAAGTTTGGCATTTTGTTTCGAGAACTATTTATCTTTTTTCTTCCATTCCGCTAAATTAGAAATGAAATGTAAATAGCAAAATTTAAATGTCAAAGTTAATTAAGTTAAAATATGTAAATTAGTGGAAGTAAGTTAATCTATATAATAAACACAAGCAAGAGCGTTCAATATATTTTAATTTTTAAATTAATTTATTATAAAATTGTTTTTTATTTTGAGAATAAAAATTTAAAAGTCTCACATTAAAAATTATTTTATATGGAATTTAATAAAGACAACATTCCAAAGACTGAAGCATACATTTTTGATGTCATTTTCCGACATGCTCCAGAAAGTTTGTGTACTATGTACTTAAGGTACTTCTATAAATGTACACACTAAGGATAACATATAAAAGTAGGTACATTTTCCTGTACTTATGAGTGCATGCATGCAATTTTTACTTGAAGCACTAATTTTCTACTTTGCTCATTAAAATGTTTCACTTTCGGTGCAAAGTACATGCTATCAAGTTTGGTTGAAATTCTTATTTAAACAAAATAAAAGAACAAGCAAATGTTGTCTTAAAAATTGTTGCATTTTCCATGTCAAGATATAGTATTCGCTATTCGCAGCCATGACTGAAAGTATTCTAACCTATATTTTGTTAACAGGCGATATAATTTCTTTCGTTTTTACACAACAGAAGTGGATGGATGCTTTCGGTTCTCATGTATAAAAATTTCGATTGAGCTTGTTTTATGTCAAATGAAATAAAAAAATTTTTTTTTATTGTATATAAAAAAACGGGTTATATATATTATTGCTTTTTATATAGCCACACATCTGAAAAACATGTAAAATTGCGCTAAATTAAATTATTTATCTGTAATGCTTTTGTTAATGCAATGGTGTGCAATCATCTGATATAACGTGATACTGTTGACTCAAGTATTGACAAAATAATTTTAGTTATGTCTGAGATATTGTGGACTCAGCTTACATATCATCTGGCTAAATGTAGTTATGTCAAAATTTTATGGTATGTGCACTTTTCCTAAAGCAAACAAACACTTACACAAAGTAGGTATATCTGATACTAATATTTGCAGATTCTGCAGTGATGAGGAAGAGTTTATGGAACATCTGATTACCAACTGTGAAGAAACAAAATTTTAGGTGCATACCAACTAGAGGATGAATACCTTCGAAAACTGATTCGATTCCTCGATATACTAAATATCGAAATACAAAACGGTGCACAATAGATTAAATTGGTAACAGTGCATAAGAGCCTAGCCTAACCCCAAAACCTCCAAACACCATTACCATTACCATTCCCTAAAGCAATAACTATTTTTTATTGTATTATCTTAGATTACTTATTTCTAATACATAAATTAATGTATTAATCATTCATTACCATTTTACTACGAATAAAATCAGGAATAAAAATAATTAATGCGAACGTGATTCCACACTGTAGAATGTAATACCAATCAATGGGCAATATTTATTTTAAGTATCATACCCATGGACATGATAGGAAATACTCAAATTTGTGATGTGAACCATGAAATTATCTTAAATTTAAATAAAAACCACTTTTTGTATTTGTGGATCGCAGCATGCAGTTGTGGTTGATATTGTCAATACAAATCATCTGTGGTATTCGAAAAGTTTTTTTGGGATTTGGTTATATGTTACACATATTTGGTGAGCTATAAGTTAATCTCTTCACACTAGCGGTAATAAAATATTTTTTAAGAATTATTAAATTTAGAGAAATTTATTGTTTACAAATATTGTTAATACCCATCATTAGTAGTGTTTGGAACCGTTTTTTTTTTGATATATTTATTAGCATATACTTTGTTAGAATTAAAAAACAAAAGTTTAAAAATTCGCAAAATAAAAGTCAAACCCATGACACGTGAAATCATAAAAATTTTAAAACTAAAAAAAATTGCTATTATTTTATATTGTATAGTTAGTATATTAAATTATATATAAATGATTCTTAGTTGAATGTCTTTTTGTACTACGTTTCCTAAAAGAATTTAACTCAAACGGTACATAAAATTAAAAAAAATTTTTTTTTTTATAAAGGAAAGCACTGATAACACCATACTTTCAAAAAAATATCCTTAAATTCTCAAAATGTGATTTAAGGTTACTAACGGGTTTCTTTACAGCTCATTATGGCCTGAAATATCACCTTCATAAACTATAATTATCTGCTAATTCGGAATGTAGATTATGCCTCGAAGATGAGGAAACTACCATGCATATTCTTTGTGATTGTACAGCTTTAATAACGCTCAGAAAAAACTTGTTTCATATGGAACTTCTGTCATCAGAACAGTTTAAGAACTCTTCTCTACATTTAGTGCTCCATTTTATATACAAAGCTTTAGGGGGCTTTGCGTAATCAATAGTTGAACTGGTACAATAGCACTCTTCTGACCGCAGTACCGGCTGTTGGACGATTTCACGTCTAAACTTTTAATAATAATAATAATTTAATCTATTAAATATTGAATTTGTTTCCCGATTTGGATTTTTCAAATAATTTTTTTTTATATATATCTTTATATATATAATTCTTCTGTACGTGTGTTGACAGTGAACTTCTCCTAAACGGCTGCACCGATTTTGATGAAATTTTTTGTGTGTGTTCAAGTGGATTCAAGGATGGTTTAGATTTACAATTTGGTCCACTGGATAATGTTTTTTTAATTATTGTACAGTTTTTTGGTATCCATATAATGTAAATGGATTAAAAATTTATTCATGTTTACTTTGATTTGTTTAAAAAGTTTAAAGTCTCTAAAATGAATCGTTCAACTATCCTGTTGAATTTCTGAGTTCGCTGGATTTACCAGGAATGCCACCACGTAACTTAACAATTAAAATTGGTTCACCTATAATTATGCTGCGGAAAGAACTTAAATGCACATAAGCTATGCAACGGCACGAGATTAGTCAGATTAGTGTATAAAATAAATAAAAAACATCATTTTATTTAATTAAGTGATAAAATTGTAAATTTTTTTGAATAACAATTAAGCCAGTTATGCCAAGTATCTTGACAATTGAATAATTCACGCTTTATATTTTTATCACTGACACACATAAATATTCAAAAGGATTATTGAATATAAAAAGGATTCACTTTTTGTTTTGTTTGAGATTTGTTATCCTTACATTCATAATTTTCATCACGTGTTTGCTAAATTTATCCATTGCACGGATAATATATATTTTTATTCTCTTGAACTTATGCCGGTGTTTTAGAATAATTTTTTTGTTTTCATATCCAAAGAGCAAAGGAATGTATCCTTATGAATACGTATCCATTCTCTTCGTTACGAGTTTGTCCTGAGTTCGTACTCTGTAAACACAATTCATGTCCTGCGTATTAGTTCTACTGAATTCTCTTCAATGTGCTTTAATAGCATAATTTATCCAGTTTATCCGTTTTGGTGCAAGTGAAACTAACCTAGGCAAAAGTCCTTCAACGAGACAATATGGAATTTAGTTTACCGCAACGCAAGGAACGATAAACAATACCTGCAGTGTGCATTTACTCAAACTCGTCTGAATTTATTTGAACGGTTACGGGCACTCAGGAATACGGAAATGCAAATTATAAACAAAATTACAACAACAAATACAATTAAAATTTATTAATAAAACATAATATATGCATTTTAATAATCATAAAACTTTATTGCCTCAGTGTAAACATTGATTGGAATGTCCTTTGGTGTTTCGTGGGTGTTTGGGTATATATTTTAAAATTTTGGTACATTTTTATTTTTATTTGTTGCGGATGTTAAATTGCATCCTTGCGCTTTCATGCACGTGCGTGTATTTTGAAAATATTTAACGCGCAACATTGACCACTAAACTTAACGGCATTTTTACGCGGCACCGAGTGCGGATGAACACATCCGCTAAGTGGAGCGGATCTTCTCGCGTTATTGGGTTGTAAAAATCGGTTTTTATGGCATTCAATTTCCTACATGTGCAAATCGCGTGTCGTAAAATATCTTTTGACACTTTCGGTACGTTCTGACTCTGAACTCTGAATCCGGCTCTGGATGGCCAGGAATGGTCATTTGGTCTTCACAGCTCACAGCTCACAGCTTACAGTTTGTGAAAATTACAACATGTGCTTGTGTAAGTGATAAATGGTGTAATTGCATTTGATTTGTGTGCCAAGTAGCCAAGTTAAAACGCTTGGCATGTGTTGGTGTTAAGTATATATAAGTATACAGTATATATTTAAAGATCAGATATGTTCTGCATAAAATTTTTTAATAAAATTTAAAAAAATTTTAATAAAATATTATGAAAATATGTGCTTCTGACTGCACTGCACACACTAAAAATTGAATTAGTGTAGGTGAGAGCGAGGTTGCACCCACACACAAAGTCGTAAATGTGGGCAGTAAAATACAAAACACAACTGCAGTTACAGATGCACAAAATGTTGATAGCTTCTTTAAAGTGAGATACTTTTCACATATAAAACTGCTAACTGTGCACCACACGATACCGTTAAACTCGTTAAGCAAAAAGGAAAAATGATTTATGAGGGACATAAATGAAAATGTGCAAACGCTCTTAAAAGCTGTACCAAGTGAGGCGGATAGGAGCGAGTTGAATGCATGTTGACCCGCATTAGAAGCATGCATTCTAGGTTAGAAGGATTTAATGGAAATCCACAAATGAAGCAAAAAATAAAATATGAACCAAAAACAAAAAAAAAAACGAATATGAAGAAAAAAAATTCAAAAGCGCAAAGGAAAAAATGAATTCCTGGTGAAATGAAAACAATTCTTAAAAAAAAACGGAATTACAATCCTGCCTTGAGCAGAAAATATGAAAAAATTAAAATATCATAAATATTACGGTACTCGATATTGGAATAAATTTGATTATAATATATTGAAGTAGAAGGAAAATTTGCAAAAATTAAAAAAATATAATTTATGACATTTTTACATGGGGAATAAAGTGAAATAAAAGGACGCAAAACGTTGTGCTTATAGTCTGAACAAAAGTTGGACTATTTGTAAGCTATAGTTAATCTCAACACTTCTTACGTGCCACTTGAATAAATAACGTTCCATGGAAACAAAATCTCTAAATTCGGGAATATATAATCTAGTTTTCGCAGCGCATGGTATGATTTCAGCAGAACAAAAAAAAAATTTTTTAGCAAGAACTAACTTATACTAGCTTTTTCATTGTTCTGTTTGAACAATAGTATTAACTTCTTTATTGCGCTTTGGAGAAGATCAACTTGATTCTTGGCCTTAGTTTCACATTTTTAAAAATGTGAGATTAGATTTTTTGATTTACTACATTGTATAAATAATAATGGAATATGAAAAATTCCAGTCTTCTTGAAAAGTTCTATTTTAGTTTCTTAATGAATTGAATGAATAAAGCAAATATAAACTACTTTTTTATAGTTTCGCTATGAATTATTAGTACAACTAAAATATTTTAGTTACACTGAAAGAAAGATACAAGATATAAAGATACTTAAATATTTTCAAAATAACTAAAAATATATAAAAAAAAGGTTGACTTTGAAGATAACGAGTGCAATCTTTTATTAAATTTAAAATTTATTTTTATGCTAAGTGCTCTTTGAACTCTTTTGAAACATATGATTCTTCGAAGTCATTATAATATATTATTACATTAAAATTCAAGTTCTTTGTAAAATTTAGAAATGAATACAAATTAATGCTAATGACGCCAATTCAGGTGAATATGGTGGATGTACCATAACCTTATATATCTTCTGCTCAAAAAATATCCGGATTTTGTTGTTTGTTAACTACTCCTTAAGTAATAAACCTTTTTCAAAAATTTTTTCTTGTTATGTTTCTTGACATATGGTACGAATTTGAGCGCCATCTGTCAATTAGTTTGTTTAGGCATCATATTCGCCAGATCTGGATCCGTGTGACTTTTTCCTGTTTCTGAAACTCAAATTACCCCATCGTAGTAAGCCTTTTGAGTCAATTGAATCGGGTAAAGAGAATTCGCTGAAGGAACTAAAAGCCATTCCTTCACGGGCCTACGAAAAGTCTATAGAAGATTGGGTTAAGCATTGGCATATGTGTATCGCTTCAGAAGGGGCATATTTTGAAGGAGATAAAATAAATTTGGAATAAAATTTAAATTTGTGTGTTTTATTTACAAAATCCGAATACTTCTTGAGCAGAACGTAGATGACAAAAGAAACTCGTGACTTATCATTTACTACCATTTTTACCAATCATCATGTCCATAGTGTTTTTATCTATAGTTTTTGTATATATGATTTTTTCAGTACGTTTTTGATCCACTCTGACTAAACATGGAAAGGTAGTTTCAAGTTTTATAAGACAATATCGCAAAATGTTATGAAAGCATTCATATTTTTTATTATAACAACACTTTTGCATACCTTTATTTGGTGATCATTTATCACTAGTTAATGTCTTTAATACACCATACTTGTAGTTTTTACTATAGTTGGGTGTTGTGGTTGCTTCATAACTTATAACCTATATTCACTATAAAACTTAATGAACCATTAAATTGTTGCATTGTATGTAATGGTGTAGGAGCTCTATATTAACAGAACCCCTACAATTTTTTTATATATATAATATTTTTTAATTTATTGAATATAGTGGACGTAAACTAGTAAGGGGGATGACGATAGGTTAGCTTATTCTGCGATCTCTCTCTCTCAACACTCACAGTACTTTTATCCATTTTTTTTATTTTCTTATATTGTTTATTTTGATGTATTTACTTAATTTGTAGAGAGCACTGCCTGTATGTATGAGTGAGTTGAAGAAGTTCATTTTATAAATACTAACAGTTCATTAAGTGTCATAAGGCGCTGTGTTATATTTCCAATGTGATTTAATTTATTTCGTAAATGTTATTTAGAGTTTTTAGTATTTATTTTAATATACGCAAAACGAAATTACAATAACTCACATATAGTTGCCTTTGTTATTTTTTTAGAATCTGTTTATTAGGAACCATCTCAAATGACGCTACCAACACTAAACAAAAATATATATGTTTATGATATACGCTCTTTAAAGAATTTGAAGAAATATAAAATATTGCTCTAATATAACAGTTGACTGGTTATAGCTTCAAACCTTCAACGGTTTTGACGTGGAATATTTTGACAGATTGACAAACCTTTTAGGAAACTGAGATAATTGACTTGAAAGGTTATGTTTGGGAATAACTCATAAAAACCATAAGCTTCTGAAAGAGCCTATACAAATAAATAAATTAAAAGGTCAAATAATTTAACAAATAAATTACATCTAGAGATCGCTGATGATGGGTCAGCGATCTTAACCTAAATTTTAACTATCTCAAGTCAGAATATTCTTAATCCACTTATCATGTTGGTTTTTATATCATCTTCAGCATATGAGCTAAAATTCTTTTAACAAAATGTCAAGGGTATTTAAATCGTATATGGTTAGAGTATATTTTTCTAAGTAAGCAGTACTCGAAGCAGTTCTATGGTCAGCCAAAAAATTCAATTAATTAAATATAAAAATTTTTGTTGTCAAAATTCATTACTTTACTACTAAAAAAATAATAATAATATTATTTACATTTTTTCCATTGGTTTTTATATTGTATTATTATAAATATACGTCAATGGTTTGACATGAAATAGATGCATTGCGCAGCTTAAGCATTGAAACAAACAACATTATGGGGTCTTGAGTTAAATTAAATAAAAAATTATACGATATCAACTTGTAAAAGTATTTCTATATGTAATGAAAAAGTAAAACTTCTGCAAATCGCATGTTACTGTGTCAATTATAAGCACAAATATAGAACAGAATTCATTTCCAGAATGAAATATTCTATCTCAGTTAGTATTGCATGCTTGTAACTAAATTCGATTAACTCAGACAAAAAAACAATTTATTCAGAAGCAGAAATTATTAACAAAAGTAAGCATGAATCCAAATCATATATTCTGAAACTGAGCAAGCAGATACTTTAATACTTCATGTGTTATTTCGTATCCTTATTGATTTGTTAATAATATTCACTCAAATAAATAATAACAGAAATTGATGTGC
>NC_051847.1:194220077-194254792 GCF_002237135.1 Teleopsis dalmanni | reverse complement strand
ACCCAAGCGTGAAATCACACACTCGAAAAGTGTTCCGCAATTCAAAAATAAAATATTGCATATTCTTCAAATAAATAATTTGAAGTTGAAAGATTCGAATGAGTTCATAATTCTATATAGTCCTTTTAAATTGATGCATTTTAGAAAAACTTTTCGCAACTCGAATAACTCCTAAATCTCGACATAGTATTGTCAAATTTGATTTCAGCTGTGCTTATTATTACATTATTTCAGCTCAGGAAGAACGTTAAATAATGTAAATATATATTATTTTAAATGAGACAGAGTATATATACTTTTTAATTATTTAAAAAAATGAGTTCATTGCTATTAACAAGGGCAGTATATTTTACTTCATTCATTTTTAAAATTAATATTTTATACAATTTTTTTTTCATTTTGTACATTGCAGTCACTCATATTCCACAAGCGGCACATAAAAACTGTTAACCCAAAAAATATCAAACGAAAAGTTCATTCACTTCTCTAACTCCCAATAAATTTTCATACACGTACACTTAGGTTGATATATGCAGAATTGTAGTTGAGATGATTTTGTGAAGTATGAGCTGAAGTTTGCGGATGAAACTGAATTGTACAGGTATGGCGTCTTAAAGCTAAGAGCTTTGCCAACACTTATCTCAACGGAGGATTTAACTTTATTTTGCACCAAAACAAAGCAAAAACTCTAATCAAATATTTAAAAACTTGACGGAAGTATGTTTTTTTTAAAAAAGAAAGACCTTATTCCTCACTGTTAACAATTTTATTCCAAAGTATCTAACACTGTATCAACATATGGAGCAGTATATACAATACTTCTTCCGAAAGTGTTTGGATATGCTTCAGTTTTTTCCTTGGAGTATTTTATTTTATTACCGCATAGCCTGCAGTACATAAAATGCAACTTTAGTTTATTTATCCTCGATTGTATCCTGTAAGGCTAAGAGTAGCAAGTAGGAATAAAAATACAATTCATCAAAAATTCGCAAAATTTTAGCGAAAATAGTAACTGAAAATGGTTGAATGATATTTATAAGGATATTAAAAATGATATCCATTCATAGCATTACTTTATACATATAGTATAGTTTAAGTTAAGAACAAAATAAGTTTATACTTGCATTTTCAAAATTATAGATAAATATACTTGTGTGCTCAGTCAAAGGAATGAAAATATGTATCTAAGATTTTTTCATGAGTATACCCTGTAACATGGACTATTCGAAAATTTAATGAATAACATTTTATTATATGCAATTAAACACAATATATATTTATTTCATAAATATAATTCCTACAATCAGAAAAATATAGTCTAACCACATACTAGTTAAATTGATCTGATCATTTTGTTAGCAAAATTTGTGCTCATGTAGTAAGGAAGATATGCAAACCAGCATGTGGTATGGTTGAACCAACATAATCCACCGGGTAAGAATATTTTAACTTAAGATTTAGTGAAAATCTGATTAAATTAACCACATTATTTTTCTGTTTGTATTCTTTCTTAACTTTACAGTTCTGGGCTATCTGGAGCTTCTATAACTAATTCATTTCATTTTCCAAGTCTGTAGTGATAGCTATTCAATCGCGCAAACTGTTATTTGTTTTTCCCTTTAAATTTTATTATTCATCTTTTTTAAGCATTGTATTCCTTGGTGGTTTCAAAAATCTATATTATAATCACTTATGCCATCCATTTTTCCCGATACAAAGCGAGTGCTAAAACATACTTATCTTGTCTCCCTCTTGTCACTGATTTATATTTTCCTTTCTATAGCCACAAATATTCTTATCTTGAAAAAAAAATCTTATTGTTGAAAACTCATAAATGAAAGTATCGAATTTCTTATACTCATTCCAAAATACAATACCGCACTATTCATACTTCAGTCAATCTATTCTAAGTACCAAAATGTTAACGAAAACAAAAAATAATAATTATTTTCATTTCATTTACGCTTTTTAAGTGATATTATATTTAAACATAATTAAGATAAAAATCAATACTTCACTTAAGTCACGCCAGAATATTATGTTCACTCCCAAATCTCACTCCATTAGGTTTAGAATTGTTTTCGGTTCAATAATGTCAATGACTTATAACGCTCCAGTGTGTTGTACAAATATTTGTCGAGGTGTCAATAGAAACCACTTTGTGGTGTTTGAACTGATATTGTATCTCACAAACAAATGAAAAATGCTTTGAACTGTTACTTTTAGTTACTTTGACACATCCGTTTACACTTAAAGGATTTTGGGTATGGCACACAATGTCCTGTGTATTTTGTATTGCATGTTACCGGATAAGTAAACAAAATTTAATTTTGTTATAGCTTGAGTAATTAATTACTCGATAATCTTACGCCATAGCTTATACTCTCTGAAAGAAAAAACATTATTTTTTTTAACAAAAACAATTATTTATGCTTAATTTTAGTTAAGTTTTTTTTTTATGTGTAAAGAAACCTAATGTTCATTTACAAATTATAGACTTTTGATTTGAACATTTCATTATTCAATGTGGTTATACCATATACAGGTTTTTAAAAATAATCTTTTAGTTTTATATTTAGTATTAAGTACACATACCTATCACTACCTATTTTCTCTGAAATTATTTATTTTTTGGTGCTATTAGTTGATACTGTGGCAATGGTTTCTCTTTGGTTGCTCACATGAATGCCAACTCACTAAACTGTTTAATATGTTACATAAAGAAAAACTACCAGACATATATTGAAATATCGTTTATCTCAGATTTGTTTAAGATTCCATGGTATATTAGATCAACAGACATACATAGAGATCTAAGGATTGACTCAGTGAAAAAATATATCAGAGACAGAGCTCTAAAATTATTCACTAAAGTTGATACGCTAATTAACGCAGCCCTAACAATCCTCAAGTTCATTTCTGGACTCTCAGGAAGATATGCTGATTTAAGGTCCGTCATCAACTAAAAGACAAATAAATGATATGATTTTTTTTTTTAGCGTAGTTAAAGCCTAGTGTGGGGTAGAGATAACCCCCCAGCCATTATAGAGTAAAAGTGCGTAATAGCACTAACTCAAGAAGAGGAAGAATCAAGAATATTCTTAATTCAGTAGCTGTCTATATAATTTCAACTAATTCATTTTTTTTTGAGAAATCAGTGAAGCATAGATATTATCCATTTCTGATAGGTCTTCGGAGTATAAAAAAAGTATGGTCTATGAGTTGTAGCAATGCTATAGTGGTTATAGTTGAAAGTTAAATCATTTTTCTTCTTCTCTTGACAAAACCGCAAAGGTCGTCAGTTGAAACACTGAGTATCCGAGCATTCTTGCCTATTAGGCAAAGACTGGGTACATTGTATATAGTATTGTCAATTTAGGTGCAATTGAAATTAATTAATTTCATTTTTCTAGTTGGGTATGCTAATAGCCAAATTTATTTAGTCGCGGCACAAGTTATCTTTTCATCCGAAACTCATTTTTGCTTTTTTCGGAAATGAAAAAAATCATAGATTCACAAGAAACGATTGGTACTTAAATATTCAAAAAATAAATAATATATTTTAATTCATGGCTGTGCCGTTTCGTGGAAGCTCATCTGCTAGACAGTAGTCGTGCTAGTTATTTTTTTTTTTTTGATGTTCAGATAACGGCTACTTTGTTTGGTCTGCTAATATTAGGATTAATTGCTATAGGATGACTTTAGGTTCTATATATGGAGAGTGTAAGGTCTTGACAGCTGTTTGGTTATCAGTACTGAATCTAATATTAGTTTTTGATATAAGTTGTTCCAGTAATACATCAACACGAGTTTTAAGTGCCATCACCTTTATTTCAGTGTTTGTATATATATTATTTATTGAAGATATCCATCCTTTTATAAAATACTTTTTAATATTTTTAATTTATAATGCACTATAATTTCTTGACACTTTAAGTGTTTATTTTATTAAGAAATTTACTTTCGTTTAACTTAACTGGAATTTTTTCCTGTTATTGATTATTCACAGTTGCATGTTCTGAAAGCGCTAGTTAAAGAGCGATGGTGTTGAATTTATTAAAAATTGTTAAGAAACTTTTTCTATAAAAAATTGATTTTCCAAGTGCCTTAATACATTAAGTTTAAGTGAGTACTATGAACACTACCGATGAGCTTAAGGTAAAAGCTTAAAAACGAACGCTTTGAAGTGGAATGACTTAAAATTTAAGTAAAATTGTATGACTTTAAAGATAATGTAACTAAGGAAATGAAATTGTCTTCATTAATATTGTTCCATACAAAGATATTAGCATAGGAAGAGCTCTTTGCTGTGTTAAAGATTGAGTAACTAAGCAGATATCAATACAAAGTTATGAATAATTGAGATAAAAACAGCATATGGATGTTAATATAAATTCAATCATAGACATTGAGTCTAAACCTGACATTGTAGATGAAATTCAGTGATTTAAAGTTTTTTTAAATTGATTTGAATTTTAATGGGTAACTACATAAAACCTATCATAAAACAAAGAATATTTTTTTAAAAGAAAGATATTCTTAGTTTCAGTTTAACTGAGGCATTAATATATACGTATAACGTATAGATAATTACACCAAAATTATTCTGTTATTATTATTATAATGTTGAGCCTTTTCTGAGTTAGTGTATCTGAGCACTTTTACTCTTTGATAGCTGGGGGGTTTCTGCAGTCCCATCCTTCTCACTGACTAATTTGTGTATTTTTGATAACCTTCGTGATTATTCAATGACTGATCTCTAATATCTGAGTATCGCCCCATTAGTGATTAGAGCTCTGTTATTCTGTTAAACTACTAAATGAAAATAGTATATATATGCACGATTAAAATAAAAAAGTTTTCCACTTTTTTGTTCATCATTCAGTGTTTTGAATTGAAATAGTATGCCAGAGAAAGAAATTAGTGAGAGAAGTCTATTGCAAAGTTTTTATAGATTGAAATCTAGAAAGATTTCACAACAGTCCTACTTTCAAGTTGACACTTTTAAGTAAGGCATGTCTTCTGCGAGAGGTATTGCTACTTACAGTTATTGACAAGTAGTTATCTACATATGTATCAATTTTCTTATAGCTTCTTGAAGTACTATTCCAGTACTATACATTAACAGAAGGTTTCAATTGGAAGGTCGATACTTGTTTTTCAATTCAATTTCTATATAAATAGAAACAATCAAATTAATTCCTTTACTTTCATTTTCATACACATAACAATTGCATTATACTAATATACTACAATAATAACTAAAAGGAAATTGTCATTTAACCTATGGATTCACTATTCTATAAATCCCCACTGTTTCTCACATACAAGACAATGTCATGGAAGCAGTATGATGCATTGAAGTAGAACTGCTACGCATTTGTCATGACAATTATTGCACATTTGTGAAAGACAAACTAGCAATGAGCAGTTTGCAGTGCAATGATTGCATTTGTATCTACACAAGATTGTGGCACAAAAATGTACAACTGCAGTTAAGTCAGTTCCAGAAATTGACATTAATAGCAATATAACTGACAACTTTTGCCCATTGGCATAAGATCTCCACATATGTTACACTTTGATGAAGACATGTGTGTATACTTTTGCCTTGATATCAGAAAATTCTTATTTTCTTTTGCAATTATTTGGCATTTTGCACTTCATTAACTAGTGCAGATATTCAGTAACTTTGACTAAATATTCTTTATAAATTGAACTCTATTGAAAACTATCTATAGAATTATTTTGGTTTTTTAAATCTAGTTATTTGTTTTTAAACAAAGATACATTGATGCATATTGGTAACATAAAAATTATTGAATTCACTTTTTGAAGTTTAGTTACATTTATACTTGCGCACACATGCACACATACATTATAATAATAACTAAAATAGTAACAATTACAGTAATAGCAGTAATGAAACAAAATAAAAAGACAATGACAATGAAAGAAAGAAACAAGCAAAGAAAGAAAGAAACAAAAATACGAGAGATAACTTAATTGTATGAGATATCGTGATTCGTCCAAATACTTTCTGCCAAAGACTATCCATAAAAGTCTACAAATCGCAGATTGAAGATAAAGATTGTGGAGTGTTTGGTGGAATTGAAACAGAATTGTGTATTGCGAGGGACTTCAGTTTGGAGTAACAGGTAAGTCGGTAGTCTACTGCTTACAATTTGAACTTTTGAACGATCCAAACAAGAGAAAGCGTTCTGAACTCGGCAACAGAAACACAGTTGTGCTCCAACATGACAATATCAAGCTACATATTTTTGGTAAATCGAAATTTACTAACAGAATTTGGTTGGGAAGTTTTATTGCATCTACTATATAGCCAGGACTTTGTACAGTCTGACTACAGTTTTCTCGGTCTCTTCAAAACTCTCTTAATAGGAAAGAATTGACCGACCAACGGCTGTTAAAAATTACTGAGTCAAGTTTTTCTTCGACAAGCGACAGAAATTCTATAGCGATGGAACTATGAAGTTACACAAAACATGACAAAAGGTCATATATAATAATGACCAACATATATTTG
This sequence comes from Teleopsis dalmanni, assembly GCF_002237135.1. Classification (NCBI taxonomy): domain Eukaryota; kingdom Metazoa; phylum Arthropoda; class Insecta; order Diptera; family Diopsidae; genus Teleopsis; species Teleopsis dalmanni. The sequence continues at coordinate 194,248,245 of NC_051847.1, read as the reverse complement.
ATTAAATTTGATTCATAATGGAGAAAATTTTTGTTCTAAAATGTATCAAAAAACGTTGGACAATTTTTAATGACCCAATTTATAACCAACTTATATATTTTCTTATTAGTTAAAAAACAATTAAAATTATTCAAATTGAAATTAATTCTAATTAATTCTAAAATATCAAAAGACAATATAAATAATTTATTTTGTGTATACATAACCGCCTATACTTAATTTGTTTTACAAATTTATTAATTATGCGTATTTAATCCTAAAAGTAGTTAGTCCTTATACATTTCATCTTTCAAATTTTTCATTTAATTTATTCTGCTTTCTCCTTAAGTTTATAATTTTGCTTATTTTACATTTTCGTCATTTGCATTTAAAAACTTTTAAGAAGTTTTTTACAATTTTTACCATAATTTTACCTTAACCTGCCTGGAAAACTTTTCTCAGTATAATTTCATATCGCCAATGGCAAATTATTCAAATTCATTAGGAAATCCGAAATTACTTTTTACAACTTTTGTTGACAGTTTATATGTAATTTTATTTTTTTTTTGTTATGAATCACCTTGATTACTCACGTATAATAATTATTATAATTATACAAACATCTAACAAATTAAAAAAGAATTCTATTTTATTAAAAATTAATTTAACATATATTTTATGTAAAGCGAAATCACTTTTAGCGGATTGAAGGTTTACGGAAATGTATATCTCATCTAATAACTTTATTTAGAGAGTTAGGTTGTTTATTAATAAAAATAAGTTAGTTTATCTTTTGCTTACCTTCAATACTGCTTACATAGAATGTTTTGTTAAAAACTCTATTATTTGTTAATAATTTTTTCTTTCAACTATATTAAGTTTGGTCAATCACATATCAATAGAATACTTGTGATACTGAAGCGCCATCGTCAGCCAAATAAATCACAGGACTTTATTTTACATAGGTAGTATATATATACATTATTTATATATCATGACTACTTGATAAGTTACAAATTTTTTAAATCCTTGCAATTACCAAGAAGCTAACAATATTTCTGCTAACAGAATTTAACATTAATTTTAATCAGAATGTTACAGAAACATGTTAAAAACTTATCATTATAAGCTTCTGTTAAAAATGCAGCCATATGCAGGCAACAACTATGACGTCATAAATGTTTTTGTTCTCATTAATGGCTTAAACAAATGATAGCAATACAGTTATGTTTTACGCAGAATTTTCTCTTCTTTGTTTTATTTGTAATTAGTGAAAGGGTTGCCGTTACAAAAAATTACTTGAATTTGTTAGAAAAATTTTTGTTTATAATATTAGTTTATATAATACATAACTTATAGTAATGTATAACTCGTTAAAATTAGTATATACTAAAAATAGAAATTTTATTTAATTATGTTTAATATAATTATGTTTTTATAGTAATATATAATTATTTAAAATTACTATATATTAATAATAAAAATTTTATATAATTATGTTTAACCTGTTTACCAACTATCAATGGATCCAAATATATATAATTCAAAAATATATAATCACAAAATAAAATGAAAAAAGAAATTAATTAAAAGTGTTATAAAAATCATATTTGAAAACAATTATTTGTTAAATATAATATAATATGAATATTATTCTTTATGAAAGCAATAATGCAATAATCAATATTAAATCTATAATTTTAAATATATTTAGTCCAATTAATTTTGGTAATAATGGTGGCAACTGTCATTTAAGGTAAATGCTGTTATCCTGTTTCTCTGCAAGTCTTGGGGTTATTGTGATTGGCAACTCTATAAGAATTTTTATAAGAATTTTTGTTGCAGCAGGTCAACAGTTTTCCATTGTTTTTTAATAGAAGTTGAGATTTCGTTCAGCTGAAAGTGATCTGAAGGTGTCTTAAAGTTTGCTTTATATATTAAGTTTAATATAATATTCAAATAAAAAAAAATTGAAAACAAATACAAAATGTAATACTACTGTAATATTAAAAACGATTTAACTGCGTTTGGGTTTTTTATAAAAAATTAATGTTTGGAAAACAAAAAAAAAAAGAACTAATGGTAACTGTTATTTTTGCATGACTTTATAAAACGATAAGACGAATTAAATTTAAGCATTACTTAATCTATTTTGTAATAAAATTTGTTTAAAAAAATAATAACCAATAATTGTTAATTTGTCAATATAATTTGTAATATAAACTACAAAAAAAGTGAAAGATTTATTGGGTAGGACGTTGTGCTAGTACTCTTACTTTCGTTTGGTAAGTTGTAAACTAAAGATTTTTTTTTAAAAATTTTAAATAAATTAAATTATACTAGACATTTGCTAATTATAGTTGAACTGAATTCATAGATTAACATAACAATAGTCGCACATATGTAAACATATCCTGATATAGTTTTAATCCAAATGGGAAGGTGAAATGTTTCTCATTTGTTTGCGGTTCAATAAATTAATTTGAATATAATTTTATTTACATACACGTGCGTATGCATATAGTTTTATTAATTTAATGTAATTTAAAGTTAAGGTTAAATTCTTAAAATCCTTATATAAAGGCACTTCTTATTTAAAAACTAAAGTTAAACTTAAATTTTTATCATTTCTGTTTTCATAGCTGATAAAATCTCCAGTACTTCCAAAGTATCTTTCATAAAAATTTGTTAGTATATAAAAATAAAAATATATCAGATAGTTTAGATAAATAAAAAATATCAGATTGAAAATATATACGTTTTATTATTTATATCTCACATTGTCAAGTGAGATATGTCCACTACATTTAATATCCATGTATAAACCAATCAAATAGTCAACTTTATAAAATAAATACAATTAATTATTTTTAAGCAACAATAATAATATAAGAATAATATTTAATTAATATTAATTTAAAAAAGTGAATAATATAAAAAATATACTAAAAATTTTAAAGCTTTTGTTACAAGAAACATTCAAAAAGGATTAAAACTTTATGGTATGAATGGCCAAAAATTTCACAGTAAATAAAAAAATTTTTATGTTTCAATTTAGAAATTGGCTTGAGCTCACAGTAGAAATGAAGAAGTTCAGTACCCCAAGGACATTTTTCAATATTTAGGAGTCAAATATTTCTGTAACTTTCTTTTGGTCAAACAAAAAAAAAACAACCGAAACTTTAAAATATCTGCCCAAAGGGAATAATGTCATATGAAAACCTTATGTGTTTTAGAATAAAATTTTTTTTCTTTTATAGTTTTTTTTGTTTAAATATTAATATTTTCCTTAGTAAACAAAAAATCAAAATTTCATTTTTTTTTTTAATGTAAGCATCTTTTAAAATGGTAGACATAGTTGTGGTATAACTACTCATATAATTTTCATAAGAATATTTGATCAGAACAGAGGCTTATGCAAAGAGGGAATGTTTCAGAGTTCATCAACACCACAAATTTATCACAGATTTACACTTTATGTTTCAAAGATAGATGTAGTTTTCAAAAACTTCACTTTAAATAAATTTCTGTATACATCTCTGGTACAAAGTATTAAGAAAATGCTAATAACAAAGTTGACTTCAATTATGTTAAACTGGCAATTCTAGCAAGATTTTATAGATAGTTGGTAGATAACTAACAGTAGAATATTTTCTTGCAGTTTATACTTACACCCAAAAATATATGCATTAACCACATACCTGTTAAATTAACATGACCAACATATGATATGGTTGAACCAACATGATGATTCAAGAATATTAAGACCTTAGATTTGTTTAAAACTGCTTAAATCAACCAAATTATTTTTCTGAATATACTTAGCACATAACATGTTCATAATGCACATAGTCACTATGATTCATCATTTAGCAGTTTTTGAAACTATTTCCTGAAATTACAACTCTTTATTTCCAAAGCAATTGTATTAGGCATTGAATATACAAAGGAACAGTAACTAGAACTTGTTTTTAATAAAAGATATTGTTTGACGAGTTTTTGATATTGGAAGAACTCAGTAGCCTTCATTCTAGTATACTCTGTCCTAATTAAAATCCAACAGTTGACATTAACCTAAGCAAGAAATGTTTATAATTTTTTTTAATGACAAACCTAGTCTCTAAAAGGATCAATTCACCTCAAGCAACGATAACAATATGTAACCTCAAATAGAAACAGCTTTTGGTAATTGATTGTAGTGCAGATTAATATATCCTGCTAGCTAGCTTTATTTATAAGGGAAACATTTAACATTTATGAGGATAATATATTTATAATAAAATTATGTTTATTAGTTGAGGAGTCTTGATATTGAAAAGAGTCGGGAACTTCAATCTTAGTATTATCTGGCTTTCTTACACTTAAGTCGAGCAGTCGTAAAGAATTGTACTAGGAGCTTCATACTCGCTCCAGTAGCGATTACAACTTGTTATCTCAGATGAAACCATTTTATGGTGATTGATTGTAGCACAGACTCTGATATTTAGTTGGATGACTTGTAAACAATCTTACCTCCGATTTGTTAAGGGGAACTATGTCATGCCACATAATAACTTCCTGTATAAATGAATGAAAATGTAAAAAAAAACTTCAATTACTCTGAACTTAATTACAAATTTTGTCGTATTTATTTGTTATTTATTGGTTTATTTTATATGCTAAACGCTTTATAATTGCTAAATGCAAAAAAAAAAATAGATATTTAAAAACCGTTTTACTTAAAGTCCAAAAAGTATTGTTATTTTCTCTGAGAAAATTATGAACGAAATGTGGGTAAGTTTTTTTACTGCAGAGTTTCAATTAACGCAGGAATGAGGAAAAATAAACTTAAATTCAGAGCAATAAAATGGATTGAGGAGTGAAAAAATAAAAGGAAAATACCCATATATTTTTTAATTGATACTTCGATGTGGCGTTCACGTTCACCACACGACGTCCTGTGATTTGCTGAAATGGCAAAGCGGAAATTTTACACGCGAAACGGCAATAAAAATTTTTATAATAAAAATGTTCATGCGAAGGAAATAATTGGTTTGTCGTTGCAAATTTGGTATAAGCGCTCAAGGGAGTACGTTCTTTTAATTCCTGATAAATTTATACAATAATTACGAAGTTAATTTACTTCACTTGAACATTATTCATTCTTGCTAAAGGTGCAAAAACGATTATTTATGCTAAATTACATGCATTTATTTCAACTAAATGACATTGTAAGTACTAAAGTATCTAATTATTTAAATTTTTATCTTCAAATTATAATAATTAGTAATTTGTATGTTTGATATAAGTTTTACTCTTCTTATACATCCAAACATACAGCATTTTTTTTATCTACAGTTCCATGTACCACAGCCCAATGCTAGGGTGAGTCCTATAATTTATTAACTTTTATGGGCAAGATATATATTTGGCCAATATAAATCCTATGCGGATTCATATGAACCCCAGGTAATGACCTATATAGTGCATATTATTGATTACTACTCAGAGGGTACACAACTTCTGAGACACCTTTAAACATTCACTTATAGATTTTTAAATACTCTGTTTTTGTCTGTTAAATTTTTTTAATATGTTAAGATATTATAACCTGGTTCCGTTAATGTTAAAACAATTTCTAATCCATTTATAATTATTATTAATGTGTCAGTCATGAGATTCACTAAGGTTTAGGGCTCGTTGTGGTACAAATAGAATTTTTATACTTCTTTCCACTATTTCAGACTTATCTGGTTTTAGTAACTAACCCGGAAAGCTTCAGAAATCAATCAAAGCTAATTTGTCAGTTCTTAAAAGAAATTATATTACAATGAATTTACTGTTTATTTGAGGAAACTCAGACAACAATATAATTTATAGTTTATATTTATATATAATATATTTTATATTATATATAGATGCCGTTTCTTCTATGCGGTCATGCTCACAACTTTTACAGAATACCATACCAGGACGACTTATCTAGTCGGATCCATACATTTCAAACAATAACCTATGTAAACCGTCAGTTCCGTTGTGTCAAACTTTTGTTCACAGTTACTTTAATATGGATCAAGCTTTTTTCTATCTGACAGATACTTTCTGCCTTTCCAGTATTTTTTTGTGAGTTAGAATCTATAGAAGATCGATTACTATCTCATATAGTATTGTGTCCATCAGAAAAATAATGTCATGACTAGTCACCTCATCAGCACTACAGTGTCCGGTGGCATCAAAATCATTTGTGCCATAGGTTGAGTGAAGTATTTGATGCACTTCTTTAGTTAGGAGACGAGTACCAAAACGATACTCCACTTTATCTTGTCTCTTTAATTTAATGGCAGCTTTACTATAAAAATATAGTAAAAATATAAACATCGCTATATACATTACTTCTTACCATCTTAGTTGACTTATATTTTGCTGGCAATAACTTCAGACACACTGTAGTAGTGCAAAAGTTTGAAGCTCATTGATCTATTGAGTGTGTCTAAAATCAGTCTGAACCGCATTTATTGTTTTCATATCATACAGTTTACCTTCTTCCTGTCTGTTTAATGGATAGTTCTAACTTTAGCTTGGAAAATATACAGTAGTGCGTAAATTTGAATCAAATCGTATTATTATTTGATATGATGTCTTAATCTTGTTGATAGTCAATGAAAAGTGGTATAAATGTCAATGCTATTATATTTTTTTTGAACTTTCGTTATAAAACTTACAAACATTTTTATTACCTTGTTTTATATGTCCATACGTATCTATAATCAATATTCAGGCTGTATTATTACTTTCTCTTAAGTAGGAATATCTACTATCAATGCTTTAATTAAAAATAAATAATAACCCTTTTTGATTTTTTATAAATAAGTTTTTGAATATATATATAAATTTTTTTCGTTTATAAGTGACTAGATTTCAATCTGTGTTTTATTGATGAGAACTCTTCCCAAAAGCAATGCAGAAATCCACACAGATTTTGCTTGTCTTTCTAAAAGTTTATTCAACTTTCAAATATCTTTTTGGATGAATGTTAAGAGTTTCATTTTTATTTGAAATAAAATTCGTTTTGTTCACTTACTTCACTTTAACGAAAGTTAAGAAGCATTTGAAGTTGTCAACTCTTGAAAACTCGTTCTTAAATAATTTAACAACCATAAAATTGAATGCAAAATAAAGGAGACCACAGGTCGTTGATATCAAGCGACTTCGCTCAAAGGATAAGCAATAAATATAGTTTCTTTTAAAAAATTAAATATCTATTTATTATTAAAATTCTAAGCAGAAAAGAAATTTTAATAACAGACAAGATTGTATGAATATAGAGTTTCTATCAAATTTCTACTACTGTATGTAAAAACAATATAAATATTTATTTTCTTTTTAAAATTTTTTTTTAGTATTTATTTCATCGACGTTACATAGCGATATATAATACCAATCTTTTGGGAAATTATTTTTAATTTGGTGAAAATATGTTGGAGATCATAAACCTATAGAAAACCATACAGATCGATTCGCCTTTTTATAACTGATTTGCAATTGTTGCTTCTGTCTTACATTGCCGCCCTAATCTTAATTCCAATCTTTGGACCAGGTGGTAGGCTATATATGCGTACCTAGTTGGAAATATTCAGTAATATTAATTTACTCTAATTTTTATCCTACTATCATTACAACTATTGATAAGATAGTTTTTTATACTGAAACTATTCTAAAATAAAATCAAACTCATTTGTTCTAATTCGTAACTCATACCAACATTCCTTAAATTTATTTTTATTTTTATGAGAAAAAATATTTTTTAAAATAGACAAGTATTGAGAGCGAATACCAAGCTGTCAGGATATTCGATGCCTTTCGCACACAATTTGTAAATCAATTATTCAGTACTGCAAAAAGCAATTGCATGTTGCACTAAATTATTTGCGAAGAACTCCTTTTCATCAGGAACGAAAAGCGTGAAATAGTATTTCGGAATGACATGATATTGACTGATTGGAAGGAAAACAGAGAATATTTTGGGATAGTTAAATTGGTTTTCGAATATATAAATGTATATAAATATTTTAAAAAGTTAAATAATTATATGTAAGTTTAGATTTTGAATGTATTTCAATTGCATTATTCTTATTTGTACATATATCTGTTACCTTATTTCATATATGGATGATTTGGTGTTACTGAAGCCACACAAGTTTCATGCAAATAAGTTATTGTCCCAAATATATCATATATCTGTTATCTTATTTCATATTTGGACCATTTGGTGTTACTGAAGCCACACAAGTTTCATGCAAATAAGTTATTGTCCCAAATAAGGTTGGTGATCAAATCACTATCCGCATTTTCAAGCTGCTGTATCTCTGGTTTGGTCCAAGAGTATAATTTTATTACCTCTTTTATCCATTATAATGCTTAACTTTCCCTGATCTATATTCTTGGGTGCGGCCTCCCATATCTGACAGGCAATCCACACGAAGTACTCCATACTAAAATTATTAAGAGGAGTAAACCTATATTTAGCTATTGCTCTGAATTAAAGTGAAAACTGACCATCTCCCATAGGTATTATTCTCATTTTAAGTAAGAATATTTTAATATTGAAGAATACCACTGATGACGATACTACACAAATAAATTATTCTATATATATTCATAGTAAAAAAAAATTTTCACTGAAATAAATCGTTAAAAATATTACGATATTAATAAAAATAAGTATCGCAGTTATTTTTTTTAAGAAATGTCTTTAGAAAATTATTGAATTTTTGTACTTTGTAAGAAACCAAAATATATTTTATATATTTTTTTTTTGCTTGATTGAACCATTAAAACGTGTGACATTTGACACTTTATTACACTGTAGTAAATGTGTAACACAATTTCTCAATGCTTTTACTTGATATTTTTATCGTAAATTTATAATCGCGTTTGTTGAGCGTATCTTTTATTTTTATTTTTTTCGTCCTTTATGAGCCTTGCGACACATTCAGTTTTAGCGTTAGCGTTTCAAAAATGTGTCAGAAATAAGAGCCATTTGTGCTTAGGCAGAATTATCCTCGATTGGTTCCCATATCACGACATGCCGCTTTGGACTTCTCGTGTGCTGCTACAGTTTATTGACATCCAAAGTGATAAAAATTGATTGAACTACAAAGTATAAATATTTGACTTTCTTTTGTTTTTTCAAGTTTTTTTAAACTGAATTTTGAACTGAATATTTGTATCTCATAGATACACGTAGGGAATAAAACGTTTTTAATCTTTAAAAAAATAATATACATGAACAAATTTAATTTAATTTAATTTAATTTTTAAAAATATTAAACATTTGTAGAAAATATTGCAGCCAAAGGTTTTCTAAGGAATATAATCATTCTTATATATATTTTTAACATTTTTACAATAAAGTCTATAGAATCGAAGTATTCTAAATCGAAGTATTGGTTTGCTGTCCAACAAACTGCTGTTAACGAGCACAGTTCAAAAGAGAGATTAAAATACAAAAAATAGCTCTATGTATATTCTGTAATGAGCAGAATAAAATATTTACCCATTGCCACAAAATAGTTGCTCTATAGATCTATTAAATCGAGTTAGGTTTAAGGTCTTTTGAAAATCTTAGCACTAGTTAGAAATCTTCTAAAAAGATTACTTATTATATGTATATTGTTAGCATAACTACAATTAAATTTTAAGTTTAGGTAGATTTAGTTACTAGATTAGACCTAAATAAGTTACTGTTTTTTAACTGAAGTGTTTTTGTTAACTTTACTTAAGAAATAATTAGGTTGATTTGACCAGATTATCTCCAGTGTAACTGCCCGGCTTCCTCGAAAACTCGACAGAAATACTTGGGGCTGTCAGGTTAACGGACTGATATCTAAGAATTCTGTTGAAATCCTAATAAAATTCGCTACTTTCACGCGCACACTAATTCGCTAATAACACAAGCGATGCACACTATCACTAAAAATTAATACTCTGATCTGGTATAAATTAATATTCTGATCTGGTTGCGCAATGCACCTTAATGGTCTACGTATGACCTTTTCTGTTTGCCAGTATAAGCTAACGTAACCTAAACAGATTTTAATTAAATCTCAAGTCAAAATATTCTTGGTTTTCATAGCTTCTTCACCCAATGAGTTCAAATTTCTCTAATAAAATTATCAGATCAATTTAACTAGTATGTGATTAAAGCATATTTTTTTGAGTGTATTACATTTCAAGGATGGCATTAAAAGTCATTGTTAACTATAGATTCCGTAAAACGTAGACTGAAGTTTTTACACATCATATCTGCTCATACCGTGCGAGTGTCGAGAAACGCATCCACCCTTTGCATTTAATAAAGTTTAATAGGCATGGGGTCTTCTGAATATAGTTTTTTTTTATTTCATTAAAATATTTTAAACTCATACAAGTTTCAGGTGATCGCAATTTTGATATAAGTTCTTCTAAGAAGAATATTTGTTATATATATTTTTTATATAAGTAAAGTGTGACAAATTCTAAGATTTTAAATAGATCTAAACATAGATTCATCAATAGTTTTTTTAATTGATATACTTTACTAAACGTCACATTTCAAAGATAGGATTAAAACAACCTGATATTAACCTGAGAAGGAAATATCTATCCTTACAATTGTCAGGAAATTGATTTATTCTTTCCATCCCTTACACGGTTCTTATTGAACCCACTGTATTCTACAATCGTGAACCAAGCGATTTAGCGGCTTATCAGTAGCGCCAAATTGTTCAGCCTAACTCTGGATTCTTTCTTCAGGATTAATATAATAGATTTTGTAGGTCATGGTCTGCAATTGTCGCTTCTCTCAACAATAAAAAGCTAATTGCAAACATCATTATTAGTATAAAAAGAAATTTTTTTTAGTTGATGATATGCATTGATGCCCTTCAAACCTATGATAGGTATTCGGTCAACCAAAAGCTTCTTCAACTATTCTATTCTTAAGGTAATTCATATATATTTTTAGTACTTTCATTATACTTGAGCTCTTTTAAGAGTCTAGAAATGAGTGTTTTTTTTGTAATAAAACACATTATATAGTCGTAAAACTGAGTTTGAATAGTTGCTAAATGGAATGCATTCTGAGTTTAATGAGAAACGCATTCTAATTTGCAATCAACTTTAACATTCCGTGGTGTTAAGGTGTTGATCGAGGTATTTAATAAATTGTTTATATAATCAGTTTATTTATAATGACTAATTCCATATAATAGTAATATACTGAATATATTCAGATCAGAGGCGAGGCGCCGAATGGTTCAGAGTGTTCACTGAACACCTTAACAAAGCTTCCTTTTCAGATTTTTTTTTATTAGGTAAATAATCTCGCTATATTGCTACTTAACATTTTTTATAATAGCTTTTCCAAACAGATTAACATAAACACAAAACGTAGAATACAAACAAAATCACACATATGTTAGATACACCCAACATTGCTTATAATTAATAAAAGAGAAAACACATTCCTCTTGAAATATACTAAGGTTCAGAATAAAAACTGCACCACGTTGCTTACAAAGCATGCAAATGAAATAACATTCACATTGAGACTATGTTCAATATTGAATACACAACACAAAACATACAAACAAATATATGTACGTAAAATAATCTTAACTCTTAAATTAATGCGTGCAAGCGGTTCAATAAAAAAAGTGCACTTCCAATGTTATGCAAAGTAAATACAAAAGAGAAAAGAAATGACTGAGCGAAAATCGCTTTACATTTGACGAGAGGTTCATTCCACTTAACAGAACCAAAAGTTTATACAAAGCGTGCAAATACAATCAAAGCCATGGTTGCTGTTTTATATGGGCAAATGGTTCAGTAAAAAAACTGAACCGGGCATAGTAAATACAAAGTAAAAGAGTAAATGAATGCATGAGAGTTTCTTACTCTTGTGTAGAGGTTGGAAATAAATCAAAACAAAGTCATTATTGCAATTTTATACTAGCAAATGGTAAAAATAAAGAAAGAAATTAAAGAAATTTGAAGTGAAAAATAATATTTAGAAATGGATAAATGTGTGATTAAAGATTTGATTCAATGTCTTTTTTTAAACGATCTTCTGAAAAAAAGATTTTAATTCATAAAATGAATAAACCAACTCCAGATATGAAGAATTTGATACCTGTTGTAAAAATTTCGAAATCTATGGTAAGTCGTCGTTTTCCTACAGCTACAGCTTTATGGTAAATAAAAACCAGTGGATCACAGGCTGCGAACATTTAAATAAATTGTTTTGTTGGTCTTGTACGCTATTTGAACAAAACTTAGAAGTAGGGGGAATACGTTATAGTTGGAATTCTGTTTTGATTAAATTGTGAACACCTTGCCAAAAAGCTGACGCCTCGCTACTGATTCAGATGTATGCCCGTCCATGAAGATTTTTTTGAAACATTAATAAAATATCCACTTTTCTTGGTGCATATTTTTGGTAGTGATAGTTAGTAAATTTGATAACATCATAATCCACACATGAAGGATATATGTGTGAAGGACATTTGAGCTAAGTTAAAGTAAATACTATCCCTTTCAATGTTTTTAAATACTTAATGTTAGTCCAATATTTTTTCGTAATGGATATTAATAATAAATTGTAAAATCATTCATTACTAAATGGAGGTAGTGTGTTATAATTAATTTAAATTACCTGAAATTACACTGTAATATTTCAGTGCAATTAAAATTCCTTTGAAATATTTTTCAGTACATGCAATGTGACAAATAATAGAACTGTGACTTTATATTTTGCACAGTTTTTTTTTAAACCCCACGAATATCTCATGTTTTCGATGACTGATATAAGCAAATATATTTATTAAAAAATTAGTAGAAAATATTATTTTCTGCACTTGTATAAACACGCACGTGAATAATTATATTTTACAAAATAACAAAATAAGTACATGAGTGGGTAAATGCAACCTCCATCCACACTAGAAAAAAGTGGAAAATTCTGTATAAATATTATATGTTCGAGTGCGAACGATAAATGTTGACAGTTAAAAATAGGTTACTAGTCGTTATCCTTGCGTTTGAGTTCGCTTTATTGCAGTGCTCGAGGTATAAAAATGTTACATTTAATTGACAGGTTGGCTTTTGTTGAATGTGTCATTATAAAATTTAACAAACAAATGTCATATAAAAATGTTTAAATGTAAAGGAGTTTTATATTGCGTGATATGCATTAAATTGCATTGTATTATTTGTGCATTGAAAATATTTAAATTTGACTTTGAGTGTATGCAATTGGACAAGAAACAGAATTTTTAAAATCATTATTGTGCAAATATCGTTTTCCAGAGTGTCGTATATATTTTGCAACATATTCGAACATTTTTTGTGATAGATAATGGGATTTTATAATACAATGCATCTGTGTTGCAGTTAAAGGGCACTAGAAATTGTATCGATTTTCATAAGCTTTAAATGTCAAATAAATTATAATTGAATGACAGTGAAGTATGCACTTAACTTAAGTTAAAACATGATTTTTTTGTCCAAATTTAAAAGCGTTACTATTATATTCTTGCTTACATAACTAATGCTTTGATATATGCGCATATATTTCTTAATATTAATACAACAACTAATCAGATCTCTCAATAATGACTGACTATATCTACTATTATATTATATATTACAACAACTAATCAGATCTCTCAATAATGACTGACTATATCTACTATTATATGTATATTTACATATATTTACTATATAGGAATTTGGACGTTAATTTCAATATTTTTTAAATTGCCAAAAGATATAAATTTTGGAAAACAAGTGAATGTTCATACAAAATTCACATATATTCTCTTTTAGCAATCTATGTGTGCAATTATTACTGAATGAAAATTCAATTTTATTGCAAACAAAATAAAATTTTTGGAAAAAATTTAACCATATTTTTTTGTGAGTTTTTCAGAACAAAACTTGAAATGTTTTTCTGATTCTATAAAACTATCTAAAAACGTTAAAAAATATTTAATATATTTTAATGTTTAACAATCAAATCCTAATTCATTCAAAGGTGACCGCTATAGCTCTTTTAGCAAGCTCTATTCAAGAATGCCTATCCAAAATTGTACGTATGGTATATAAAAATTTAATATAAACAAACTCATCAGTATATGCTGAAGAAATTTCTAATTAAAAGTTTGGTTGAATATATCTCATTTATTTATATTTTATTTACATACTGAACATTTTGTATGTATATTTACATATCACATATGTAGAGTGCAGTGTCCACAGTTTAGTCAGTGGAAACTTTTGCTTTCTAACATGTGATGTAGAAATTTTTTCGATATATTTTGATAAAAATATTTTCGACCTTAGATGGCGTTAGGATCCACTAATCCTTATTCGATCCGTGTACATATAAGAACCCCTCATAATATTAAAGATTTAAAAAAGGTATATAAAAATGTAGAGCATAAATATTCCCATATTTTATATTTATACCACTGATCAAAGAGGAATTTCCTGAACTCAATTTACAGCTGTCTTTCCATAAAATGAATGAAGTTTTCTTTCTCGTTCATATTACAGAGAGTGCAATTTGTGTATTAATTTTGCATGTATGGGAGAAGTTATTTAAAATTGCAAATTCTTTTGGATAGGCCTTACTCTCAAAAACTTAAATAGCAATGTTGCTCAACAAGCACTAGGTTGAAATTCGCAAGGTTCCAGACACCCCAGTGCACCACTTAAGATAGAGGAGAATAGTGGAAGACCAAATAAGAGATAAAAATTATTTATAAAATGACTTCGCGTATTTTTATAATAGAGTTGCTTCACCTAGGAGGACAAAATCAAAATCTCTCGAAATGACATCTCAAGGTTTCATCTGTATTTTAAAGTGTTTGTATTAACTATTGATTCGAAGAAGTTTTAATAGTAGAATATGCTATTTAGTCCCACTAAGCAAAAAATTAGTATCTATTATAGTTTCAAGTAAGCAATTTCATCAATTTTGAATTAGTATTGTTCAGGTATTTTCTTTACATAGTGTTATCGAAATTCCCTTATAGGGAGTTAGTAAACAGTATCAGTAAACTTGTTTATTATAATATTTCTATTTATTTAAATACATTAATGTTAGTTTCAATTAAATGTTACTGTTTAAGCGCTAGTTATTAGAAAATTATTGGAGTTTGATATAAAGACACTCGATTTTGGAATTTCAGTATAACGAATCTTACCATATTTGTTGTATATTAGTAGTAGTTTTGTATAACATCAACTTTGGTCACTGTACTTAATATACAGAAGACATTTAGTGAAATATGTTGTAATATATGCTTTTCGTTTTCGTGCTTGAAATGTCAACTAAATTTAGAAATTTTTAAATGTCACTGAACACAAATAAAATCCAAAATTTATTTCATTCATGAACCCCTAATTAATTGACCATGAAATGCGATAACCTAAAAAGCTTAAACCCTCCAAATTTTATCAAAACAGATTTAAAACCAATTTCAACGCCGCGCTTCTATCGAAATCTGTTCGAGCACAAAAAGTGTTTCACTTGCTGTTTGGCACTTCCTCTTAGTTCATTAAAACTCATCCGTTTGCGCTTGTTATGTCTTTATTTAATTCTGCTAAATCGCTCCTTAATGATGGTGCACCGCAAAATGGCGTACAATTAAGTCTAAAATGTATTTCATACCAATGAATAGAAGGAACTCGAACTTCCTTGGTGTTTCAATGAACCGGGTAAATTATTGATTTTTATCAACGCAAGGAATTTCAAGGATGTGTTTAATAATTTTGGTTTAATAATGGTGTAACTTAAATTAGTTTTTAATATAAAAATTAAGTTTTTGTAATATTGACTAATAAATAATAAATCTAAAAGAATTTACTAAAGTTATATAAAAATTATTTTTTGTGCATATATTATGAACACAAATAATTCAACCTTTCATGGTTAACTGAGCGTATCCTGAAGTACCATTGGACTTAGCATCTGTATTAGGTTTCTAGATTAGCTTCTGTACAATAGAAAGTATAATATAAAATCATACAATAATGCTTCTACAAACGAATTGTATTGAAATTTAACATATAAAAATAAAAAATAAAATCAAATAATTCAATTATTCAACAATTGGTTTATGATTTCGTTCTAATACAAAACAGGAAATGAATTTGTTAATACATTCACAGCAAATTAATAAAATTCCAAGTCCGAACATATAAGTCAAGTACGACTTTAGGTCAGTTGGCTAATGAACGCTGACTCTGAGCTTCAAATTCGGCAGGGCACGAGTTCGATTCCTGATATTTGCAGTCTCAAAAAATTATTTACGAATAATTAAATATAGAAAATAAATATAGCTGTGCTTATGTTACAAGTATTACCAAATATAGTCAGCTAAAAATTCAATTAACTAATAAGTAATAAAATTTTATTGTTGTGATTTACTTCTGTTTGAAATACCGAAATACCAAAACAATAGTTTATTAATAAGTACTTAATTTCTGTCGTCAACACGGATGTTAAAAATTGAAATAAAAATGCTTTTTATAAAATATGAATACATTGTAGAAATAATTTCAGTGTTAATTAAAGATTATTCAATCTAGAAAAATAATCTTATAATTTTTAATAATTTCACATAATTTAATAATTTTACATAATTATATGAAGTATTTGTTAAGTTTTCTCATAAAATTTGTATTTATTTCACTAAACTGTAATCACAAGAACTCTCATTTAAACTTTTTCATTTGAACGTTTTTACAGATAAAAGCAGTAATGGCATGCAATTTTAACACACTTGTTTCTAATAAAAATAACAAGAGAATGTACTTAAAAGTCAAAGTCAAGTAGTTTTATTTCTTAATAACGAAAATTAAGAACAATTTCAATTAATTTAAACAATTATCTTAATGTAATATATTTATTAAGATAAGAAAGTTTTAAATATTCCAAATTTTTTATACAAAGCAAAATGTTTTAAATGCACTCTGTAATGTTGTGGATGTAGTTTGGATGCAAACGTAGTTAAAAACGAGTTGTTGACATTTGAAATTAATTAAATTAAAATTGATTATTTTACTGTGTGAGAGTTATTAATTTAATAAACATTTATCTGTAATTAAAGGTGTTTCTGTGCTCTTTATCTACATACATATTAGATATACATAAGTATATTTTCTATTAATATTGATTTCAGATTGTTTAAATACAGTTTATAATAGTTAAAAATTTCGCTCACGATAAAGTTTTTTATACAATTTTTATTGATCAATATCGTAATATATAGCACCTATCATTATATAACATTTTATTAATAACTTCATTAATATTTATCAAAATTGCCACACCATATTTTCTGTAAGTACACCTTTTACACTATTCTGTTTTACGAACTTCGTTCCGTGTCTTAAAGCTGATATTACTACAGTTCTAAAAGGCTTAAACCCCTACACTAAACAGTTTTTCTTTTCTCTATCCACTTAAGTAGGCTCTTGTTGGATGCATAGTCTTGTGAAATTTGTATATCTTAAAAACTTTAATGAAACTACAGCGTAAGTCGTTCGTAAAGATATATGCAGTAACCGCATTCCATAATTCTATGTTACTCCACGACCACTGTATTCAAAAATACATGATGTCAGTGTTGATGCAGAGTACCTTGATTACTAGACTCACTGAAACCACTTGATAGATTACGCATAAAAAAAATTAATTTTGAATTGCGTTTCAAAAATTATTTTATAGCTACTTGTGAAATTTTGAATTATTTTTTGATACTGTATACTGAACTGCATTTCTTGTTTTGTTAAAATGATTTGAGTTTGGTCATTACGGCTGAGTTAGTTGTTCCGTAAGCAATCTGAAATTTTTTTTTTGAAAAACAAATATTTGAACAAATTCTATTTGTACCAAAACACAAAAATCAATTATTTTTTAGTTTTAAGCCTAATAATAACATTCATTGTACGAAAAATTGACAGAAAACTAAACATAGAATAAATTTTTTTCAATATCAAAAGTTGTATAAAAATTTTTTATGTGGTATTTTATATTTCTTGCAAAATAGATGTTCCTAATAGGCTTTAGTAACTAGTGTAGAAAAATCTTTTATCAGCTAAACAGATATATTGTGTGTATCAGCTATTGTGTGAACTATGTCATAACTAATCACTTTTTCTGCGTTCTGTCGTTTACGTATTCTATGTTCGCTATGTCTGCCTCAACACATTCAGTCTTAAAGAAATCCTGCCCAAGTAGTTGAGAATATAGATGTATTTAGTATCATCGTTGTTGGATGATGCAGGGTTGACACCACAGCTTTAAACTCAAGCTATAGATTTGCAGAGTTTTATCTTCGAGTTTTATCTGCTGTAGAATAAATGCTGTTGTCATCTAGTGATAGTTGTAAGTTCCATATAAGCTGCTGATTTAGATACAAATTCTTGGGTGTAAAACTTAAATATATTTTGCATACATATTGTTAAGTATTTTCCTCTAACTTAATATGTAAATAGTTATAAATAAAACATATAGAAAAATTCCTTGAATTTTTTTCTTAAGGTTAAATTTTCCATATTATTATTAGGAATGTATTTATTTAATACTGCACTATTGTTTATAAATAAACATTTCCTATTATTAAAATTAGTTTTATTTCTTTAAATAAATTATTTGTTTTAGCAATTTAAAATTTTCAGTAATTAATGCAGCGTTGAATATAAAATCAACAAGCCTGAAATTACTCTGCTTTTAAGTAACTGCATTGCAGTATTGGCTGCAAAGTATTTTTACGGACTGGAATACACAGAAAAACTTTAATCCTTTCGGACTAAACTAATTTAACTTTTCGCTTTTTAAGTTTGGCATTTTGTTTCGAGAACTATTTATCTTTTTTCTTCTATTCCGCTAAATTAGAAATAAAATGTAAATAGTAAAATTTAAATGTCAAAGTTAATTAAGTTAGAATATGTAAATTAGTGGAAGTAAGTTAATCTATATAATAAACTCAAGCAAGAGCGTTCAATATATTTTAATTTATTAAATAAATTTATTACAAAATTTTTTTTTATTTCGTAGAATAAAAATTTAAAAGTCTCACATTAAAAATTATTTTATTTGGAATTTAATAAAGACAACATTCCAAAGACTGAAGCATACATTTTTGATGTCATTTTCCGACATGCTCCAGAAAGTTTGTGTACTATGTACTTAAGGTACTTCTGTAAATGTACACACTAAGGATAACATATAAAAGTAGGTACATTTTCCTGTACTTATGAGTGCATGCATGCAATTTTTACTTGAAGCACTAATTTTCTACTTTGCTCATTAAAATGTTTCACTTTCGGTGCAAAGTACATGCTATCAAGTTTGGTTGAAATTCTTATTTAAACAAAATAAAAGAACAAGCAAATGTTGTCTTAAAAATTGTTGCATTTTCCATGTCAAGATATAGTATTCGCTATTCGCAGCCATGACTGAAAGTATTCTAACCTATATTTTGTTAACAGGCGATATAATTTCATTCGTTTTTACACAACAGAAGTGGATGGATGGTTTCGGTTCTCATGTATAAAAATTTCGATTGAGCTTGTTTTATGTCAAATAAAATAAAAAATTTTTTTTTAATGGATATAAAAAAAACGGGATATATATATTATTGCTTTTTATATAGCCACACATCTGAAAACATGTAAAATTGCGCTAAATTAAATTATTTATCTGTAATGCTTTTGTTAATGCAATGGTGTGCAATCATCTGATATAACGTGATACTGTTGATTCAACTATTGTTAAAATAATTTTAGAAATGTTTGAGATATTGTGGACTCAGCTTACATATCATCTGGCTAAATGTAGTTATGCCAAAATTTTATGGTAAGTGCACTTTTCCTAAAGCAAACAAACACGTACACAAAATAGGTGTATCCGATACTAATATTTGCAGATTCTGTTGTGATGAGGAAGAGTCTATGGCACATCTGATCATCAACTGTGATGCAATAGGTCACAGAAGAAACAAAATTGTAGGTGCATACTAACTAGAGGATGAAGACCTTCGAAAACTTCCTCCAAAGGAGCTGGTTCGATTCCTCGATATACTAAATATCTAAATACAAAAGGGTGCACAATAGATTAAATTGGTAACAGTGCATAATAGCCTTAGCCTAACCCCAAAACCCCTAAACACCATTACCATTACCATTTCCTAAAGCAATAACTATTTTTTATTGTATTATCTTAGATTACTTATTTTTTATACATAAATTAATGTATTAATCAATCATTACCATTTTACTACGAATAAAATCAGGAATAAAAATAATTAATGCGAACGTGATTTCACACTGTAACATGTAATACCAATCAATGGGCAATATTTATTTTAAGTAACATACCCATGAACATGATAGAAAATAGTCAAAATTGTGATGTGAACCATGAATTTATCTTAAATTTAAATAAAAACCACTTTTTGTATTTGTGGACCGCAGCATGCAGTTGTGGTTGATATTGTCAATACAAATCATCTGTGGTGTTCGAAAATTTTTTTGGGATTTGGTTATATGTTACACATATTTGGTGAGCTATAAGTTAATCTCTTCACACTAGCGATAATAAAATATTTTTTAAGAATTATTAAATCTAGAGAAATTTATTGTTTATAAATATTGTTAATACCCATCATTAGTAGTGTTTGGAACCGCTTTTTATTATATATTTATTAGCATATAGTTTGTTAGAATTAAAAAACAAAAGTTTAAAATTTCGCAAAATAAAAGTCAAACCCATGATACGTTAAATCCTAAAAATTTTAAAACTAAAAAAAATTGCTATTATTTTATATTGTGTAGTTAGTACATTAAATTATATATAAATGATTCTTAGTTGATTAATTTTTTGTACTTTGTTTCCTATAAGAATTTAACTCAAACAACACATAAAAATAAAAAAAATACCTGAAATCTTAAAAATTTTAAAATGAAAAAAAAATGTTATTATTTTATATTGTGTAGTTAGTATATTAAATTATATATAAATGATTCTTAGTTGATTGCCTTTTTGTACTTCGTTTCCTATAAGAATTTAACTCAACAACACATAAAAATAAAAAAAAATTCTTTTTTATTTTGCTCTGCAATTTTATAGATTTTATTTAATCTATTACAAAGCAAAGAACTGATAACACCATACTTTCACAAAGATATCCTTAAATTCTCAAAATGTGATTTAAAGTTACTAACGGGTTTCTTTACAGCTCATTATGGCCTGAAATATCACCTTCATAAACTATAATTATCTGCTAATTTGGAATGCAGATTATACCTCGAAGATGAGGAAACTACCATGCATATTCTTTGTGATTGTATAGGTTTAATAACGCTATTAATAATAAGAAACTTGTTTCATATGGAACTTCTGTCATCAGAACAGTTTAAGAACTCTTCTCTAGATTTAGTGCTGCATTTTATATACAAAGCTTTAAGGGGCTTTGTGTAATCAATAGTTGAACTGGTACAATAGCACTCTTCTGACCGCAGTACCGGCTGTTGGACGATTTCACGTCTAAACTTTTAATAATAATAATTTGATCTATTAAATATTGAATTTGTTTCCCGATTTGGATTTTTCAAATAATTTTTTTTATATATATGTTTATATAATATAATTCTTCTGTACGTGTGTTGACAGTGAACTTCTCCTAAACGGCTGAACCGATTTTGATGAAATTTTTTGTGTGTGTTCAAGTGGATTCAAGGATAGTTTATATTCACAATTTGGTCCACTGGATTATGTTTTTTTATTTATTATACAGTTTTTTGGTATCCATATAATGTAAATGGATTTAAAATTTATTCATGTTTACTTTGATTTGTTTAAAAAGTTTAAAGTATCTAAAATGAAACGTTCAACTATCCTGTTGAATTTCTGAGTTCGCTGGATTTACCAGGAATGCACCACATAACTTAAGATTAAAAATTGGCTCACCTATAATTATGCTGCGGAATTTAAATGCACATAAGCTATGCAACGGCACGAGATTAGTCAGATTAGGCTATAAAATAAATAAAAAACTTCATTTTAATTAATTAAGTGATAAAATTGTAAATTTTTTTGAATAACTATTAAGCTAGTTATGCCAAGTATCTTGACAATTGAATAATTCACGCTTTATATTGTTATCACTGACACACATAAATATTCAAAAGGATTATTGAATACAAAAAGGATTCACTTTTTGTTTTGTTTAAGATTTGTTATCCTCACATTCATAATTTTCATCACGTGTTTGCTAAATTTATCCATTGCACGGATAATATATATTTTTATTCTCTTGAACTTATGCCGGTGTTTTAGAATAATTTTTTTGTTTTCATATCCAAAGAGCAAAGAAGTGTATCCTTATGAATACGTATCCATTCTCTTCGTACTGAGTCCGTTCTGAATCGTACTCTGTAAACACAATTCATGTCCTGCGTATTAGTTCTACTGAATTCTCTTCAATGTGCTTTAATAGCATAATTTATCCAGTTTATCCGTTTTGGTGCAAGTGAAACTAACCTAGGCAAAAGTCCTTCAACGAGACAATATGGAATTTAGTTTACCGCAACGCAAGGAACGATAAACAATACCTGCAGTGTGCATTTACTCAAACTCGTCTGAATTTATTTGAACGGTTACGGGCACTCAGGAATACGGAAATGCAAATTATAAACAAAATTACAACAACAAATAGAATTAAAATTTATTAATAAAACATAATATATGCATTTTAATAATCATAAAACTTTATTGCCTCAGTGTAAACATTGATTGGAATGTCCTTTGGTGTTTCGTGGGTGTTTGCGTATATATTTTAAAATTTTGGTACATTTTTATTTTTATTTGTTGCGGATGTTAAATTGCATCCTTGCGCTTTCATGCACGTGCGTGTATTTTGAAAATATTTAACGCGCAACATTGACCACTAAACTTAACGGCATTTTTACGCGGCACCGAGTGCGGATGAACACATCCGCTAAGTGGAGCGGATCTTCTCGCGTTATTGGGTTGTAAAAATCGGTTTTTATGGCATTCAATTTCCTACATGTGCAAATCGCGTGTCGTAAAATATCTTTTGACACTTTCGGTACGTTCTGACTCTGAACTCTGAATCCGGCTCTGGATGGCCAGGAATGGTCATTTGGTCTTCACAGCTCACAGCTCACAGCTTACAGTTTGTGAAAATTACAACATGTGCTTGTGTAAGTGATAAATGGTGTAATTGCATTTGATTTGTGTGCCAAGCAGCCAAGTTAAAACGCTTGGTATGTGTTGGTGTTAAGTATATATAAGTATATAGTATATATTTAAAGATCAGATATGTTCTGCATAAAATTTTTTAATAAAGTTTGAAAAAAATTTTAATAAAATATTATGAAAATATGTGCTTTCTGACTGCACTGCACACACTAAAAATCGCTAAATTGAATTAGTGTAGGTGAGAGCGAGGTTGCACCCACACACAAAGTCGTAAATGTGGGCAGTAAAATACAAAACACAACTGCAGTTACAGATGCACAAAATGTTGATAGCTTCTTTAAAGTGAGATACTTTTCACATATAAAACTGCTAACTGTGCACCACACGATACCGTTAAACTCGTTAAGCAAAAAGGAAAAATGATTTATGAGGGACATAAATGAAAATGTGCAAACGCTCTTAAAAGCTGTACCAAGTGAGGCGGATAGGAGCGAGTTGAATGCATGTTGACCCGCATTAGAAGCATGCATTCTAGGTTAGAAGGATTTAATGGAAATCCACAAATGAAGCAAAAAATAAAATATGAACCAAAAACAAAAAAAAAAACGAATATGAAGAAAAAAAATTCAAAAGCGCAAAGGAAAAAATGAATTCCTGGTGAAATGAAAACAATTCTTAAAAAAAAACGGAATTACAATCCTGCCTTGAGCAGAAAATATGAAAAAATTAAAATATCATAAATATTACGGTACTCGATATTGGAATAAATTTGATTATAATATATTGAAGTAGAAGGAAAATTTGCAAAAATTAAAAAAATATAATTTATCACATTTTTACATTGGGAATAAAGTGAAATAAAAGGACGCAAAACGTTATGCTTATGGTCTGAACAAAAGTTGGACTATTTGTAAGCTGTAGTTAATCCCAACACTTCTTACTTGCCACTTGAATAAATGACGTTCCATGGAAACAAAATCTCTAAATTTGGGAATATATAATCTAGTTTTTCAGCGCATGGTATGCTTTCAGCAGAACAAAAAAAATTTTTAGCAATAAAGAAAGAACTAACTTATACTAGCTTTTTCATTGTCCTGTTTGAACAATAGTATTAACTTCTTTATTGCACTTTGGAGAAGATCAAGTTGATTCTTTGCTTTAGCTTCACATTTTTAAAAATGTGAGATTAGATTTTTTGATTTACTACATTGTATAAATAATATTGGAATATGAAAAATTCCAGTCTTCTTAAATAGTTCTATTTTAGTTTCTTAATGAATTGAATGAATAAAGCAAATATAAACTACTTTTTTATGGTTTTGCTATGAATTATTAGTACAAAATAAAATATTTTAGGTACACTGAAAGAATGATACAATATTAATATTAAGTTATTTAAATATTTTCCAAATAACTAAAAATATTATGCGAAAGAATCGACTTTCAAGATAACGAGTGTGATTTGACAAATCAGTGATAAATAAAAACAATCAAATCCTTTATTAACTTTAAAATTTATTTTTTGCTAAGTCCTCTTTGTACTCTTTTGAAAAATATGTGTCTTCGAAATCATTATAATGCATTATTAGATTCAAATTCAAGTTTGTAAAATTTGAAAATTAATACAAATCAATGCTAACGACGCCACTTTAGGTGAATATGGTAGATGTACCATAACCTTATAAGAAAATTGCTTTAAATTTGCTATTCCAATATCTTCTGCTCAAAAAATATCCGGATTTTGTTGTTTGTTAACTACTCCTTAAGTAATAAGCCTTTTTTTTTTGTTATGTTGGTACAACCTTTCTTGTCATATGGTACAAATTTGAGTGCCATCTATCAATTAGTTTGTTTACAGTGGCTGTTAATGTGAGACTACCTCAGGTGCATTTAGCGATTTTTACTATGGAAAATTCTTGTTGTACGCGATTTTTTGGCTAAACACGGCACCTCTGTCATCGCTTAGGCACCATATTCGCCAGATCTGGATCCGTGCGACTTTTTCCTGTTTCCGAAACTCAAATTACCCCTTCGTGGTAAGCATTTTGAGTCGATTGAATCGGTAAAACAGAATTCGCTGAAGGAACTAAAAGCTATACCTTCACGGCCCCACGAAAAGTGTATGGAAGATTGGGTTAAGCGTTGGCATATATGTATCGCTTCAAAAGGAGCATATTTTGAAGGAGATAAAGTAAATTTGGAATAAAATTTAAATTTGTGTGTTTTATTTACAAAATCCGAATACTTTTTGAGCAGAAGGTAGATGACAAAGAAACTCGTGAGTTATCATGCAATACCATTTTTACCAATCTTCATGTCCATAGTGATTCTATCTATAGTTTTTGTATATATGATTCTTTCAGTACGTTTTTGATCCACTCTGACTAAACATGGAAAGGTAGTTTCAAGTTTTATAAGACAATATCGCAAAATGTTATGAAAGCATTCATATTTTTTATTATAACAACACTTTTGCATATCTTTATTTGGTGATCATTCATCACTAGTTAATGTCTTTAATACACCATACTTGGAGTTTTTACTATAGTTGGGTGTTGTGGTTGCTTCATAACTTATAACCTATATTCACTATAAAACTAAATGAACCATTAAATTGTTGCATTGTATGTAATGGTGTAGGGGCTCTATATTAACAGAACCCCTACAATTTTTTTAAATATATAATATTTATTGATTTATTTAATATGATTGACGTAACTAGTGAGGGGAATGACGGTGAGTTGGGTAATTCTTAGGTCTCAACACTCGCAGTATTTTTATCCATTTTCTTATTTCCTTATATTGTATTTTTTTATGTACATGTTTAGTTTGTGGTGAGCACTGCTGTGTGTATGACCGAATTGAAGGAGTTCATTTTTTAATCATAATTTTATAATTTTATAATTTTATAATAATGTGACTTAATTTATTTCGTAAATGGTATTGAGAGTTTTAAGTATTTATTTATATATACGCAAAACGAAATTACAATAACTCACATATAGTTGCCTTCGTTATTTTTTTAGAATCTGTTTATTAGGAACCATCTTAAACGACGCTACCAACACTAATCAAAAATATATATGCTTATGATATACGCACTTTAAAGAATTTGATGAAATATAAAATATTGCTCTAATATAACAGTTGACTGGTTATTGCTGCAAACCTTCAACGGTTTTGATGTGGAATATTTTGACAGATTAACAAACCTTTTAGGAAACTGAGATAATTGACTTGAAAGGTTATGTTTGGGAATAACTCATAAAAACCATAAGCTTCTGAAAGAGCTTATAATACAAAAAACAGTCTTTTATACGAAATAATAAACAAATAAATTACGTCTAAAGATCGTTGATGACGGGTGCTTACACTCAGAAAAATAATTTGTTTCATTAACCCAAATTTTAACTATCTCAAGTCAGAATATTCTTAATCCACTTATCATGTTGGTTTTTATATCATCTTCACCATATGAGCTAAAATTCTTTTATGGTTTTATGGTATATGGTTAGAGTATATTTTTCTAAGTAGGGGCGGTACTCGAAGCAGTTCTATGGTCAGCCAAAAAATTCAATTAATTAAATATAAAAATTTTAGTTGTCAAAATTCATTAGTGTTTAATAAAAAATAGTAATATTATTTAGAATTTTTCCATTGGTTTTTATATTGTATGATTATAAATATACGTCAATGGTTTGACATGAAATAGATGCATTGCGCAGCTTAAACATTTAAACAAATAACATTATGGGGTCTTGAGTTAAATTTAATAAAAAATTATACGATATCAACTTGTAAAAGTATTTCTATATGTAATGAAAAAAGAAAACTTCTGCAAATCGCATGTTACTGTGTCAATTATAAGCACAAAAAATAGAACAGAATTCATTTCCAGAATGAAATATTCCATCTCAGTTAGTATTGCATGCTTGTAACTAAATTCGATTAACTCAGACAAAAAAACAATTTATTCAGAAGCAGAAATTATTAACAGAAGTAAGCATGAATCCAAATCATATATTCTGAAACTGAGCAAGCAGATACTTTAATACTTCATGTGTTATTTCGTATCCTTATTGATTTGTTAATAATATTCACTCAAATAAATAATAACAGAAATTGATGTGCTGCTTATTATTGGCTGCACGCCAAAACATGCCAAGGATACAATCTCAATTCCATGTCGGAAATATTGTATTTTTGTTAGCTCGCATGAATGTCAGCTGCTAATGAAATATATGAGCCATACACTCACCTCCCTATATAGCTCTAAATACCATAGTATATAGCAGTACATATACTCGTAAGATATTTATTGTAGTGTGAATCTTGTAGTAACCGGTCTCATTTTTGTATATATAATAATTTGGCAAATTGCGTGTAATGAAAATAAACCAAACCAACGAAATGTACTGCGTAAAAGTGAAATGAGATACGCAGATACTTTAGGTAATTACCGTAAAGAAGACACGAAAAACACGTTAATAGGTGGAAAATATTCGCATAAATTTTGCTGTGCTATTTAAATGCAAACACCGAGACACAGACAAAATAAAAAGGAAATCGAATGGGAATGAAAGCGGTGTATAAAAAACTTGTGTCCTTAAAGTATGCACAAGAGAAATTAAGTTAATGGAGCTTAATGAAGAAATTGCTGAAAATTGGCAGCGGAAATATTTTCTAATTACAGAATGAGAAATTAGGTTTGATAACAGAAGGCCAAGAAAACATTTTCAACAAAAGAAAATAACTAATGAAAGCAATTATTGAGATACAAAAAAGTTCGCCATTAATTTTATGCAATTTGAACAAAGGATAAAGTAAGTCTCGTGTACACATGAGAATAAATAAATGCTGAAATATTAGTTGGAAAGTTTTCAACTATTATTTACATAATAATCAGAAACAAAAACAAAAGGATTAAGATGGAAA
>NC_051847.1:194181001-194219977 GCF_002237135.1 Teleopsis dalmanni | reverse complement strand
AATTACTAATTATTATAATTTGAAGATAAAAATTTAAATAATTAGATACTTTAGTACTTACAATGTCATTTAGTTGATATAAATGCATGTAATTTAACATAAATAATCGTTTTTGCACCTTTAGCAAGAATGAATAATGTTCAAGTGAAGTAAATTAACTTCGTAATTATTGTATAAATTTATCAGGAATTAAAAGAACGTACTCCCTTGAGCGCTTATACCAAATTTGCAACGACAAACCAATTATTTCCTTCGCATGAACATTTTTATTATAAAAATTTTTATTGCCGTTTCGCGTGTAAAATTTCCGCTTTGCCATTCCAGCAAATCACAGGACGTCGTGTGGTGACGTGAACGCCACATCGAAGTATCAATTAAAAAATATATGGGTATTTTCCTTTTATTTTTTTACTCCTCACTCCATTTTATTGCTCCGAATTTAAGTTTATTTTGCCTCATTCCTGCGTTAATTGAAACTCTGCAGTAAAAAAAACTTACCCACATTTCGTTCATAATTTCCTCAGAGAAAATAACAATACTTTTTGGACTTTAAGTAAAACGGTTTTTAAATAACCATTTTTTTTTGCATTTAGCAATTATAAAGCGTTTAGCATATAAAATAAATAACAAATAAATACGACAAAATCTGTAATTAAGTTCAGAGTAATTGAAGTTGTTTTTTACATTTTCATTCATTTATACAGGAAGTTATTATGTGACATGACCTAGTTCCCCTTAACAAATCGGAGGTAAGATTGTTTACAAGTCATCCAACTAAATATCAGAGTCTGCGCTACAATTAATCACCATAAAATGGTTTCATCTGAGACAACAAGTTTAATCGCTATTGGATTGAGTATGGGCCTCCTAGTACAATTCTTTACGCCTGTTTCACTTAAGTCTAAGCGAAGTAGATAATATTAAGATAGAAATTCCGGCCCTTTTCGATATCAAGAACTCCTCCACTAATAAACATAATTTTATTATAAATATATTATCCTTATAAATGTTATATGTTTCCCTTATAAATAAAGCTAGCTGGCAGGATATATTAATCTACACTACAATCAATTACCAAAAGCTGTTTCTATTTGAGGTTACATATTGTTATCGTTGCTTGAAGTGAATTGATCCTTTTAGAGACTAGGTTTGTCATTAAAAAAAATTATAAACATTTCTTGCTTAGGTTAATGTCGACTGTTGGATTTTAATTAGGACAGAGGATACTAGAATGTATATTGGAAATATGTGAAATAGTTTCAAAAACTGCTAAATGATGAATCAAGTGACTATGTGCATTATGAATATGTTATGTGCTAAGTATATTCAGAAAAATAATTTGGTTGATTTAAGCAGTTTTTAAACAAATCTAAGGTCTTAATATTCTTGAATCATCATGTTGGTTCAACCGTATCACATGTTAATTTAACAGGTATGTGGTTAATGCATATATTTCTGGGTCTATGTATAAACTGCAAGAAAATATTCTACTGTAAGTTATCTACCAACTATCTATAAAATTTTGCTACAATTGCTAGTTTAACATAATTGAAGTCAACTTTGTTAGAAGCATTTTCTTAATACTTTGTACCAGAGATGTATACAAAATTTTATTTAAAGTGAAGTTTTTGAAAACTATATCTACATTTGAAACATAAAGTGTAAATCTGTGATAAATTTGTGGTGTTGATGAACTCTGAAACATTCCCTTTTTGCATAAGCCTCTGTTCTGATCCAATATTTTTATGAAAATTGTATGAGTAGAGTTATATCACAACTATGTCTACCATTTTAAAATATGTTTACATTAAGAACAAAAATTAAATTTTTATTTTTTGTTTACTAAGGAAAATATTAACATTTAAACAAAAAAAAACTATAAAGGAAAAAATTTTTTTTTAAAACACATAAGGTTTTCATATGACATTATTCCCTTTGGGCAGATATTTTAAAGTTTCGGTTGTTTTTTTTTTATTTGACCAAAAGAAAGTTACAGAAATATTTGACTCCTAAATATTGAAAAATGTCCTTGGGGTACTGAACTTCTTCATTTCTACTGTGAGCTCAAGCCAATTTCTAAATTGAAACATAAAAATTTTTTTATTTACTGTGAAATTTTTGGCAATTCATACCATAAAGTTTTAATCCTTTTAAAAAGTTTCTTGTAACAAAAGCTTTAAAATTTTTAGTATATTTTTTATATTATTCACTTTTTTAAATTAATATTAATTAAGTACTATTTTTATATTATTATTTTGCTTAAAAATAATTAATTGTATTTATTTTATAAAGTTGACAATTTAATTGGTTTATACACGTGTATTAATTGTGGTGGACATATCTCACTTGAAAATATGAGGTATAAATAATAAAACGCATATATTTTCAATCTGATATTTTTAATTTATCTAACCTCTCTGATATATTTTTATCTTTATATACTAACAAATTTTTATGAAAGATACTTTGAAAGTACTGGAGATTTTATCAGCTATGAAAACAGAAATGATAAAAAATTAAGTTTAATTTTAGTTTTTAAATAAGAAGTGCATTTATATAAGGATTTTAAAAATTTAACCTTAACTTTAAATTACATTAAATTAATAAAACTATATGCATACGCACGTATATGTAAATAAAATTGTATTAAAATTAATTTATTGAATCGCAAACAAATGAGATACATTTCACCTTCACATTTGGATTAAAACTACATTAGGATATGTTTACATATATGCCATTATTGTTATATTAATATATGAATTCAGTTCAACTATAATTTCCAGTTGTCTAGTATAATTTAATTTATTTAAAATTTTTAAATGAAAATCTTTAGTTTACAACTTACCAAACGAAAGTAAGAGTACTAGCGCAACGTCATATCCAATAAATCTTTCACTTTTTTTGTAGTTTATATTACAAATTAACAATTATTGGTTACTATTTTTTTAAACAAATTTTATCATAAAATAAATTAAGTAATGCTTAAATTTAATTCGTCTTATCGTTCTATTAAGTTATGCAAAAATAACAGTTACCATTAGTTTTTTTTTTTTTTTGTTTTCTAAACATTAATTTTTTTGTTTTTTTATAAAAAGCCCCAACGACATTAAATCGTTTCTAATATTGCAGTATA
The DNA here is from genome assembly GCF_002237135.1 of Teleopsis dalmanni. NCBI lineage: Eukaryota > Metazoa > Arthropoda > Insecta > Diptera > Diopsidae > Teleopsis > Teleopsis dalmanni. The sequence continues at coordinate 194,216,841 of NC_051847.1, read as the reverse complement.
TTATATTATATAGTATATTATATAGTATATTACATTTTGTTTTTGTTTTAAATTTTTTTTTATTTGAAAATTATATTAAACTTAATATATATTAATTTCAGCTGAACGAAATCTCAACTTCTATTAAAAAACAATGGAAAACTGTTGATCTGCTGCAATAAAAATTTTTATAAAAATTTTTATAAAAATTTTTATAGAGTTGCCAATCACAATAACCCAAAGAGTTGCAGAAAAACAGGATAACAGCATTTATGTTAAATGACAGTTGACACCATTATTGCCAAAATTATTTGGACTAAATATATTTCCAATTATAGATTTAATTTTGATTATTGCATTATTGCTTTCATAAAGAAAAATATTCATATTATATTATATTTAACAAATAATAGTTTTCAAATATGATTTTTATAACACTTTTAATTAATTTCTTTTTTCATTTTATTTTGTGATTATATATTTTTGAATTATTTATATTTGGATCAATTGATAGCTAGTAAACAGGTTAAACATAATTATATAAAATTTTTTTTTTAATATATACTACTTTTAAGTAATTATATATTACTATAAAAACATAATTATATAAAACATAATTAAATAAAATTTTTATTTTTAATATATACTAATTAACTACATAAAATTACTATAAGTTATGTATTGTATAAACTAATATTATTAACAAAAGTTTTACTGACAAATTCAAGTAATTTTTTGCGACGGCAACCCTTTCACTAATGAATTGATTACAAATAAAACAAATAAGAGAAAATTCTGCGTAAAACATAACTGTATTGCTATCATTTGTTTAAGCCATTAATGAGAACAAAAACATTTATGACGTCATAGTTGTTGCCTGCATATGGCTGCATTTTTAACAGAAGCTTATAATGATAAGTTTTTAACATGTTTCTGTAACATTCTGATTAAAATTAATGTTAAATTCTGTTAGTTGCAACTACTTTGTCCTGATATGCTTAATCATGTTAGTTATGTTACTTTTTTTTTATTTAGCTTATTAGTTATTTTATTTATGTAAATCTATAAACAAATGTGTGAACACTAGTGTTAAAAAAATATGGATTGATAATTATCGTAACAATTATAACTTTTTGGAATTGAAGAAAATTTCTTATTTTACTCAATGATTTTTTAGTGCATGTTAATTTGTATAGCTTTATGGCTTTTACTACCTATAACAATTTAATTACAAATTGATTAATATTTAATTATTTTGAATTGACTTTTTGTAGATTATTTGTTAGTTATTTGTTAATCGAATTCATATAAATAACAAGCTTTAACTCCTGTAAAAATTAATATTGATTTGTGTATAAACTCAATTTTTTTTTTTTTTAAATTTATAAAAATTACGATTTTAGTAAAAATCCTAAAATTGACGAATGAAAATTTTAAAGAAAATAAGATTAGTGTACACAGATCGACAGATCAGAAATATTGTTAGCTTCTTGGTAATTGCAAGGATTCAAAAAATTTTTAACTTATCAAGTAGTCATCATATATCATATATACATTATTATATATATACTACCTATGTGAAAATAAAGTCCTGTGATTTATTTAGCGGGCGGTGGCGCTTCAGTATCATAAGTATTCTATTGATATGTGATTGACCAAACTTAATATAGTTGAAAGAAAAAATTATCAACAAATAATATAGTTTTTAACAAAACGTTCTATGTAAGCAGTATTGAAGGTAAGCAAAAGCTAAACTAACTTATTTTTATTAATAAACAACCTAACTCTCTAAATAAAGTTATTAGATGAGATATACATTTTTATAAACCTTCAATCCGCTAATAGTGATTTCGCTTTGCATAAAATTTATGTTAAATTAATTTTAAATAAAATAGAATTCTTTTTTAATTTGTTAGATGTTTGTATAATTATAATAATTATTATACGTTAGTAATCAAGGTGATTCATAACAAAAAAAAAACAAAATTACATATAAACTGTCAACAAAAGTTGTAAAAAGTAATTTCGGATTTCCTAATGAATTTGAATAATTTGCCATTGGCGATATGAAATTATACTGAGAAAAGTTTTCCAGGTAGGTTAAGGAAAAATTATGGTAAAAATTGTAAAAAACTTCTTAAAAGTTTTTAAATGCAAATGACGAAAATGTAAAATAAGCAAAATTATAAACTTAAGGAGAAAGCAGAATAAATTAAATGAAAAATTTGAAAGATGAAATGTATAAGGACTAACTACTTTTAGGATTAAATACGCATAATTAATAAATTTGTAAAACAAATTAAGTATAGGCGGTTATGTATACACAAAATAAATTATTTATATTGTCTTTTAATATTTTATAGAATTAATTTCAATTTGAAAAATTTTAATTCTTTTTAACTAATAAGAAAATGTATAAGTTAGGTATAAATTGTGTCATTAAAAATTGTTCAACATTTTTTGAAACATTTTAGAACAAAAATTTTCTCTATTATAAATCAAATTTAATCAAATATATGTTGGTCATTATTATATATGACCTTTTGTCATGTTTTGTGTAACTTCATAGTTCCATCGCTATAGAATTTCTGTGGTTTGTCGAAGAAATACTTGACTAAGTACTTTTTAAGAGCTTTACGATTGGTCAATTCTTTCCCATTAAAAGAGTTTTGAAGACCGAAACAAATTGTAGTCAGACTGTGCAAAGTCCGGGCTATATAGTAGATGCAATAAAACTTCCCAACCAAATTCTGTTAATAAATTTCGATTTACCAAAAATATGTAGCTTCATATTGTCATATTGGAAAACAACTGTGTTTCTGTTGGCGAGTTCAGAACGCTTTTTCTTGTTTGGAACGTTTAAAAGTTCAAATTGTAAGCAGTAGACTACCGAATTACCTGTTACTCCAAACTGAAGTCCCTCGCAATAGACAATTCTGTTCCAATTCCACCAAACACTCCGCAAACTTAACCGTCAATCTGCGATTTGAAGACTTTTATGGATGGCCTTTGACAGAAAGTATTTGGACGAATCACGATATCTCATACAATTATATTATCTCTCGTATTTTTATTCTGCTTGTTTCTTTCTTTCATTGTCGTTGTCTTTTTATTTTGTTTTAATACTGCTATTACTGTAATTGTTACTGTTTTAGTTATTATTGTAATGTATGTGTGTATATATGCGCAAGTATAAATGTAACTAAACTTCAAAAATTGAATTCAATAATTTTTATGTTACCAATATGCATCAATGTATCTTTGTTTAAAAACAAATATCCAGATTTAAAAAACCAAAATAATTCTATAGATAGTTTTCAATAGAGTTCAATTTATAAAGAATATTTAGTCAAAGTTACTGAATATCTACACTAGTTAATGAAGTGCAAAATGCCAAATAATTGCAAAAGAAAATAAGAATTTTCTAATATCAAGGCACAAGAATACACACATGTCTTCATCAAAGTGTAACATATGTGCAGATCTTATGCCAATGGGCAAAAGTTGTCAGTTATATTGCTATTAATGTCAATTTCTGGAACTGACTTAACTGCAGTTGTACATTTTTGTGCCACAATCTTGTGTAGATACAAATGCAATCATTGCACTGCAAACTCCTCATTGCTAGATTGTCTTTCACAAATGTGCAATAATTGTCATGACAAATGCGTAGCAGTTCTACTTCAATGCATCATACTGCTTCCATGACATTGTCTTGTATGTTAGAAACATAGAAATAGAATAGTGAATCCATAGGTTAAATGACAATTTCCTTTTAGTTATTATTGTAGTATATTAGTATAATGCAATTGTTATATGTATAAAAATGAAAGTAAACGAATTAATTTGATTGCTTCTATTTATATAGAAGTTGAATTGAAAAACAAGTATCGACCTTCCAATTGAAATCTTCTGTTAATGTATAGTACTGGAATAGTACTTCAAGAAGCTATAAGAAAATTGATGCATAGATAACTGCTTGTCAATAACTGTAAGTAGCAATACCTCTCGCAGAAGACATGCCTTACTTAAAAGTGTCAACTTAAAAGTTGGACTGTTGTGAAATCTATCTAGATTTCAATCTATAAAAACTTTGCAATAGACTTCTTTCACTAATTTCTTTCTCTAGCAAACTATTTCAATTCAAAACACTGAATAATGAACAAAAAAGTGGAAAACTTTTTTATTTTAATCGTTGATATGCATATATATACTATTTTCATTTAGTAGTTTAACAGAATAACAGAGCTCTAATCACTAATGGGGCGATACGCAGATATTAGAGATCAGTCATTGAATAATCACGAAGGTTATCAAAAATACACAAATTAGTCAGTGAGAAGGATGGGACTCTGCAGAAACCCCCCAGCTACCAAAGAGTAAAAGTGCTCAGATGCACTAACTCAGAAAAGGCTCAACATTATAATAATAATAACAGAATAATTTTTGTGTAATTATCTATATGTTATACGTAAACATTAATGCCTCAGTTAAACTGAAACTAAGAATATTACTTTTAAAAAAGTAGTGTTTATTTTATGATAGGTTTTATATAGTTACCACTTCAAATTCAAATCAATTTAAAAAAACTTTAAATCACTGAATTTCATCTACAATGTCAGATTTAGACTCAATGTCTATGATTGAATTTATATTAACATCCATATGCTGTTTTTATCTCAATTATTCATAACTTTGTATTGATATCTGCTTAATTACTCAATCTTTAATACAGCAAAGAGCTCTTCCTATGCTAAAATCTTTGTATGGAACAATATTAATGAAGACAATTTAATTTCCTTAGTTACATTATCTTTAAAGTCATACAATTTTACTTAAATTTTAAGTCATTTCAGTTCATAGCGTTCGTTTTTAAGCTTTTACCTTAAGCTCATCGGTAGTGTTCATAGTACTCACTTAAACTTAATGTATTAAGGCACTTGGAAAATCAATTTTTTATAGAAAAAGTTTCTTAAGAATTTTTAATAAATTAAACACCATCGCGCTTTAACTAGTGCCTTCAGATACATGCAACTGTGAATAATCAATAACAGGAAAAAATTCCAGTTAAGTTAAACGAAAGTAAATTTCTTAATAAAATGAACACTTAAAGTGTCAAGAAATTATAGTGCATTATAAATTAAAAATATTAAAAAGTATATTATAAAAGCATGAATATCTTCAATAAATAATATATATACAAACACTTAAATAAAGGTGATGGCACTTAAAACTCCTGTTAATGTATTACTGGAACAACTTATATCAAAAACTAATATTAGATTCAGTACTGATAACCAAAAAGGTGATCTTACACTCTGCAAATATAGAACCTAAAGTCATCCTATTGTTGTTAAACCTAATAATAACAGACCAAACAAAGTAGCCATTATCTGAACATCAAAAAAAAAAAAAACTAGCACGACTACTGTCTAGCAGATGAGCTTTCACGAAATGGCACAGTCATGAACCAAAATATATTATTTATTCTTTGAATATTTAAGTACCAATCGTTTCTTGTGAAAAGATAACTTGTGCCGCGACTAAATAAATTTGGCTATTAGCATACCCAACTAGAAAAATGAAATTAATTAATTTCAATTGCACCTAAATTGACAATACTATATACAATGTAACCAGTCTTTGCCTAATAGGCAGGAATGCTCGGATACTCAGAGTTTCAACTGACGATCTTTGTGGCTTTTGTCAAGAGAAGAAGAAAAATGATTTAACTTTCAACTATAACCACCCTTAGCAAGAAGCATTGCTACAACTCATAGACTACACTTTTTTTATACTCCGAAGAGCTATCAGAAATGGATAATGCTTCACTGATTTCTCAAAAAAAATGAATTAGTTGAAATTATATAGACAGCTACTGAATTAAGAATATTCTGAGATAAACAATATTTCAATATATGTCTTAGTTTTTTTTATGTAACATATTAAACAGTTTAGTGAGTTGGCATTCATGTAAGCAACCAAAGAGAAACCATTGCCACAGTATCAACTAATAGCACCAAAAAATAGATAAATTCGAAGAAAATAGGTAGTGATAGGTATTTGTGCTTAACACTAAATATAAAAGTAAAAGATTATTTTGAAAAACCTATATATAACCACATTGAATAATAAAATGTTCAAATCAAAGGTCTATAATTTGTAAATGAACATTAGGTTTCTTTACACACAAAAAAAAAAAACTTAACTAAAATTAAGCATAAATAATTGTTTTTGTTAAAAAAACTAATGTTTTATCTTTCAGAGAGTGTAAGCTATGGCGTAAGATTATCGAGTAATTAATTACTCAAGTTATAACAAAATTAAATTTTGTTTACTTATCCGGTAACATGCAATACAAAATACACAGGACATTGTGTGCCATACCCAAAATCCTTTAAGTGTAAACGGATGTGTCAAAGTAACTAAAAGTAACAGTTCAAAGCATTTTTCATTTGTTTGTGAGATACAATATCAGTTCAAACACCACAAAGTGGTTTCTATTGACACCTCGACAAATATTTGTACAACACACTGGAGCGTTATAAGTCATTGACATTATTGAACCGAAAACAATTCTAAACCTAATGGAGTGGGATTTGGGAGTGAACATAATATTCTGGCGTGACTTAAGTGAAGTATTGATTTTTATCTTAATTATGTTTAAATATAATATCACTTAAAAAGCGTAAACGAAATGAAAATAATTATTATTTTTTGTTTTCGTTAACATTTTGGTACTTAGAATAGATTGACTGAAGTATGAATAGTGCGGTATTGTATTTCGGAATGGATATAAGAAATTCGATACTTTCATTTATGAGTTTTCAACAATAAGATTTTTTTTCAAGATAAGAATATTTGTGGCTAGAGAAAGGAAAATATAAATCAGTGACAAGAGGGAGACAAGATAAGTATGTTTTAGCACTCGCTTTGTATCGGGAAAAATGGATGGCATAAGTGATTATAATATAGATTTTTGAAACCACCAAGGAATACAATGCTTAAAAAAGATGAATAATAAAATTTAAGGGAAAAACAAATAACAGTTTGCGCGATTGAATAGCTATCACTACAGACTTGGAAAATGAAATGAATTAGTTATAGAAGCTCCAGCTAGCCCAGAACTGTAAAGTTAAGAAAGAGTACAATCAGAAAAATAATGTGGTTAATTTTATCAGATTTTTACTAAATCTTAAGTTAAAATAATATGAATGTAGGAATGATATTTATGAAATAAATATATATTGTGTTTAATTGCATATAATTAAATGTTATTCATTGAATTTTTGAATAGTCCATGTTACAGGGTATACTCATGACAAAATCTTAGATACATATTTTCATTCCTTTGACTGAGCACACAAGTATATTTATCTATAATTTTGAAAATGCAAGTATAAACTTATTTTGTTCTTAACTTAAACTATACTATATGTATAAAGTAATGCTATGAAAGGATATCATTTTTAATATCCTTATAAATATCATTCAACCATTTTCAGTCACTATTTTCGCTAAAATTTTGCGAATTTTTGATGAATTGTATTTTTATTCCTACTTGCTACTCTTAGCCTTACAGGATACAATCGAGGATAAATAAACTAAAGTTGCATTTTATGTACTGCAGGCTATGCGGTAATAAAATAAAATACTCCAAGGAAAAAACTGAAGCATATCCAAACACTTTCGGAAGAAGTATTGTATATGCTGTTCCATATGTTGATACAGTGTTAGATACTTTGAAATAAAATTGTTAACAGTGAGGAATAAGGTATTTTTTTTTTAAAAACATACTTCCGTCAAGTTTTTAAATATTTGATTAGAGTTTTTGCTTTGTTTTGGTGCAAAATAAAGTTAAATTCTCCGTTGAGATAAGTGTTGGCAAAGCTCTTAGCTTTAAGACGCCATACCTGTACAATTCAGTTTCATCCGCAAACTTCAGCTCATACTTCACAAAATCATCTCAACTACAATTCTGCATATATCAAACTAAGTGTACGTGTATGAAAATTTATTGGGAGTTAGAGGAGTGAATGAACTTTTCGTTTGATATTTTTTGGGTTAACAGTTTTTATGTGCCGCTTGTGGAATATGAGTGACTGCAATGTACAAAATAAAAAAAAAATTTTATAAAATATTAATTTTAAAAATGAATGAAGTAAAATATACTGCCCTTGTTAATAGCAATGAACTCATTTTTTTAAATAATTAAAAAGGATATATACTCTGTCTCATTTAAAATAATATATATTTATTACATTATTTAATGATCTTTCTGAGCTGAAATAATGTAATAATAAGCACAGCTGAAATCAAATTTGACAATGCTATATCGAGATTTAGGAGTTATTCGAGTTCGAAAAAGTTATTCTAAAGTACACCAATTCAAAAGAACTATATAGCATTAGAAACTCATCCGAATCTTTCAACTTAAAATTATTTACTTGAAGAATATGAAATATTTTATTTTTGAATTGCGGAACATTTTTCGGGTGTGTGATTTCACGCTTGGGTGATGTAAATTAGGCACCAAAATCATACAGTTTTGACCACTGAACTTCTTTTATGAGATGATAGACAATTTTCAAACTTTTGATATTTAGTACAGGAACAAGTGAACATCCCACAGGCTTTAGTATAACTATTAGCAGCTCCGTTAAAGGGATTCCCAACCGTCCTTTAACAGATGTTCCGTGAAGAATTATTGAGTATTATTTCTCTATAATGTTTCTATAGTCTTCTTGTTATTAGTAATTTTATCTATCACTAAATTAGTTTAATGCAATCATTCGTGATTAAAAAGTTATCTATATCTCTTTTACCAATTTGTTTTTCTTAAGAATTATAACACGTTTCGAATACCTGATAATTTCTCGAAATCCATGAAGAAGTGATTTTTGCGATATGTCACCTTGTTAGAGCTAATATTCTATAAAATAAATTAAGATTTTATAAGTCTTTCTCTAATTTTTGGATATCACAATCAAGATCATCGTAAGAACCCCTAGTTTTTATGAGTGTCTGCCTATTAGGTTATATCTGTAATGAACGAAATATTGCAGAATTGGTTCAAAACTAAAATTTGTAAACGGTTATAAAGTCAAAATAAGTGACATCGGGTTAAAATAATAAATAATTATTTTCAAACTAATACATTCTTAAAATAAGAAAAAACTGTATTATAGTCAAGCCATTCAATCCATTTTTAATTTAAAATTGCTTGAGTTTAATTCTTTTTTTTCCTGCAACTACAAAGAAGATATTGCTAACGATTTATTGTAGAAATGCAATAATTGTTCATAATAACTAATAGCTAACCCGATTTTTTTAGTCTTAGTGCATATGATCTTATATCGACACCTAATTTATGAGTTTTGGATTATAGGTATTGTTTGGACTGTGAATTTTTAGTAAAAAATCCGTAATTTATAGCAGCATCATCGTAGTCTTGGTCCGAACGATATCATATTGATACCTAATTTGTGAGTTTTTGAGGAGAAAAATGTAGTCATTGACTTACAAATACTGATTGGTATGTAGATGTTTATTAAATAAACGTTGTTTATGGTAGCAACATTTTATGATAGCTGATCTGTCTGATACAGTTTCCGTTGTGATCACTCCAAACTGGTATCCAATCAATGGTACGTTGTTCTCTGGTACAGTTGTAAAATCGACTGTAAAGCTTATAACAGTTATTTTGGCAATCATCATTTCTACACAATGTTTAAAAATACTTACCAGGTTATATTTATTAATTTAGACATTACTATACTTTTTATTAAATAGCTTCCTTTTAATTTATTTTAAATTTCCTTTAAATGAATTTCTTAATTTTCCCATTCAACATTATTATACAAATTTTAACCAAATTTCAATAAATTTTTAAAATTCCTGCAATAGTTATTACTTTAAAGTACTTTAAATTTTCTCAAACTACTAAAGAGTATTGCAACATAGTATTGCAACACTTTCCTATTTTCGTCTAAAAGTTTTCATAACTTAATTGTAAATTTTCGCCTGCTAATTGCTCTGCAAATACCCATAATTTAAAACCAAGTTGCGGTATCGGATGTGTTTAAGACATGCGGCATTCCGTGAATGAAACCTGATGAAAGTAACATCCTGTTACCTTACGTGATACAAAGTGATTCACGTTTTCACGTCTCGCCTTAGAAAATCAATAACTGAGGTGCAGCACAGACAATGATACTTAAAAGGACCTTTTCTGCTCGCACCGGAATTTGTTGTTCTTGCTCCATTTTTTATTGCTTTAATTAGTTTGCGGTTTGTAGGTTAAATTTATTTAAAAGTGATTTAGTTCAAAATTCACACACACAGAATATAAATCGGATTTAAATGAGTTTTTAAAAGCTTGAAGGGAAAAAGGAAATTCAATGAACCTTTCAGTGCTTAAATCAGCAGACAGCAAAAGTAAACAGAATTACAGAATTTTGTTGTTTTTGTTGTAGTTCATTAAAATTAAAGTTAAACTCGTAAAGGATGTCAGATGTCCTGCAATAAAAATATATAATTTACTTAATATAATTTAAGTTTGAATAAATTAAGAAGAAGAAAATGTCAATTAAATTTAGTAGACTTCTGTTTTAAAAGAATAATCATTAAGTTTTAAAAGTTACTGCAATTTTATTTTTCAAAATATCCTTGTGAGTACATGTAATCTTAAAAATGGAGAAAATTATAAAATTATTTAATCCTAAAGTGCATAAATTAATTAGTAGTAAAAGTAGAGAAAGAAAATTCCCAACTATTAGAATTCTTAGCTATTCCAACCGAGTGTAGGTGTGACTTTTCTTCGATTTACAGGGTTAATGGCCTTGATATTATGATGTTGGGTATTCATAATTAGCCAGTTGGTTTCTATTACTTAGGTCTAATAATTTCTATTCAATTCATTCAACCTTACTCTTGCTCTTGAACCATTTTGTTTCTCTTCCAAAATTAATAATGGTACTTAATTTTATGTAAATTTCTTTATTAAATAAAGAAATTAAAATAAATTAAGAAAAATAGTAACTAAAATAAAACTATTATTTTAATTCAACTAAATTCGTAAGCTCTTCTCAAGACTAATCAAAATCAAAAATTGGAAATCAATTTTCAATAAGTTTTATCTAAAAATAAAATAAATAAAACTAAATAGAAGCGTTGTTTGGAAAAAAGAAAGTTTAAGGGAGTGGTGGGATTTAATTAAAACTACCTTTGGTCGAAGATCAGAAAACTTGCCACATTAGTGGGTAGTAGCCAAAGGCGGGGTGTATAGTGTAATTAATATAAAAAATTGGCTATTTAAAGCCTCAATGTCTTCAAGAATAAACGGTATCGTTGCAAAACGTTGCTTAGACTATTGAGATTTACTGAAATCCTCCGTTAAGTTTCTATATCTGAAATCTAATATCTGTTAGATGTCGAGTGGCTCGACCATACTATTTAGACCTTCAACACTAACAATACGTCAAATTTTGTTTAAATAAGTGTTACAGATACACCATATATTCGAGAATCGAAACATTTCGTCGTGTTTTGAACTTACTCTAAGCATAAAAACATAGATGAATTATAAAAAATAGCGGAAAGGTAAACCCTTATGACGTACTCATGTGATATATTCACAACAAATTGGTGACAGCTTTCAAATCAGAATTAAATTTTCTAATTATTAACTCAAAAGATTTAATAATTAACTGATTGACAAGTTGAAGATCTGTGCTGTCGTGGTCTTGATCATTCCTTTTTGCAATAGCTTCCCGACATGAAAGAGTTTGTACCACACAAAAATTGTTCGGTTAAATTAAAAAAAAAATAAAATAAAAAAATTATAATTAAGTTCAATTTTGTTCTGATTACTTTCAGCTGTACATACATCACAAACAAATTCAGTTCAACTCCATAATATCCTTCCATAATCAGAAACGATATAATGTACATCTATCAAATATTTTCACATTTTAAATTTAAAAGAAAAACACTAAATTCTATATTATTTTACAAAAAGGTTTTCGAAAAGTAGTGAACTACAACAACAATTGAATTTTTGACTGACCATACAAGTGTTGCAAATATTATCAAATACCCATCAGCAGTGGTCTTGGAAATAATTCTTGTGTTTAATTATTCGTAAATAATTATTCGCGACTGCAAGTACCAGGAATCGAATTCGTGCCTAACCAAATTTGCGGCTCAGAGTCAGCGTTCCTTAACCAACTGACCCAAAGTTGTACTTGACTTTTATGTTCGCACATTTTTCTGGAGTTTTGTTAATTTACTGTGAAGGTTCAATAACAAATTTACTTGCTGTGTTTATTTACTTGCTGTGGAATTAATTAATTATATTTTATTTTTCAACATTAATTTTCAATACTATTCTATTTATGGAGGCATTATTTGTTACGTGACTTATGCATATATATATATTGTTTCTTATATATAGAACATAATCTAGAAACGCAATACTGAGAAAGTCATGCTAATGTTACTCCACGATTCGCATTGGCAAAATCAAATTTTTCGATTATAAGTTTTAATTTAACGTCATTTTTAAGACGGAAGTCACTATTATATATAGTAAAATCTAGCATATTTCATAAAGAGATATTATTTCACATTATTTTATTATGCAAAAATTAAGTGGAAAAATTTTATTTACCGCGAAATTAGTAAAATTCTAAAATAAGACATTAACTACATTCGAGTGGTAATTAAATACATTTATTTACTTAAGTTGAGATTTATTTACAAAGGACCAGTTGAGCGATTTTTCCATATTTAAACAACAGAAACACAGACCAAGCTAAATCAAAACGTTCAGGTCAAGGATGATTGTTAACGAATGAAATATGTCCAGTGAGTGGTTTGTGTACTCGTATAATATGTAATGGAATCACATGTCCACATTGCTAGGGATATTTATGTGTCACAAGCAACACTTCGCTAAGTGGTTTCATGGATATTTACGCAGTTTGGGCAAGGATAATGTCAAAATGACAAACGCGAAGGTCACTTAAGTCGTTAAAATACGCGAATGGATTAAGTTAACCGAAATGAAAATGAAAATTCAGACATTTTTCAACCGAATAATTTTTATATTTAATTTTTGCAAAAGAAATTTTTTTTCTTTTTTTTTTCATATAATAAACTTGTCACATAACGAACATTAATTTTGTATACTTAATTGGGTTACAGGTTTTTTTACTCAGTTTAATTACAATTAATTCATTTACTGTGCAAAAGATACTTTCATGTTGAAATATTATAAATGTATAATTAAATAATAAATTATTAACAAAATATTTTCAGTTGAGTTGAACATTACTTTTTTAAATATTTTGCAATTTTTACGTTGTCAATTTGTCAATAGTGTAAAAATAGTTATTATCAATTTGAAAATATATTTAAATAGTTTATTATATATTTTATTATATTTTATTATATTTTATTATATTTTATTATATTTTATTATACAAAAAACGCAGAAATATAAAATAAAGTACAATATTTTCATACTGATATTAATTTAAACAAGTATTAGATCTGTTCTGCGTGCTACTCGTAGTAACTTTGAGTAACTCTGTTTAGACAAACGTATTGTACCACCAATTTTCGAGTAAAAGAGAACGTAACATCCCTGTCGAAATTTTAAAATGAACAGCAGACAGTCTCTAATATCCCCTGTTAGGATAAAGTGTATACTCATGTCACATTTTTCCATTAGCCACATTTTTGTAGTCTTAACGTGGGTTGTTTTTTTTACATATTAAAATATAATAATCAGTAATGAATAATTAGTAGGCATCAGTTCTCAAAATGTTTTTTGTTAGAATAATACAACAATTTCAAAACAATACTCTTTGTTACTCAACATTGGAGATATGGAGCCTATTAACTTTATATGAAAGTCTAATATCAAATTTACTCACTTCACTATAAAAAATTATTCCAGTGTGATCTACTATTATAAAATCTTTATTTTATATGCGTTAACTTAACATTACACTTATAATCACGGTTGCCACTTATGGTACTTTAGTACCAAAATTGGTACTTTTTTTTTCGTTTGGTACTCATGTTCAAAAACTGGTACATTTTTGACGACCCAACTTTATTGTGGATATTTCCAATTAATTTTGTTTATAAATGCAACTTTGCACTATTTTATATTTTGTTCATTTATAACACTATGAAAAACACAGAACGAGAAAACAAAGAGGTCCAAAAAAATTTTGGACCTTTTTTTACAGAAATGGTACCTTTTTAAACCAATTTTGGTACAGAAAAAAATGTTCAAGTGGCAATCGTGCTTATAATACTTTTATATTATTCTCCTTAATATATTAATGTTGGATTCTTTCTAATAAAATGTTCCATATGATTAGTCCTTAGATCATCCTTTTTGAAGTATATTACATTTTAACGCATATATATCCATAAAATGTACATAATGGTGACTTTGTAAATAAATGTCATATATGTTACTTATTTGGAATTTGAAACATTGAATTTTCTGAGGACTCATATTATTGAATTAAGGCCATAATGAATGAATTGCGTTCCACAAAAATTGGTTTGTATGAACTAACGTACACAAGACTTTAATCGGCTTGTTGGAGATTGGTACACCCACGGTTGCCACTTATGGTACTTTTTTTTCCGTTTGGTACTCATGTTTAAAAAAATGGCACATTTTTGACGACCCAACTTTATTGTGGATATTTCCAATTAATTTTTTTTATAAATGCAACTTTACACTATTTTATATTTTGTTCATTTATAACACTATGAACAACACAGAACGAAAAAATAAAAAGGTCCAACAAATTTTTGGACCTTTTTTTAAAGAAATGGTTACTTTTTAAACCAATTTTGGTACAGGAAAAAATTTTCAAGTAGCAACCGTGGGTATACCCAAGAATAAAATAATTTAAGCATACAAATTTCTGGGTAATGGTTTTTTTTAAGGCATTTATTTATATACAGACGCTTACAAATAATTAAGTTTTTATTAAATGAATCTCCCCTATAATCTATATTCAATCTTTATTTTATATAAAAAACTTTGAAAATAAAAAAAATAAATGATGAAACCATATAAAAACTATTAATAACGAAACATTAAATAAATCTAAACGTTAAGAACATTAAGTATTAATTAGCTATTTATATAACGAAACTGAATGAGAATTACAAATGGTATGTAATGTGTATTGCATACGCAAGTAAATCGCATGTGTTTATAGTTCTCATTAGATTCACTTCAGCATTATTATATTAATCTTGATTGGTTTCGATTAATTTAAAAAATAATGTTAATGTAATATTAAAAACGAATTAAATTTTAGTTGCAACGATTAAACCGAGCACCTTTGAAGATCGATATAAAATAGATTTAGTTTTGATTATTTAAATAAAACATGTCTTATGCTGATTATTAGAAAATATAAACCTACTAGGATTAAAACCACATTTGTATGTACAGAAAGGATTAATCAAATTAACTAGTTAGTTATTAAATTAGCCTAGTTCTTTCGAGACAACCTCTTCAATACAAACTGACAGTGTACGATACTTTTCTAGAGCAGATTATGGAATTTAACTACCTTGAAGCTATAATAACATCATCAACATCACCTAAGTGCTGAAGCTACTACCCAAACAAACAAAGCGATTCGCGTAGCAGGTTGTCTTAGAGATATTATATTGCGAAACAAATAAACTATAGAATCGAAAAATTAATGTTATTATTAGATCATTTTTTTTTTATTTTTTTTTTTAAAGAACTGTATTACTTTATGGAATACTTGTTTTAAAATTGTTAGCTTTTATGCTACAAAAAAGTAAGTTGAATTAACAATCAAAGAATATTCGTATAGAAACGGAATATATAATGAAAGAACAATAAATTATAAATACCAGCATAACCTTGCCTGAGGCTGGTACGTATATAATTACAATAACGCAGATGTTTTTATAGTAACTTTGCAATGAAAACAGTACAGTATGTAGTTATTTTACCAAGCTTTGCATATTTTCAACGTTTACCTCACAAAACCAGCAAAAAACACCAAAGTATCTACAAACACAAGCTGGAATACCTTAAGCAAACACAATCTATGGCATGCTAGTAGGCTTTTGCTGATATAACCGTGCAAATAAGGATATGTGTTTACATAAAATAAACTGAGATTCAAGTGTGCACTTCAACAATGTAAACTTTGACAAAGCAAATATGACATTCTGCATTAACTAAAGATCTAATAAGTTAAACTTTAATAGCATTGCAATTACACATACAAACTATAAGATTTTGACATCAACGTATCTATATTTGTATGTATAAAATAAAATATATTAACAAATATGTACAGTCAACTTTATATTTTATACAGTTTCACATAACATCTATTTTATTTATTTAAGATTAAATATTTAAATAAATTTATGCACATTCACAGTGCTCTTACATATTATATGTAGAGCTTCACCAATTTCTATCGGTTCAACTTACAGCTAGAAAGATTAAGCATTAGCTTAGACTATCGCATTTATTCAAAAACATCTTTCAGGTCATATATTTGTTTTAAATATATTCTATGCTTTGGAATATCTCTCTCTTTGAGATATCTTTACTCTCTGTGTACTAGTGTCCAAAAGTTCAAAGCATCGATATTTTGTTACATTTGTTAATGTAAGACACATTATGTCATATTGTAACTTCTGCTCAAAAAGTACTCGGATTTTGTAAATAAAACACACAAATTTGAATTTTATTCCAAATTTATTTTATCTCCTTCAAAATATGCACCTTTTGAAGCGATACACATATGCCAAGGCTTAACCCAATCTTCCATACACTTTTCGTAGGCCCATGAAGGTATGGCTTTTAATTCCTTCAGCGAATTCTCTTTTACCAACTCAATCGACTCAAAATGCTTACCACGAAGGCACAATCTGAGTTTCGGGAACAGAAAAAAGTCGCACGGATCCAGATCTAGCGAATATGGTGCCTGAGCGATGATAGTGGTGCCGTGTTTGGTCAAAAAATCGCGTACAACAAGAATTTTCCATACTAAAAATCGCTAAATGCACTTGAGGTAGTCTCATATTAATATTTTTGAAAAAGGTCTATTACTTAAGGAGTAGTTAACAAACAACAAAATATGTTTTGAGCAGAAGGTATAGTAAGCATGAATCAGTGATTCCGTTGCATTCTCCACATAGAGCTAATACCGCACGTTTTTGTCTTAACCAGCGATTAAAGTATGAAATATTTTGTTTATAGCTATTCAAAATAATTTAGTTCAATTCAAAAATAACACATATTCGTACAATATATATACATATCCTTCATGCAATCTTTAGTCTATCTTTACCCACGTTCGTAACCTCAAAGTATCTCAGTTCTATTAAATTAGTTTATCGAAGATACATTAGTGGGAGTAGAATCTGTATGTTCAGAGAATGGAAAATCATCGCCTGACAAAGATTGCAATGGTAGAGAAACTAACAGGCGCGAGTTTACCCGGTAGACCGTCGAAGAGATATATGCAATGCAATTGTTGTAACAAAACAAAATTTAATCCTATAATAAAGAAGAAGAAGCAGAACATACATTAGGTTATATTGCATGGTAAACATTAAGCAGTGGTTCCATAAAGTTCAGTTGCAAGTATTTTACTTCAGAGAGTGGCAGTATGACGCGTTTATGACTACTGGTGTGCACCGATGATTGTAAGTAACAAATATTTCCATTAATTTTTTTAATAATATTTATTGTTTATAATTTTCTTTACTAATGAGCGAATTAGGGTGTTCAGTGTCGCAATGATATTTTATTTTAATATTAATATTCTATTATAATATTAAATATTTTAAAACGATACTCATAACTGTTTTCTTTGATGAAAATTTTAGTTTAACTTTTTAAAATATCTACAGGTTATTTTTATATCTGTTTTAAATATGCGTGAATGTTTTGAGGTCAATTTAAAGTACATGACTTCAATGTACACACAAAAGATATTAAAGGCTCATGTAGAAAAAATTAGAAAGTATTAAAGCAATTTTTCAAACATTCTTTAACGTTCTCTTTAGCGGATATAAAATAGCATAAATAGTCAAAAGTCAACAAAATTGTAGTCATTCATCACAGCATAGAATCTTTTGAGCTTTTAACAACATACAGGACCATCACGACACTATTTATTTGTGTGTTAATGTATATCCAAGAGTTCTTCTGAGTCCTGGGATGCATTGAAATGTTATTTGTGTAATTCGAGCCTAGCTATAGAAAATGACGAATGACACTTCAGCCTAGGCTTATGTACGCCGAGTGCACCAGCACAAATATCAACAGTGAATGAGACGCAATAGACACTACTAACCAAAAGCGTGTCCTTTTGTTGGTACCAGAAAAGGAAAGCAAAGCAAATGAGAAAATTTTTTTTCAACATATAAATTTATAACTTAGTCTAATGTTAAGTATCAAAAAATTGTATCTTTTTGAAAAATGTTCACTAATAGTTCCTTCAATAATTTTTTCCTTAAAGTAAATTTCTGTAGTAAATATTATTTACATTTCAGTCATACAATTGGAACATTTATTAAATCCCGGAAGAATATATTTTTTTAAGGAATATTTTATCAATAATACTATAATATTGCAATCGATTAAAAATTATATGAGAATAGAATTTGTTTATGACTGTTTGCTACACCTATTACAATATAAATATATATATTTTTATGATCTTTGTCAAAGGATTTGAACTATTTATCAAGAATTCTTGAACAAATTTTGGCTTTTGTGTTAAAATTTGTACCTTGTATAGTATTATTGGTAGAAATACCACAATTATATGCTTTATAAGCATCCGTTGTTTGTGCCAGATTAAGTCAATTAAAATAATTTTATGGTTCCAACTTAACTACACAAATATTTTTCATCTGTTATGGTTTAACTAATTTTCCCTATTTCTTATAAAGATAAAAAAAATATTTGTATTATAATACACTTATGACTTCTAGAAGAAACCGATTTTTGAGGAACTACTTTTAAGCCCATTTCGGACGACCGTATGGTGCAGCACACGCCAAGCTTTGATTATTTTTTAATATTCAAAAAATATTTTATATTTTTTAGGTAAAGATTAAATGAGAATAATTTTTCAAAAAAATATCAAACCTTACTATTTACTGTAGAAATTTCACCGTAAAATTTCAAGTCTGGAATTGCCTGGTATTTAATGGATTAAACAGTTTGTCACACTGTTCTATAAGACGAAAATACGATATCTGTTAAATTACTAAATTCAACTGGATGGAACTCATTTTTATCCATTTGCAAGAAATATAGTGGTAATATTACGAATAACCCAGGTTATTATGTTAAGTCCGTTTCGACAAATGACACTAAATTTTGAACTGTTTTCAATAGAGAAACTGTTATCAAATAGTAATGAAATGCAACAACAAAATTTTTTATTTATTTTTAATTAAATGAATTTTTACAACCATACAGCTTCAGGTTTTCAAAATTCATTCCTGTTTAAATAATTTTTTAAACAACAATCTTATTGAAATGATATTAAATAGTCTTCTTTGAGTTAATCCTGTAATTTTATTTATTAATACTATTATCAATATTTATTAGAAAAAGCAGCATTTGCTTTTAAAAATATGACGCCCAATTGGTGAAATAATTTTCCGAATATGTGGCATAAATCAACTAGCAATTGATGCGCTGCAGGCGTTTTCTTAAGAAAATGTTTAAATCGAGGCTTTTATGGCGCAAATATTTTATTCCAATTCGAAATGCGAGTGTGTTCATATAAAGGGAAGAAAAAAGAAAAAATTAACAGAAAAGAAATGGAAAACATATCTGACATTCCCGAACTACACAAGGGCAGTTTCTGTAAATTACTGGGAAACACCGCATTGCGGAATATTATGCAGTCGATATGCCGAAGAAGGCAGTTGAAGTCTTGAGCTTGAAAGTTGAGCAGGATATGTTAGAAAGGCACAGAGCACTTTTCCTCGCCTGAGCTACTCATGCAATTGTGCATAGCTGTGGATATGGAATATTTTATCTCTTTGTTATGCAAAAGATAGGCAGTTAAAAGTGATTGATTGGATTTGAATAAATAACGCAAAGTTTTGTAAACATTCTTTTTTCTTTGAATTTGTTATGATGAGTAGATTTTATTCAAAAAACATATGAACTTGGAAAACATATGAAAAAATTTTACAGAGTTGAAAATTGTTCCAATAATATGTTGGCCTTACTAGATGTATCTTAATAAATTATTTAATTAATACTCAGTTTGTTAATTTAAACAAACTTTATTAAAATATCAATAAATATGAAAATTGCTAGTTAATAATACATTATTATATTGGAAGAGTAAAACATCGATCATTTTAGGTTTATCACACCCATTCCTGAACTCAAAGTAAATTTTTGAATCATTACATCTTTAAGATGAAGTAGTATTTGTGAAGTTATTTGAAGTTCCAGCTTATCGTTGATCTAAATGTTTCTTAAAATGTTTTATTCACATCCCCTTATCTGCCTTGTAGTCCTTTTTTAACTTTAAAAAGCCTGCAAATCTTTTGAGAAGGGATTTCTAGTGCGTTTAGGTGACAGTCAAACCTGCAATGATTTTTTAGAAGTTATACTGTAACTCTAGGTTTTTCTTAGCTAACTTCACACATTCTTATATAGACTTATATTTTTATAAACAGTTTGGAATATCATTAACTTAATAGATTGACTCAACTAAATTTTCTTTTCCACAACATTAAAGTCGACAAGACGACCTGGACAGAGACAAAGGAATTGGTTGATGGATTCTACCTTCTTCTCATCTTGTTAAACCCTGCATAATCCACTTGTTGGAACTCGCCACCTCAAAACAATTAATATAATATCAGCCATAGTCGTCACATAATGTTATTGCGATAACTATTAGGGTACTATAAGGTTTTATTTTTACTTTAATGTTTCTGTATCTATCTATACCAGATTATGTGCTTTTCCAAGCATAAAAAGTTATTTAGTGCTGGTTATTTTTTTTTAAATCTGACTCGTACTCTTGTTTTACCACTAGTAATGACGTAATTAAATTACACATCAATTAGTGCAGAAAAATCCTCTTATTTAATTCAGTAAATTTAATTCTCAGTAAATTTATTCAAAATCAAGCAACACAAGTTCCTTCATTCATAGTTTTAATTTGACTTCCTGTACAAAAATTGTTATCAGAAGACAGTTAATTCTGAATGAAAAAAGTTGGAGCTGAAATTGATATTACACCAATCCATGAACTGCTCGAAACTTTATTACTCTGTAAGGTACAGGCACTGCTCTTAACTTTTAAGGATGAACTACGAAATGCTTTCAGTTCAATGGATTTGCTTTGATGTGTGAGTATACATTTAAAAAAAAAATATAATCAAATAAAAATCCTTTTTGGTACAGGATTTATTTAGCTATCAACATTATGCATGCAAAATAAAGTTTAAAATTAAACCAAGTGGTTTTTATGTAAAAGTTATTTTAAAAAAAATATTCTTAAACTAAATATAAACAAAACTCTTAATTAAATTCCTGGGAATATTTTGCTTAAAGCCAAAACATTCAAATCACAAAATTTCTATTTAGCAAGACTTCTTCACGTTTTTATATTCATTATTATATTCTACTACATTTCTGCTGTTATGTTAGGTCATCACCATAGCAAGTTTCCCACACCCTTAGTAAATATTGGTTACTTCCTTCGTCCATAAACAGTCTGTGTTCTCACTTCCTCTTTTTATTTCAACCCATTCCTCTCGTTCCTCTTAAATTTTTTCTTTTCCTTTTCTTATTGTGTTTTTCTTGCTAAAGTCATTGTTTTAGCAAAGCTTAAGTATCTCATAGATTTGTATCTGATTGTGAGTAATAATTTGTAGATACAAAGATAGACACATGAAGCGCTAACAACGTACACACCCTGCGGAAGGCGCTCTAAATTTCTTAGTGGTACCAGAAAACGCAGTAGCTTTCTGAAGTGATAAAAGGGAATACAAAGGCGGAAACTCATCGCCCACTTATTTTCTGAGTTAATTATTGATTTTCATTAATGAGAGCCTAGAAATAAGCTTTTTTCCTTCATTTAAGAAATTTATGCAAATAATTCGCATATGAAAGTGCGTTTGGAGTTGTGCGTTAACAAGCTGCTTTTGCTGATTTTGTATTCATTCTAATTTCGAAATCAAGTTAGCAAGCGTAGAACTGTAATGTGCATTCCATTGAATTCCATTTCTCTGTTCTATGGAACAAATATAATTAAATGTTAGTTGTAGACAAAATCGTTTATGAAAAGCAATTTATTAAGATTTATATATATTGCTATAAGAAGTTGTATTTTTACGCATTGCTATAGTAGCCTGATTATAGGCAAAGACTTTAATTATATATTCCTTTTAGGAATTAATTTTATTAGCAACGAATATTGACCAACAAATTAATTTGAATTTAAAATAGGCATTTTGAAATTTTAAGATTATTAATTAAAATGGTAAATTTGAATCGTAATTTCAACGATGTAGATTATAACATATCAACATATTACAACATATCTTGGCACGTTAGAAGTCGGACTCAGGATACACTAACAAAAATGTTATGTTATTAAATGCTAGATGCTAACATAAGATGGTGAGGGTTGGACCCATAAAAGGCTTGCGATAATTATGTACCTTTGAAGAAAAAATACTCTGGTTTAATAAAGTCAAATAAAAAGACACAAAACAAAAAGAAAAGATATTGTGACTGCAATACAAATCGAAAAAATAGGGTTCAGCGAACATATACTTAGAGTCAGGTGACGAATGTCTACCATGTTATTTATTTTTTGTGTTAAATCGTCACAAAAGAAGACCATGGCTAAGATGTATCTTTTTTGTCGATAATGATGCAGCAAATATACATAGAAAAAATTGCACAATAATTTTGCATTAAGAATTAGTATATTAGTAAGTCCTGATGCAAGAAATTAGTATTAGCAAGTCCTGATGCAAGCAAACACCCAACGTAGAGTCTACTGTCAAAAACGATGATAATAAAATGAAAAGTTTATCAATTTTTAAATAAAATTTGAAACCGTTATTTAATTTACAGTAAATGTTTAATAGAAATTCCATATGACTTCATATTTGAATTTTTAGCTCCTAACAGTTGCTTGATATTTTGGTCAGAACCAATTTTTTAAATCATGTTTAGTATTAGTATTCTTCATTAGTAATATTATTGAATTGGGTAAAAAATTGTTGTCGTATAACTCCGTGTTTGGAGAGATTAAGTGGTAAATTACTGTTGAAATTTTCTTGATCGAAAAGTATTAGAGATATCTTTTCAAATATGATATATAACTCCGTGTTTGGAGAGATTAACTGGTAAATTACTGTTGAAATTTTCCCGATCCAGAAATATAAAAGCTATCTTTTCTAAACCCGTATTTTCAGAAAGAAAGTAAATAGTTTGGAGTGGTTGCAAGGTATTCTTCTTATTATATATTTTAGCACTAACTTTTATTCATTTGTGCAATATGTATAGTTTTGCGATATATATCAGCGATATACTTTTATAATGTATTCACAATTGAAATGAAACTGCTAAATAATTTCGTGGAGTTGCCAATTTTTCAAAAATTCGTCCCAAAGTTTTTCAGCTGTGGAATCCAAACAACTACTTCGTTCATTGCCACAACCAAAAAAAATGTGCAGAACAATTGATGTCATTTTTTATCAATACGTAAACTAAAGTTCTATAAAAACCAATCTTCACAGCTCAAAATTTCCAGAAATATCCCTTCTTCGCATTTTTATTATCATAGAGAACTGCAGCTAAATTCAATGGCCAATAATCCATCCTAAAAAATATACAATTCCTTAAATGAATTTGTACTGTCAGATACAATTATAAAAAAAATAAAAATGTTTTCTTTTTTTGGATAATTGATCAAAATTCACGGTATATTTCAAAAGTTTTAGACTCGATTTGAACAAAAAATTCTAATTTTTTTTATTTAATTAAAATACGTTAATAATATATATAAATTTGACAAAAACATATACATATATATTTAATATATATATTTAATATATATTTAAATATATATTTTTCTAAAAGTTTAAAATTATTAACACTTCCTTCATCCTAACACATTTAGTATTTATCATTCCTTGGATTGCGGGACACTGAATTTCATGTTGTTTGGTTGAAGGCCCTTTGGCTTGCATTCGTTTGACTTGCGCTAAAAAGGATGAAATGGATAAAAATTTTAAGCAAAATATATTTAAGAGTACAACACTAGAAATATGTGCTGGATATGAGTTCTCTTTTGTGAATTATGAGAACTATTCAATTATGAGAACTGACATGTTCTCTTTCAAGGATACCATGAAGGCATGCACAGATATATCGGAGGAAGCGGATAAACAACGAAAGCACGTGCTTGTGCAATTAGCAATCATATTGGAAAAAAAATAACAAAGTGCAATATAAATATTTTAACTTATTTTTAGATGTAAATGCATATCCACAGCTTTCAAGATGATATTTAAATATTTATACATGAGACATACATATATGATAAGGCAATTCTCCAACAAGGTGTATGGTCAGGCAAAAATTCAATTGTTTAAAAATTATAAAATAAATTTTTGTTGTTGTAATTCGCTACTGTTGAATTAAAAAAAAAAATAAATTGTATATAATAAATTAATGTTTTCATTTTGAAATTAATTACCATTAGAAGACACTATTTTCCTGTGTCGCAGTTAACCAAGAATTACTTTCGACCGCCTTTCACTGCAGTATTTTTATAAGTAACAGATACATTACCTAAATTCTTCAAATAATAGTAGTTAAGGTTTATGTTAATAACAGATAAGACTTGTTTTTCTTTTTAAAAACTCGACATAATACCTAAGATGACAGAAACATAAACATATATACTCTTATTAATCTTTATTTTATGTTATTAATGTGATCTTATCTTATAACTATTTTCGAATCTTACCTTTAGAGAACAAACCACTCTTTTTTAACTAAATGCATATCAATTAGAAAATATTTGCTACTTATGAATAAGAATTTTTGAATCTAATTATATCAAATTATGAGTATTGATTTCAAATATAATGATTTCACCGAATCGCTATTCTCTTTCAAAACAAAGCTTGTATTCTAAATAAATAATATTCAAAAAGTTCTATTTAATTCTTTCTGGTTTCTTAAGAATCGCATAAAAAAAGGTAACTGAACTTTTACGCAGACGGCTCCAAGCTAAACAAAAGAATCGGCTTTAAAGTATTTTTGGTTTAGGACTGAAACTGTCCGTTTGTCTTCCTAACCACTCTTGTTCTTATCAGTCAAAGGTACTAAAAAATAAAGAAGTAGCTATCTCCTTAAACAGACACTCTGTAACCTAAATAACGTATACTTAGGTAGCCAGGCGGCTATGAAATCAATGAACTCAGTTATGTTAAGATCAAATATTGCTCAGAATTGTTTGATAGACATAGACAATATCAATATAGTTTTCAGCTTATGCTTAATATAGGTCCCAATTCGTAAAAATAGACTGTATGTTAATCTCCTCTTATACGTATACAGAATAACAAAACAGAGTAACAAAAGTATTAAAAAGTTTAAGACCAATCTGTCCTTATCAAATAATAACATTTGTCTGAGATTTAAGTTAATATGGCCACAGCTGGAGAGGAACAAGTCTAGACATTTACTCAACTTACCAAGGAAAAACATCTTTTAAGTGGTGGCTTGTATAATCTGGCACTGGTTGTTGCATAGATATGCTTGAAATAGACTTAAAATTCTCTCTCTTGAATATGCTAGTTGTTGGAAGGATGAGAAAAAGAAAACACAGTTGAATATTATTACTGCAAATGCCCAATTCTAGTCACAGCGAATTTCTTTTCAAGTGTGTCTTCAATTCTCCTTTCAAAGTATTTAGCGTTAAGATTAATAATATCTTGTATTTTCTTAGGGTCTCAATATATTTCCATTACTAACTAATAGTCAGTGTCAGCATGGATGCTTTATTCTTTATTATGGCCTTGAAATATTTCGGTACTAACTAACAGTCAGTATGAAATAAAGGATCAACTCTAAGTGAGTTGGTCAATTTATCTGACTGCTGCTGTACACTAAATTAACGCAACTATTATTTTTGTATGAAATTTAATAGATGTATTTAATGCTATATTATGGACCAAAAAAATAACATAATATAATGATTACTTATGGTATAGTCTTATGAATGTGGACATCATTCGTTTTCAGTGCTCCTCAATATTGTTTAAAATATCTTTATGTCGTTTTATATAATACTTTATAATCGTTAATAAATAATAGTCTTTGCTTAGCTGTTTTAATCCAATTATATCAAAAATTTTATTAGAAGTAAGTTTATATGCGTCTTCTGAGGAATAATGAAAACAAGATACGTGCAAATTTTAAACATTTTACGGTGAAGGACAGCCTTTTTTGCCGCTGTTATTTACAATCCTTTACCACAGATTTCCAAATTGGTGCATTTTACAGTTTTTTTGGAGAGTATGTCATGGTCAATTGGATGAATTTCACGAAAAGTTATGCATAAAATCCGCTGAAGTTTAAAATGAAAAAGAAAACTGCTGAAAACTAAAAAAATATGCAATATCAATTCAGGTTTATAGACGAATAAACCTTGAATAAACAAGTTTTTATCTTATTTATATCAAATTGAACATATTTTTATGCATTTTAACATAAAGAAGAAAACTAATTTATATATCCTGTGTCATAACATAAGTAGTTCTGAATATAATATAATATATTATATTATAATTTTTTTTCATAACCTACACTAAATATGTACTAAATACATACTAAATATGTAGTATTTAAAAATTAGCATAAATTTAAAATAAAATTTCCCAAAATTTTAGAAATTACTTATTTTGAATTTTTTCTTAAATCTCATAAGTTTTAAAGTTTAGATACGTGCTTATGAAAACTAAGCAATAAACAACGTTTATCAAAAAAAATTTACGTACCAAAAATTCATTTTAAATTCAGAAAAAAATGGAATTTTTGTTTCTCGGTCAAGGACGATGTGCACTCATGTTGAAGTCAAATTACGTACAAACGAATTCGTACAAAAGATTCTAAAAAATGCAGAAAAAAATCCTGCAAAAATATTTTTTATAACGATATCCTGCCACTGCATCCCTTGTCCGTGCAAGCAGGCAAATCGAAATGAATTATATTAACTGTTTATAAAAAGTGGGTGGGGGTGGTGCCAATGTCAGTAGCTGTTGACTGTCGAATTTATGTTAAAAAAGTTTCAGATGAAAGTGTTCTGTTTTAAATTTAAATAAAAACTGAAACTGGAAATCTGCAAAACAAATGTTAATTTTTTAGTAAATATTCTTGCAGTGCGAAAAATCAAGAGCAACTAAATTAAGACTGTTTTTATCATAATTAGTAAGCAGTTAGTGAATAAATTACCTTCATATATAGTTTTAGAGATAATGACTCGGAATATTAAATGACTTCAATATGCTTTACGCAAACAAGGAAAAGATGAAATTATGAAATTATTGTAGGTAATCCTCAAGGCGACAGAAGACTGAAGCATCCACTCAAGATACAGAGAATAAAGCTTATAAATACAAATACAAATACAAAAAGGTGCTAAAACTTTTTTTGAAAAGCTGGAATAGAATAGCATGGCTTCAGTGAATAGGTTGACTGAAATAGAGACGAATTGGAAACGTAAATTAAAACGTTCTAATAACATTTATACTACAAAATGTCAAACTTTAGAACAGAAATGTCAAAATTCATTGGTAGTACTTAGTGTTGCCTAGGTGCAAGATTTAAAAGGCAGCCTACGTGCATCACATATCACACTAATAGAATTTTTATTTATTTATTACATATTTACATAAAACGAAAAAGAGATTTGACTCTTAAAATTAAAAAAAAAGGTGGTGCCAAAAAATAAGAACATATCAACATATCATATTAAAGTTCCCACAAGGACTCTACAGAACTTCTTACGCGTTGATGATATTAGTAGCTAAGTGATCATATTGAGAAATTGTATATATAATTTAGTCATTTCCGTATATACTATAGTACCAATAACAGTTATTATGTTAAGAATTTTGTTGTCTGAATAAACCATAGTATAAAAAACTCATTGCTTACAAACATCACATTTAGTTAGAGTCCCGGTCTGATATAAGAAGGTTAAAAGAAAGATTCCCTAATTAATTAAATTTGAAACTTAATTTACTTATGTAAATTTACATATAATTACTTAACAAAAAACGTAATTACTTTTGCATTATAAAATTTCATTAAATTGCGACTAAATTAGAAATAGTGCTCAGGTTAAGTTCGTATGACAAATAACTACACACATTCTAATGTCAATCGATTAACATGCAAACCTCGTAAAGTGGGAATTGCGCCCAGGTCACGCCACGTCAATGTGTAACGAAAATATTTGTCAAGGTGTCAATGAAAGCCACTTTATGGTTTGTGAAGTGATGTTGCACGGCACAAAAAACCTGAAAATTACTTTAAGCAAAGGTGTTTACTCACTTTAACACATCAGTTTAGACACAAAGGATTTTTGGGTATGGCATAAAACGTCCTTTGGGCTCCATATTGCATGTACTCGTATGCTTCGTTGAGTGTACAAATTGAATAATGTTTTAATTTGAGAAATTAATAATGTGATGAGTTAACATATAAGATCAACTTTCACTGATATTAAAACCGCATACGTGAGGATTTATAATAAGGTCCAATATATAAATTTTAATTTGAATAAAGATATGCATTGTATGGTATATTAAGAACAAGTCTGAATAATTATTTAATTTTATTAATAATATATATATGTCATGCTACATATTAGCATTATTTCCATACATTTAAAATCATGCTGTACAGTTAGTTCGCTTCGTTTCCCTTAACTTATGAGAGCTTCTGACATGCAACTGGTGCACGCCTGCAATAGTCATGTTTTTGGCGCCTTGCTATTAAGTGTTTTACAGTTTTTAAGTAAACTTTTGTACCCATATTTTATTCTAGAAGTGTGTTAAACATTAAAGTTAAAACATGCATAAATAACAACGTCAACAACAGAAACGACAAGTAACTTCTCATTTGACTATTGAAGCAAATGCTTAAAAGTTAAAGCAACAAAGTTAAAAGGATACGAGAAGTATAATGCAAAATTCCGATATATATCCATAATGTTATCAATCAGTAAATTAAAGTATTAGCTACTTAAAGCTATCAAGAATATTTTCGGGTCGGAAAAAGTAAACTGTCAAGATGTTCGACAGTTCAAAACAGATAGTTTAATGTGACGCTGATTTGGCTGCAAATTCAAAGATCTCATGATAGGATCGCCAGACCCCATTCATTTTAAGTACGCAATGATCAACACTACAGTCTTAAAACTTATCGTGTGTCCTAATACCATGCAAAGAGATGAAACCCAATTGTTTTACGTGGATACTTACTGTATTAGCTTAACGCCAATACAGTTCTAAACAAGATAATCAAGATAATGGGCTAATACATGAGCCTTTGTAATAAGTTCCGTCAGTAGCAATAGAAATTAAATGTCTCCATAAAACTTTTTATTATTGAGAAGCAAGAACCATTTAAACTTACGCTGTTCTCTATATTACAATAACCGATTGACGAAACTGAAGTCCATATCAAGTGATATCATAAATAACAACACTATTATTGCGTAACTATAGGTATTAACAACAATAAGCACAACACTCTTTTACAAAGCCAACACATTGTGCAGGACAACTAAAGTTGTAGACACCCGGATCCTATAATGCCGAAACATAAACCTGAAACAGTACAGGTTGATGTTTGACTTTACTCGACTTTCAGTTAGGTGTAAAAAAACGAGAAGACTTTTTAACTCCTAAAGTCAAAATATGAGAAGAAAAGGATTACTGGGATAATATATTTGGATTAATATAATCCAAATCACTTATTGGTACCTATAACATATAGATATATAGAATATACCAGAATTGTATACACTAATCAAAAGAAAAACTTATCATTACAGGAATCTTAAAAGGATACTGCAAACTAAAATACCACCTTACGAGATTGGGCATATATACGGATGCAAACTGTAGATTCTGCGAAAAGAATGAAGTGTCAGCCACACATGTGTTGTTAGAATGCCTTTCGCTAAATCACGTACGAAATAGACCCTTACGGAAGTTGCAATTAAACTTCGTAAAGTAGGTTCTATACTACTTTTAATCGATGCTACAGGGCTTACAGACTTAATCTAAACACAGAAGGGGACACAATAGACTCGATGGTCGCAGTGCCATATCCCGTATCAATAATAATAATAATAATTATTATCAAGAGAAAAATATTTTTTTTTTTAAATAATTTATTATGTATAATATACATAATTGTAACAGGTTTTTTTATAAATTTTTATTTACTATTTATACACTCATATAGTATTATTTCATAAAAGGTTGTAATTTTTTACTCCATGTAGCCAATAGAACCAAGCAAAAGCAAAAAATTATGTTCAAAATTTCTCGAAAATCCTATATCGTCGGCTAAGTAAATTTTACCTACTTCTTTTCCACCCCTCCGGCTACCGCCATTTCACTTATCCATTATTAAGTGCTGCAATTGCACAAATTGGTTTGCTATTCTACACAAAATCCTTAAAATTCACTACACCAAGGACATGAACGCAAAGTTTAAAATTTGCTTGCAGCTGCTATACAAAGTAAGTTTTACTAAAATAATTTACTAAAGCAAAGGCTTTTGTTTCATAATAGTTTTTAAAAGAAAATATTTTAAAAATTTATTAACCACTTATATGGTATTATTTTCCAGAAAAAAACTTTCGAACTACATCGATATTGAAAACGAAACCATTATTGACTGCATTGACTGCATTCACTATAAATGTGAGTATGGAATCCTTTCTTCCAATTAGTTTGTGACAAGGACGCTTATAACACTTTTATTGAGTATACTATTTCCTTTAAAAGCTTTTAACCACTTGCATAAGTCTTTATTAAGTATTCTTAGGTACACCCACTTAACGACGCTAAAAGTCACAGTGGTATATTACCTTAATAGCACTTCATGGGTAACCATATTGAAAATCACAATTCCATATTCCCCGTGCAGTCATAATTATCCCCACTGCATATAAAAACGCATAAGGCACTTGCACTTGGAAATTATTTGCACTAATGATGAAACTAATAGTATAATTTGAAAAAATGTAAAATAATCTCAAATGAGCAAAAACTAGAAAAAAGTATAAAATATATTTAAATAAGTGTAAGGATGTCTAAGGATACTTGTTAATTAGAACACTCATCAAAATATTTACACTTTTTAACTTTTTTCTTCGCAATTATGAGACAACTTCAAATTACATTCTGTTTAGAAAGTATCTAAATTTTTTAATTTATAAAATTATTTACGAATAATTAAATACAAGAAATAATTCCAAGTCCACTAATGATGGTTATTTGGCAATACTCGAAACAGCTGTATGGTCAGTCAAAAATGCAATTAATTAAAATAATATAAAAAGAATTTTTGTTTTTGTAGTTCACTACGTTTCGAAACCACTCTACTTAATGTTTTTTTATTTAAAAAGCATTTGTAAAAGATATCCTCAAAATTTTTTTCTCGAAGTTGGGCGCAGTGCAGATATACTGATATTATATTTTAATTTTGTAAATTTTAAATTTGAATTTTCTAAACGTTATGTAAGAAAGTAAATTTATTTTAAACCAACATCTCCGACAGACGACTATAAGTCATTGTCGTATTCTTTGTTTGTTCAATTCAATTTTGTTGTTGTTATATTTCCACAGTGTGTTTACATCAGCTAACATATTTTAGCTATTATACCTCTGAGTGTTCTGTGATGGCACAATCACAAGACTGCATAACAGTTTTTCAAGAAATTAAACGAATACGATCAAATCTCTAATCTATTCCTGTGCAAGTTGTCACTATTCTCAAAGTATTCGAGTATTTCAAGTGGACTGTGGCTATTAAAAAAATTCATTATAAGTTTTGAAAGCCATATCTCAATCACTTTACCAAAAATGTATGGTTGATTGGATGAAATATTAGCATAATTATACTGTAGTCGATAGAACCTAGTTTAAAGACGACATAATAACTTTTAATCATTCAATATTATTTTTGCCTTCTATTCAATACTTTCGGATATGAACGCAGATGAATAAAATCCGTTGACTACATATCATATCTCACAGCTGATATGATGTTGTTATAATATAAAGAAAAGCAAAGGTCATATGTATCCTAACTATAGATTGACATGACATTGACATAATAATTATAGTATCTCCAATCGATTTAATCCATTTGAAAATATGTTAAAGTCTCTTAAACAATTCAAGGTTTCTGGAAATTATTTCAATTTTTGGGTGACACGTAAAGTCTTTATGATATATTAAATGAAAGCAATTTAAAATTTCTTAAATTAATGTTTGCAGTAAAATTATTATATTCCGACTCCAACACAAAAATACAAATGAATATTTTCCGCAAATGCAGAGGAAATTGTGAACAATAAAATTATGTGAACAACTGAAATTTCCGTCAAATCGTAAACGAGAAAACTCAGCATTTCCATAAAGTTGGTAGTTGGTTTTAAGCATTCCGGAAATTTCAACAAAATGGAAGCAATTTTCATGTCGCGTGATTTAAAATTCGCATGAATAAAAAAAAAATAGATTGGAAAAGTAAGCCATAAATGCTCCCTCATTATTAAATTGACATCTCGATGTGGTGAACATATTACGTGAACTCCTGTGCTTAAGTGCTATAATAAAGCAAAAATTGCTCATGAAAAGCATCCATAAAAATTTTTACTGTAGAAAAGTTTATGTTAAACAAAAATTGGTTGATCATTCAAAAATTTTCTAACAAAGATATAAACTAAATAAGTATTTACTGCTCGTTCACGGAAGTGGGAAAAGATATATGCTGAGTAAGAAGTATCTGGCATTTATAATGCGATTAGTAAAGTATGTTGAAAAATTTTCTAACAAAGATATAAACTAAATAAGTATTTACTGCTCGCTCACAGAAGTAGGAAAAGATATATGCTGAGTAAGAAGTATCTGGCAATTATAATGCGATTAGTAAAGTATGTTGAGAAGGACTGAGATGCAATCCAGGAAACTTACTTTGTTGTTAGAATATTTTACTTATATATGACAATGCTTTGTTTCAGATAAATATTTTGTGCATTGTTATTAATTTTGTTTGTATTTTTTTAATTAATAAATTAAAATTTTTTTTAGTTTTAATATATTTAGTATCATATTAAAGGCGTGTTTCATATAAATTTTGCTATAATAATATAACGCAAATCCAAACCGAAAAGATTTTGAAGAACCAATTTCTCAGATAAAAGAACTTTGGTAGCGTAAAAAGTTTTTTCAGAAGATTTAAAATTATAATATAGTATAGACTAGTATAAATTAAAAATATGAAGATCTTTGCAAGATTTTTATCTTCAAGGAACAAATATTGGTGACTCAAATAGCATCATCTATGTCTTTTAATCTTTATGAAAAATAGTTGCCTGGTAACGTAAAGTAAGCAATAACCTATACAATAAAATCTTATAGTTGTTATTTATAACTAAATATTATATTTTTTTCATATATTTGAAATCATTTATTATGTTTGACCTTATTTGTGTATGACAATCATTTCAAAATCATGATATCTTATTAGTATCATTAAAATAGTGAAAGCATATGTCACTGCAGTGAATACTAACGACACTTTTCTGCTGCATTTAATTGTCAGTTAAAACTTAATTATTTAAAACTGCAAAAAGCAATTGCATGCTGCACAAAATTATTTTCGGAAATAATTCACTCATTGGAAAGAAAAATCCTGAAATAAAATGTCAAATCGACACGGCATTGACATATTAAGTAGTAAATAGAAAGCTTTCTTTGTTGAGTGAAATGAATTTAACAGTTCATTTTAAATTAAATATTGTAGTTATTCAAAATCAATTAAAAATGCCAAATTTTTTTTATCTAATTATACCTCTTCTTTTCGATTTATTTAAAAAAAAAAAGTGTTAAGCGCTCTGTGTTTATAGTTAGTATATAGAATAAATCCCTAGTTTATAGTAGAATAAATTCCTAGACTTCTATGAATTATGTAAAATCCAAATTAAAACTATCATTTATCTTAAGATACATCCATACCAAAACAAACGCCTGCCAATGAACGAACATTCACAGGTATTGGTACCCGCAAAAGTTCCTTCGGTCGCAAGCGTTTGCTTTGGTATGGATGTACCTTTATTTGCTCTGCAAATATCTGCGAACGAGGATATGAATATAGTTTCTTCACGTAGCTCAATCTTAACTGATTAATATCTTGAACTAAACGATTTTGTTACATTTTTAAAAGCTGTCCGGATTTACTCAGAAGACGAGATGTCAAAATATGTCTTTTATATGTATGCCTTATCAATATATACTATATATATATGAATTTGTATAGATATGGCCAAAAACAATCCACCTTCAGATTTTTGTACAATACACAATGTCCATCTTATTATTATTAAAATTCATGAAAACCAAAAACTGAATTTAATATCTTCATATGATCTTTATCTTTAACTAAATAAGCGCAGGTATCTTGAACTGAGGGTTGTTCTTGTATTTTCAGTAGCCTTAAAATGTCTGAGTGAGTTTATAAACTTCTCTCCACGGATACCACAACAAATATCATAAGTCGCAATGTACCATTACCAATTCCACCAATTAATAATTTTAGTATATCTGTTACATACAACTTACTGTACTTTGATTTAAAGTGCATATTTACGAGGGCGGTTTGATAAGCCAGTGACTTTTTGAATAAAACAAATTTTTTTCGGTAAATAAACATTTTCTTTTTACACATAATCACCTTTTACCTCGATACATTTAGTCTAGCGTTTTTCTAATTTCCTTATTCCCTTCAAATAATAGGTTTTCTCAAAGCTCTTGAAATACGCGTTTATTGCGGTAATGACTTCTTCATTCAACTCAAATCTCTTACCGCCATTTCTTTAGGTTTGAAAACAGAAGATAGTCGCAGGGGGCTAAATCTGGAGAATATGCTGGATGGGGTAGCAGTTCGTATCCCAATTCGTGGTTTTTAGCCAGTATTACTTAATCAGCTCACGAAATTCACTTTTTTCCATTTTCGTAAAAATTCACGGGGTTGTCTGCTTTGAACGGCTATCAAACACCAACTGAACGACATAGCTTGCGCAAAATTGGAAAGTTGCTCACTGGTAGATTACAGCTGACGGCAGCACTGTTGCATTTGGAGTAATTGCGCGGGAAACTTAAAAAGTCACTGACTTATTAAACCGCCCTCGAACTTTGAAGTACTTTGATTTGAAGAACAAATCATACAACATATTAAGTTCTAAAAACGTGCTTACTGTATGTGTGAGATTAAAGTATCGCTATATTAATTATTGATAACTTTGCAGAAACTCTTTCATTAAATTTAAAAATAAAAATATTTTTATCACTACCCATTTCCAAATGTGTATTCGCTTAAATTACAATCGTAAATATTATATTTTTAATAAAAAAATATATATATATCTGCTTTTTTTATGGGTGGAAGTAATCTTTAAGGAAATGTTTGTATTGTGAGTGTCTACCAGTGGATG
>NC_051847.1:194152076-194180901 GCF_002237135.1 Teleopsis dalmanni | reverse complement strand
AGTCAAGTACGGCTTTGGATCAGTTGGTTAAGGTGCGCTGATTCTGAGCTTCACATTTGGCAGGACCCGAGTTCGATTCCTGGTACTTGCAGTCTCAAAAATAATTATTTACGAATAATTATATACAAGAATTATTTCCAAGACCACTGATGAAGGGTATTTGGCAATACTCGAAACAGCTGTATGGTCAGCCAAAAATTCAATTAATTAAAATAATTTCAAAAATAATTTTTTGTTGTTGTTTCACTTCTGTTCGAAAACCTCTTTATGTAAATTTCTTTATTAAATAAATAAATTTAAAAAAATAATAACTAAAATAA
This sequence comes from Teleopsis dalmanni, assembly GCF_002237135.1. Lineage (NCBI taxonomy): Eukaryota > Metazoa > Arthropoda > Insecta > Diptera > Diopsidae > Teleopsis > Teleopsis dalmanni. The sequence goes on along the minus strand of NC_051847.1, from coordinate 194,180,581 downwards.
AACTATTATTTTAATTCAACTAAATTAATGAGCTTTTCTCAAGAGTAAACAAATGTTTGACCACAACAAAAATTGGAAATCAATTTTTAATAAATTTTATCTGAAAATGAAGTAAATGAAAATAAATAGAAGCTTTGTTTGGAAAAAAGAAAGTTTAAGAGAGTGGTAGGATTTAATTAAAACTACCTTTGGTCGAAGCTCAGAAAGCTTACCACATTAGTGGATAATAGCCAAAGGCGCGGTGTGTAGTGTAATTAATATAAAAAATTGACTATTTAAAACCTCAATATCTTCAAGAATAAACGGTATCGTTGTAAAACGTTGCTTAGACTATTGAAATTTACTGAAATCCTCCGTTAAGTTTCTATATCTGAAATATCAGAACCGAAGCTCTCCTTCTACGCCGATATACTTTGGGTCCTAAGACTATTAGATTTCGAGTGGTTCGACCATACTATTAGACCTTCTACACTAACAATATGTCAAATTTTGTTTTAAATAAGTGTTTCAGATACACCATATATTCGAGAAGCATTTCGTCGTGTTTTAAACTTACTCTAAGCTTAAAAACATAGATGAATTATAAAAAATAGCGGAAAGCGGTTTAACTTATGACGTACTCTTGTGATATATTCACAATAAATTGGTGACAGCTTTCAAATCAGAATTAAATTTTCTAATTATTAACTCAAAAGTTTTAATAACTAACTGATTGACAAGTTAAAGATCTGTTCTGTCGTGGTTTTGATCATTCCTTTTTGCAATAGCTTCCCGACACTAAAGAGTTTGTACCACACAAAAATTGTTCGGTCAAATTATTAAAAAATAAAATAAAAAAAATTATAATCAAATTCAATTTTGTTCTGATTACTTTCAGCTGTACATACATCACAAAGAATTTCAGTGCAACTCCATAATATCCTCCCATAATCATGAAGGATATAATGTACATCTATCAAATATTTTCATATCTTAAATTTTAAAAAAAAACACTAAATTCTATATTATTGTACAAAAAGGTTTCCGAAAAGTAGTGAACTACAACAACAATTGAATTTTTGGCTGACCTTACAGGTGTTTAAAATATTGTCAAATATCCATCATCAATGGTCTTGGAAATAATTCTTGACTTTAATTATTCTTAAATAATTTTTTGCGACTGCAAGTACCGCGAATGGAGCTCGTCCTCTGCCAAATTTGCGGTTCAGAGTCAGCGCTCCTTAACTAACTGACCCAAAGTCGTATTTCACTTTTATGTTCGCACATTTTTCTGGAGTTTTGTTAATTTGCTGTGAAGGTTCAATAACAAATTTACTTGCTGTGTTTATATTAGAACGAAATCATAAACCAGCTAGTTCCCCGATGATGACTATAGATTATAGTCGAAATATTGGAAAATAAAAAAAAATCTTATAAAACTAAATAATTAAAAAAAATATCATTATTTAATAACTGACCAATTAGCCCGTGAATTAATTATTTTTATAAAAAATTTCTTTTGGTCATTAAAACATTTAATTAATAAACCAGCTATGGAATAATGGAATTAATTAATTATATTTTATTATTTAAATGGACTTTTGAAATGGAATCTAGTATATTTCATAAAAAGATATTATTTTACATTATTTTATTATGCAAAAATTAAGTGCTAAAATTTTATTTACCGCGAAATTAGTAAAATTCTAAAATAAGACATTAACTACATTCGAGTGGTAATCAAATACATTTATTTACTTAAGTTGAGATTTATTTACAAAGGACCAGTTGAGCGATTTTTCCATATTTAAACAACAGAAACACAGACCAAGCTAAATCAAAACGTTCAGGTCAAGGATGATTGTTAACGAATGAAATATGTCCAGTGAGTGGTTTGTGTACTCGTATAATATGTAATGGAATCACATGTCCACATTGCTAGGGATATTTATGTGTCACAAGCAACACTTCGCTAAGTGGTTTCATGGATATTTACGCAGTTTGGGCAAGGATAATGTCAAAATGACAAACGCGAAGGTCACTTAAGTCGTTAAAATACGCGAATGGATTAAGTTAACCGAAATGAAAATGAAAATTCAGACATTTTTCAACCGAACAATTTTTATATTTAATTTTTGCAAAAGAAATTTTTTTTCTTTTTTTTTCATATAATAAACTTGTCACATAACGAACATTAATTTTGTGTACTTAATTGGGTTACAGGTTTTTTTACTCAGTTTAATTACAATTAATTCATTTACTGTGCAAAAGATACTTTCATGTTGAAATATTATAAATGTATAATTAAATAATAAATTATTAACAAAATATTTTCAGTTGAATGGAACATTACTTTTTTAAATATTTTGCAATTTTTACGTTTTCAATTTATCAGTAGTGTTAAAATAGTTATATCAATTTGAAAATTTATTTAAATATTTCATAAGTAAATTTATATAATAGATATTTGATCATTCCATTTTATTTATGCATATTTGAAAATTATAAAAGAAAAGCGCAGAAATATAAAATAAAGTACAATATTTTCATACTGATATTAATTTAAACAAATAATAGATCTGTTCTACGTGATACTCGTTGTAACTTTGAGTAACTCGGTTTACACAAACGTATTCTACCAGCAATTTTTGAGTAAAAGAGAACGTAACATCCCTGTCGAAATTTTAAAATTAACCGCAGACACAGTCTCTACCATCCCCTGTTAGGGTAAAGTGTATACTCGTATCACATTTTTCCATTAGCCACATTTTTGTAGTCTTAACGTGGGTTGTTTTTTTTACATATTAAAATATAATAATCAGTCATGAATAATTAGTAGGCATCAGTTCTCACAATGTTTTTTGGTAGAATAAAACAACAAATTCAACACAATACTTTTTGTTACTCAACATAGCTTCACAGTTAAGCCTACTAACTTTATATAAAAATCTAATATCTAATTTACTCACTTTACTATAAAATATTTCCAGGGTGACTTAAAATTATTATAATATCTTTATTTTATATTTGTTAACTTAACATTACACTTATAATACTTTTATATTATTCTCCTTAATATATTAATGTTGGATTCTTTCTAATAAAATGTTCCATATGATTAGTCCTTAGGTCATCCTTTTTGAAGTATATTACATTTTAACCCATATATATCGATAAAATGTATATAATGGCGACTTTAACTTATTTGGAATTTGAAACATTGAATTTTCTGAGGACTCATATTATTGAATTAAAGCCACACTGAATGAATTGCGTTCCACAAAAATTGGTTTGTATGAACTAACGTACACAAGACTTTAATCGGCTTGTTGAAGATTGGTATACCCAAGAATATTATAACTTAAGCATACAAATTTCGGGGTAATGGTTTCTTTTTAAAGCATTTATTTATATATAGACGCTTACAAATAATTAAGTTTTTATTAAATGAATCTCCCCTATAATCTATATTCAATCTTTATTTTATATAAAAAAATTTGAAAATAAAAAAAATAAATGATAAAACCATATAAAAAATATTAATAACGAAACATTAAATAAATCCAAACTTTAAGAACATTAAGTATTAATTAGCTATTTATATAACGAAACTGAATGAGAATTACAAATGGTATGTAATGTGTATTGCATACGCAAGTAAATCGCATGTGTTTATAGTTCCCATTAGATTCACTTCAGCATTACTATATTAATCTTGATTGGTTTCGATTAATTTAAAAAATAATGTTAATGTAATATTAAAAACGAATTAAATTTTAGTTGCAACGATTAAACCGAGCACCTTTGAAGATCGATATAAAATAGATTTAGTTTTGATTATTTAAATGAAACATCATGTCTTGTGCTTATTGTTGAAAGATAAAGTCCTGCTAGAATTAAAACCACCACTTTTTTATGTGCAGTAAAGGATTGATCAAATTAACTAGTTAGTTTTTATATTAGCCTAGTTCTTTCTAGACAGCCTCTTCGATGCAAAATGACAGTGTACGATACTTTTATAGAGCAGATCATTAAATTTAACTACCTTGAAGCTATAATAACATCATTAACATCACCTAAGTGCTGAAGCTACCGTCCAAACAAACAAAGCGGCTCGCATAGCAGGTTGTCTTCGAGATATTATATATCGAAACGAATATCTAGTTTATTAAAAATAAACTATAGAATCGAAAAATTAATGTTATTATTAGGTCATTTTTTTTTTTATTTTTTTTTTAAGAACTGTATTACTTTATGGAATACATGTTTTAAAATTGTTAGCTTTTGTGCTACAAAAAAGTAAGTTGAATTAACAATCAAAGAATATTCGTATAGAAACGGAATATATAATGAAAGAACAATAAATTATAAATACCAGCATAACCTTGCCTGAGGCTGGTACGTATATAATTACAATAACGCAGATGTTTTTATAGTAACTTTGCAATGAAAACAGTACAGTATGTAGTTATTTTACCAAGCTTTGAATATTTTCAACGTTTACCTCACAAAACCAGCAAAAAACACCAAAGTATCTACAAACACAAGCTGGAATACCTTAAGCAAACACAATCTATGGCTTGCTAGTAGGCTTTTGCTGATATAACCGTGCAAATAAGGATATGTGTTTACATAAAATAAACTGAGATTCAAGTGTGCACTTCAACAATGTAAACTTTGACAAAGCAAATATGACATTCTGCATTATCTAAAGATCTAATAAGTTAAACTTTAATAGCATTGCAATTACACACACAAACTATAAGATTTTGACATCAACATATCTATATTTGTATGTAAAAAATAAAATATATTAACAAATATGTATGGACAAGTTTATATTTTAAACAGTTTCACATAACATCTATTTTATTTATTAAAGATTAAATATTTAAATAAATTTATGCACATTGGACAAGATTCACAGAGCTCTTACATATTATATGTAGAGCTTCACCAATTTCTATCCCTTCAACTTACAGCTAGAGAGATTTAGCATTAGCTTAGACTATCGCATTTTTTCGAAAACATCTTTCATCAGTTCATATATTTGTGTAAAATATATTATTTGCTTTGAAATATCTCTCTCTTTGAGATATCTTTACCCTCTGTGTACTAGTGTCCGAAAGTTCAAAGCATCGATATTTTGTTACATTTGTTAATGTAAGACACATTATGTCATATTGTACCTTCTGCTCAAAAAGTACTCGGATTTTGTAAATAAAACACACAAATTTGAATTTTATTCCAAATTAATTTTATCTCTTTCAAAATATGCACCTTTTGAAGCGATATACATATGCCAACGCTTAACCCAATCTTCCATACACTTTTCGTAAGCCCGTGAAGGTATGGCTTTTAGTTCCTTCAGCGAATTCTCTTTTACCAACTCAATCGACTTAAAACGCTTACCACGAAGGGGCAATTTGAGTTTCGGGAACAGGAAACATACATCACAGATTTGGCGAATATGGTGCCTGAGCGCCATATTGGTGGTGCCGTGTTTGGTCAAAAAATCGCGTACAACAAGAATTTTCCATACTAAAAATCGCTAAATGCACTTAAGGTAGTCTTACATTAAAATTTTTGGAAAAAGGTCTATTACTTAAGGAGTAGTTAACAAACAACAAAATACTTTTTGAGCAGAAGGTACAGTAAGCATGAATCAGTGATTCCATTGCATTCTCCACATAAAGCTAATACCGCACGTTTTTGTCTTAGCCAGCGATTAAAGTATGAAATATTTTGTTTATAGCTATTCAAAATAATTTAGTTCAATTCAAAAATAACACATATTTGTACAATATATACATTTCCTTCATGAAATCTTTAGTGTCACTTTACCCGCGTTCGTAACCTCAAAGTATCTCAGTTCTATTAAATTAGTTTATCGAAGATACATTAGTGGGAGTAGAATCTGTATGTTCAGAGAATGGAAAATCATCGCCTGACAAAGATTGCAATGGTAGAGAAACTAACAGGCGCGAGTTTACCCGGTAGACCGTCGAAGAGATATATGCAATGCAATTGTTGTAACAAAACAAAATTTAATCCTATAATAAAGAAGAAGAAGCAGAACATACATTAGGTTATATTGCATGGTAAACATTAAGCAGTGGTTCCATAAAGTTCAGTTGCAAGTATTTTACTTCATGAGCGAATTAGGGTGTTCAGTGTCGCAATGATATTTTATTTTAATATTATTATTATCCTACTATAGTATTAAATATTTTAAAAAGATACTCATTACTGTTTCCTTTGATGAAAATTTTAGTTCAACTTTTTAAAATATCTACAGGTTATTTTTATATCTGTTTTAAATATGCGTAAATGTTTTGAGGTCAATTTAAAGTACATGACTTCAATGTACACACAAAAGATATTAAAAGCTCATGAAGAAAAATTTGAAAGTATTAAAGCAATTTTTCAAACATTCTTTAACGTTCTCTTTAGCGGATATAAAATAGCATAAATAGTCAAAAGTCAACAAAATTGTAGTCATTCATCACAGCATAGAATCTTTTGAGCTTTTAACAACATACAGGACCATCACGACACTATTTATTTGTGTGTTAATGTATATCCAAGAGTTCTTCTGAGTCCTAGGATGCATTGAAATGTTATTTGTGTGATTCGAGCCTAGCTATAGAAAATGACGAATGACTCTTCAGCCTAGGCTTATGTACGCCGAGTGCACCAGCACAAATATCAACAGTGAATGAGACGCAATAGACACTACTAACCAAAAGCGTGTCCTTTTGTTAGTACCAGAAAAGGAAAGCCAAGCAAATGAGAACATTTTTTTCTCAACATATAAATTTATAACTTAGTCTAATGTTAAGTTTCAAAAAATTGTATCTTTTTGAAAAATGTTCACTAATAGTTGCTTCAATAATTTTTTCCTTAAAGTAGATTTCTGTAGAAAATATTTTATTTTCAATTGAATCATACAGTTGGAACATTTATTAAATCCCGGGAGAATATATTTTTTTAAGGAATATTTTATCAATAATACTATAATATTGCAATCGATTAAAAATTATATGACAATAGAATTTGTTTATGACTGTTTGCTACACCTATTAAAATATAAATATATATATTTTTATGATCTTTGTCAAAGGATTTGAACTATTTATCATGAATTCTTGAACAAGTTTTGTCTTTTGTGTTAAAATTTGTACCTTGTATTGGTAGAAATATCACAACTATACGCTTTATAAACATTCATTGTTTATGCCAGATTAAGACACTTAGAATAATTTTATAGTTCGAACCCAACTTCACAAATATTTTTTATCAGTTATGGTTTAACTAATTTTCCCTATTTCTTATAAAGATAAAAAAAATATTTGTAATATAATACAGTTATGACTTCTAGAAGAAACCGATTTTTGAGGAACTACTTTTAAGCCCATTTCGGACGACCGTATGGTGCATCACACGGCTAGCTTTGATTATTTTTTAATATTCAAATAATATTTTATATTTTTTAGGTAAAGATAAAATGAGAATAATCTTTCAAAAAAATATCAAACTTTAACTACCATATTTACTATAGCAATTTCACCGTAAAATTTCAAGTCTGGAATTGCCTGGTATTTAATGGATTAAACAGTTTGTCACACTGTTCTATAAGACGAAATGACGATATCTGTTAAATTACTAAATTCAATGGGATGGAACTCATTTTCATCCATTTGCAAGAAATATAGTGGTAATATTACGAATAACCCAGGTTATTATGTTAAGTCCGTTTCGACAAATAACACTAAATTTTTAACTGAAAGTACTGTGTTCAATAGAGAAACTGTTATCAAATAGTAATGAATTGCAACAACAAAATTTTTTATTTATTTTTAATTAAATGAATTTTTACAACCATACAGCTTCAGGTTTTCAAAATTCATTCCTGTTTAAATAATTTTTTATACAACAATCTTATTGAAATTATATTAAATAGTCTTCTTTGAGTTAATCCAGTAATTTTATTTATTAATACTATTATCAATATTTATTAGAAAAAGCAGCATTTGCTTTTAAAAATATGACGCCCAATTGGTGGAATAATTTTCCGAATATGTGGCATAAATCAACTGGCAATTGATGCGCTGCAGGCGTTTTCTTAAGAAAATGTTTAAATCGAGGCTTTTATGGCGCAAATATTTTATTCCAATTCGAAATGCGAGTGTGTTCATATAAAGGGAAGAAAAAAAGAAAAAATTAACAGAAAAGAAATGGAAAACATATCTGACATTCCCGAACTACACAAGGGCAATTTCTGTAAATTACTGGGAAACACCGCATTGCGGAATATTATGCAGTCGATATGCCGAAGAAGGCAGTTGAAGTCTTGAGCTCGAAAGTTGAGCAGGATATGGTAGCACTTTTCCTCGCCTGAGCTACTCATGCAATTGTGCATAGCTGTGGATATGGAATATTTTATCTCTTTGTTATGCAAAGGATAGGCAGTTAAAAGTGATTGATTGGATTTGAATAAATAACGCAAAGTTTTATAAACATTCTTTTTTCTTTGAATTTGTTATGATGAGTAGATTTTATTTAAAAAACATATGAACTTGGAAAACATATGAAAAAATTTTATAGAGTTGAAAATTGTTCCAATAATATTTGGCGTTACTAGAAGTATCTTAATAAATTATTTAATTAATACTCAGTTTGTTAATTTAAACAAACTTTATTAAAATATCAATAAATATGAAAATTGCTAGTTAACCAATAATACATTATTATAGTGGATGAGTAAAACAACGATCATTTTAGGTTTATCACCCCCATTCATGAACTCTAAGTAAATTTTTGAATCATTACATCTTTAAGGTGAAGTATTATTTGTGAAGTTATTTGAAGTTCCAGCTCATCGTTGATATAAATGTTTCTTAAAATCTTTCATTCACATCCCCGTACCTGCCTTATAGTCCTTTTTTATCTTTAAAAAGCCTGCAAATCTTTTGAGAAGGGATTTCTAGTGCGTTTAGGTGACAGTCAAACCTGCAATGATTTTTTAGAAGTTATGCTATAACTCTAGGTTTTTCTTAGTTAACTTCACACAATCTTATATAGACTTATATTGATTCAACTCAATTTTCTTCTCCACAACATTAAAGTCGACAAGACGACCTGGACAGAGACAAAAGAAGTGGTTGATGGATTCTACCTTCTCCTCATCTTCACAAACCTTGCATAATCCACTTGTTGAAACTCACCACCGCAGAACAATTAATATAAATAATATCAGCTATAGTCGTCACATAATGTTATTGCGATAACTATTAGGGTACTATAAGGTTTTATTTTTACTTTAATGTTTGTGTATATACCAGATTATGTGCTTTTCCAAGCATAAAAAGTTATTTAGTGCTGGTTATTTTTTTTTTAAATCTGACTCGTACTCTTGTTTTATCCACTAGTAATGACGTAATTAAATTACACATCAATTAGTGCAGAAAAATCCTCTTATTTAATTCAGTAAATTTAATTCTCAGTAAATTTATTCAAAATCAAGCAACACAGGTTCCTTCATTCATAGTTTTAATTTGACTTCCTGTACAAAAATTGTTATAAGAAGACAGTTAATTCTGAATGAAAAAAATTGGAGCTGAAATTAATATTACACCAATCCATGAACTGCTCGAAACTTTATTCCTCTGTACGGTACATGCACTGCTCTTAAATTTTAAGGATGGACTACGAAATGCTTTCAGTTCAATGGATTTGCTTTGATGTGCGAGTATATGTTTAAAAAAAAAGAAAATCAAATAAAAATCCTTTTTGGTACAGGTTTTATTTAGCTATGAACATTATGCATGCAAAATAAAGTTTAAAATTAAACCAAGTGGTTTTTATGTAAAAGTTATTTTAAAAAAAATACTCATAAACTAAATATAAACAAAACTCTTAATTAAATTCCTGGGAATATTTTGCTTAAAGCCAAAACATTCAAATCACAAAATTTCTATTTAGCAAGACTTCTTCACGTTTTTATATTCATTGTTATATTCTACTTCATTTCTGCTGTTATGTTAGGTCATCACCATAGCAAGTTTCCCACACCCTTAGTAAATATTGGTTGCTTCCTTCGTCCATAAACAGTCTGTATTCTCACTTCCTCTTTTTATTTCAACCCATTCCTCCCGTTCCTCTTAAATTTTTTCTTTTCCTTTCCTTATTGTGTTTTTCTTGCTTAAGTCATTATTTTAGCAAAGCTTAAGTATCTCATAGATTTGTATCTGATTGTGAGTAATAATTTGTAGATACAAAGATAGACACATGAAGCGCTAACAACGTACACACCCTGCGGAAGGCGCTCTAAATTTCTTAGTGGTACCAGAAAACGCAGTAGCTTTCTGAAGTGATAAAAGGGAATACAAAGGCGGAAACTCATCGCCCACTTATTTTCTGAGTTAATTATTGATTTTCATTAATGAGAGCCTAGAAATAAGCTTCTTTCCTTCATTTAAGAAATTTATGCAAATAATTCGCATATGAAAGTGCGTTTGGAGTTGTGCGTTAACAAGCTGCTTTTGCTGATTTTGTATTCATTCTAATTTCGAAATCAAGTTAGCAAGCGTAGAACTGTAATGTGCAATGAGGTTTTGAATTCCATTTCTCTGTTCTATGGAACAAATATAATTAAATGTTAGCTGTAGACAAAATCGTTTATGAAAAGCAGTTTATTAAGATTTATTTATATTGCTTTAAGAAGTTACAATTATATATTGTATTTTTACGCATTGCTATAGTAACCTGATTATAGGCAAAGACTTTAATTATATATTCCCTTTAGGAATTAATTTTATTAGGAACGAATATTGACCAACAAATTAATTTGAATTTAAAATAGGCATTTTGAAATTTTAGGATTATTAATTAAAATGGTAAATTTGAATCGTAATTTCAACGATGTAGAAAAACAAATAGAATATTATAACATATATTGGCATCTTAAAAGTCGGACTCAGGATACACAAATAAAAATGTTACGTTATTGAGTACTAGTAGCAAGAGGCTAACATAAGATGGTGAGGATTGAAACCATAAGAGATTTGCGAAAATTATGTACCTTTGAAGGAAAAGTACCTTAAAGAACATATGGTTTAATAAATACAAATAAAAAGATACAAAAGAAAATACAAATCGAAAGAATAGGGTTCACCGAACATATACTTAGAGTCAAGTGACAAATGTCTACCATGTTATTTCTTGTTTGTGTTGAATCGTCACAGAAGAAGACCAAGGCTAAGATGTATCTTTTTTGTCAATAATGATGAAATATACATAGAAAAAATTGCAGAATAATTTTGCATTAAGAATAAGTGGTGGCAAGTACTGATGCAAGCAAACACCCAACGTAGGGTCTACTGTCAAAAACGATGATAAGGTAATGAAAAGATTATTATCAATTTTTAAATAAAATTTGAAATAGATATTTAAATTTTAGTAAATGTTGAATTAAAACTCCATATGACTTCATATTTAAATTTCTAGCTCTTAACAGTTGCTTAATATTCTGGTCCTAACCAATTTTTTAAATCATGTTTAGTGTTAGTATTCTTCATTAGTAATGTTGTAGAATTGGGTAAAAAATTGTTGTCGTATAACTCCGTGTTTGGAGAGATTAAGTGGTAAATTACTGTTGAAGTTTTCTTGATCGAAAAGTGTTAAAGCTATATTTTCAAATCTGATATATAACTTCGTATTTGGAGAGATTAACTGGTAAATTACTGTTGAAATTTTCTGGATCCAGAAATATTGAAACTATCTTTTCTAAACTCGTATTTTCAGAAAGAAAGTAAATAGTTTGGAGTGGTTGCAAGGTATTCTTCTTATTATATATTTTAGCACTAACTTTTATTCATTTGTGCAATATGTATAATTTTGCGATATATATCAGCGATACACTTTTATAATGTATTCACAATTGAAATGAAACTGCTAAATAATTTCGTGGAGTTGCCGATTTTTAAAGAATTCGTCCCAAAGTTTTTCAGCTGTGAAATCCAAACAACTACTTCGTTCATTGCCACAACGAAAAAATGTGCAGAACAATTGATGTCCTTTTTTATTCATATTTAAATTGAAGTTCTGTAAAAACCAATCTTCACAGCTCAATATTTCCAGAAATATCCTTTCTCCGCATTTTTATTATGATAGAGAACTGCAGTTAAATTCAATGGCCTATAATCCATCCTAAAAAATATATAATTTTTTAAATGAATTTGTACTGTCAGATACAATTATAAAAAAAATAAAAATGTTTTCTTTTTTTGGATAATTAATCAAAATTCACGATATATTTAAAAAGTCTTAGATTCGATTTAAACAAAAAAATTCAAATTTTTTTTTATTTAATTAAATACTTTAATAATATATATAAATTTGACAAAAACATATACATATATATATTTAAATATATATTTTTTTAAAAGTTTTAAATTATTAACACTTCCTTCTTTCTAACACATTTAGTATTTATCATTCCTTGGATTACGGGACACTGAATTTCACGTTGTTTGGTTGAAGGTCCTTTGCCTTGCATTTGTTTGACTTGCGCTAGAAAGGATGAAATGGATAAAAATGTTAAGCAAAATATATTTAAGAGCACAGCACTAGAAATATGTGCTGGATATGAGTTCTCTTTTGTAAATTATGAGAACTATTCAATTATGAGAACTGGCATGTTCTCTTTCAAGGATACCATTAAGGCATGCACAGATATATCGGAGGAAGCGGATAAACAACGAAAGCACGTGCTTGTGCAATTAGCAATCATATTGGAAAAAAAATAACAAAGTGCAATATAAATATTTTAACTTATTTTTAGATGTAAATGCATACCCACAGCTTTCAAGATGATATTTAAATATTTATACATGAGACATACATATATGATAAGGCAATTCTCCAAAAAGGTGTATGGTCAGTCAAAAATTCAATTGTTTAAAAATTATAAAATAAATTTTTGTTGTTGTAATTCGCTACTATTGAATTAAAAAATAAATAAATTTTGTATAATAAATTAATGTTTTCGTTTTGAAATTAATTACCATTAGAAGACACTATTTTCCCGTGTCGCAGTTAACCAAGAATTACTTTCGACCGCCTTTCACTGCAGTATTTTTATAAGTAACAGATACATTACCTAAATTCTTCAAATAATAGTAGTTAAGGTTTATGTTAATAACAGATAAGACTTGTTTTTCTTTTTAAAAACTCGACATAATACCTAAGATGACAGAAACATAAACATATATACTCTTATTAATCTTTATTTTATGTTATTAATGTGATCTTATCTTATAACTATTTTCGAATCTTACCTTTAGAGAACAAACCACTCTTTTTTAACTAAATGCATATCAATTAGAAAATATTTGCTACTTATGAATAAGAATTTCTGAATCTAATTACATCAAATTATGAGTATTGATTTCAAATATAATGATTTCACCGAATCGCTATTCTCTTTCAAAACAAAGCTTGTATTCTAAATAAATAATATTCAAAAAGTTCTATTTAATTCTTTCTGGTTTCTTAAGAATCGCATAAAAAAAGGTAACTGAACTTTTACGCAGACGGCTCCAAGCTAAACAAAAGAATCGGCTTTAAAGTATTTTTGGTTTAGGACTGAAACTGTCCGTTTGTCTTCCTAACCACTCTTGTTCTTATCAGTCAAAGGTACTAAAAAATAAAGAAGTAGCTATCTCCTTAAACAGACACTCTGTAACCTAAATAACGTATACTTAGGTAGCCAGGCGGCTATGAAATCAATGAACTCAGTTATGTTAAGATCAAATATTGCTCAGAATTGTTTGATAGACATAGACAATATCAATATAGTTTTCAGCTTATGCTTAATATAGGTCCCAATTCGTAAAAATAGACTGTATGTTAATCTCCTCTTATACGTATACAGAATAACAAAACAGAGTAACAAAAGTATTAAAAAGTTTAAGACCAATCTGTCCTTATCAAATAATAACATTTGTCTGAGATTTAAGTTAATATGGCCACAGCTGGAGAGGAACAAGTCTAGACATTTACTCAACTTACCAAGGAAAAACATCTTTTAAGTGGTGGCTTGTATAATCTGGCACTGGTTGTTGCATAGATATGCTTGAAATAGACTTAAAATTCTCTCTCTTGAATATGCTAGTTGTTGGAAGGATGAGAAAAAGAAAACACAGTTGAATATTATTACTGCAGCTGCCCAATTCTAGTCACAGCGAATTTCTTTTCAAGTGTGTCTTCAATTCTCCTTTCAAAGTATTTAGCGTTAAGATTAATAATATCTTGTATTTTCTTAGGGTCTCAATATATTTCCATTACTAACTAATAGTCAGTGTCAGCATGGATGCTCTATTCTTTATTATGGCCTTGAAATATTTCGGTACTAACTAATAGTCAGTGTCAGCATGGATGCTTTATTCTTTATTATGGCCTTGAAATATTTCGGTACTAACTAACAGTCAGTATGAAATAAAGGATCAACTCTAAGTGAGTTGGTCAATTTATCTGACTGCTGCTGTACACTAAATTAACGCAACTATTATTTTTGTATGAAATTTAATAGATGTATTTAATGCTATATTATGGACCAAAAAAATAACATAATATAATGATTACTTATGGTATAGTCTTATGAATGTGGACATCATTCGTTTTCAGTGCTCCTCAATATTGTTTAAAATATCTTTATGTCGTTTTATATAATACTTTATAATCGTTAATAAATAATAGTCTTTGCTTAGCTGTTTTAATCCAATTATATCAAAAATTTTATTAGAAGTAAGTTTATATGCGTCTTCTGAGGAATAATGAAAACAAGATACGTGCAAATTTTAAACATTTTACGGTGAAGGACAGCCTTTTTTGCCGCTGTTATTTACAATCCTTTACCACAGATTTCCAAATTGGTGCATTTTACAGTTTTTTTGGAGAGTATGTCATGGTCAATTGGATGAATTTCACGAAAAGTTATGCATAAAATCCGCTGAAGTTTAAAATGAAAAAAAAAACTGCTGAAAACTAAAAAAATATGCAATATCAATTCAGGTTTATAGACGAATAAACCTTGAATAAACAAGTTTTTATCTTATTTATATCAAATTGAACATATTTTTATGCATTTTAACATAAAGAAGAAAACTAATTTATATATCCTGTGTCATAACATAAGTAGTTCTGAATATAATATAATATATTATATTATAATTTTTTTTCATAACCTACACTAAATATGTACTAAATACATACTAAATATGTAGTATTTAAAAATTAGCATAAATTTAAAATAAAATTTCCCAAAATTTTAGAAATTACTTATTTTGAATTTTTTCTTAAATCTCATAAGTTTTAAAGTTTAGATACGTGCTTATGAAAACTAAGCAATAAACAACGTTTATCAAAAAAAATTTACGTACCAAAAATTCATTTTAAATTCAGAAAAAAATGGAATTTTTGTTTCTCGGTCAAGGACGATGTGCACTCATGTTGAAGTCAAATTACGTACAAACGAATTCGTACAAAAGATTCTAAAAAATGCAGAAAAAAATCCTGCAAAAATATTTTTTATAACGATATCCTGCCACTGCATCCCTTGTCCGTGCAAGCAGGCAAATCGAAATGAATTATATTAACTGTTTATAAAAAGTGGGTGGGGGTGGTGCCAATGTCAGTAGCTGTTGACTGTCGAATTTATGTTAAAAAAGTTTCAGATGAAAGTGTTCTGTTTTAAATTTAAATAAAAACTGAAACTGGAAATCTGCAAAACAAATGTTAATTTTTTAGTAAATATTCTTGCAGTGCGAAAAATCAAGAGCAACTAAATTAAGACTGTTTTTATCATAATTAGTAAGCAGTTAGTGAATAAATTACCTTCATATATAGTTTTAGAGATAATGACTCGGAATATTAAATGACTTCAATATGCTTTACGCAAACAAGGAAAAGATGAAATTATGAAATTATTGTAGGTAATCCTCAAGGCGACAGAAGACTGAAGCATCCACTCAAGATACAGAGAATAAAGCTTATAAATACAAATACAAATACAAAAAGGTGCTAAAACTTTTTTTGAAAAGCTGGAATAGAATAGCATGGCTTCAGTGAATAGGTTGACTGAAATAGAGACGAATTGGAAACGTAAATTGAAACGTTCTAATAACATTTATACTACAAAATGTCAAACTTTAGAACAGAAATGTCAAAATTCATTGGTAGTACTTAGTGTTGCCTAGGTGCAAGATTTAAAAGGCAGCCTACGTGCATCACATATCACACTAATAGAATTTTTATTTATTTATTACATATTTACATAAAACGAAAAAGAGATTTGACTCTTAAAATTAAAAAAAAAGGTGGTGCCAAAAAATAAGAACATATCAACATATCATATTAAAGTTCCCACAAGGACTCTACAGAACTTCTTACGCGTTGATGATATTAGTAGCTAAGTGATCATATTGAGAAATTGTATATATAATTTAGTCATTTCCGTATATACTATAGTACCAATAACAGTTATTATGTTAAGAATTTTGTTGTCTGAATAAACCATAGTATAAAAAACTCATTGCTTACAAACATCACATTTAGTTAGAGTCCCGGTCTGATATAAGAAGGTTAAAAGAAAGATTCCCTAATTAATTAAATTTGAAACTTAATTTACTTATGTAAATTTACATATAATTACTTAACAAAAAACGTAATTACTTTTGCATTATAAAATTTCATTAAATTGCGACTAAATTAGAAATAGTGCTCAGGTTAAGTTCGTATGACAAATAACTACACACATTCTAATGTCAATCGATTAACATGCAAACCTCGTAAAGTGGGAATTGCGCCCAGGTCACGCCACGTCAATGTGTAACGAAAATATTTGTCAAGGTGTCAATGAAAGCCACTTTATGGTTTGTGAATTGATGTTGCACGGCACAAAAAACCTGAAAATTACTTTAAGCAAAGGTGTTTACTTACTTTACACATCAGTTTAGACACAAAGGATTTTTGGGTATGGCATAAAACGTCCTTTGGGCTCCATATTGCATGTACTCGTATGCTTCGTCGAGTGTACAAATTGAATAATGTTTTAATTTGAGAAATTAATAATGTGATGAGTTAACATATAAGATCAACTTTCACTGATATTAAAACCGCATACGTGAGGATTTATAATAAGGTCCAATATATAAATTTTAATTTGAATAAAGATATGCATTGTATGGTATATTAAGAACAAGTCTGAATAATTATTTAATTTTATTAATAATATATATATGTCATGCTACATATTAGCATTATTTCCATACATTTAAAATCATGCTGTACAGTTAGTTCGCTTCGTTTCCCTTAACTTATGAGAGCTTCTGACATGCAACTGGTGCACGCCTGCATAGTCATGTTTTTGGCGCCTTGCTATTAAGTGTTTTACAATTTTTAAGAAAACTTTTTTACCCATATTTTATTTTTGAAGTGTGTTAAACATTAAAGTTAAAACATGCATAAATAACAACGTCAACAACAGAAACGACAAGTTAACTCCTCATTTGACTATTGAAGCAAATGCTTAAAAGTTAAAGCAAAAAAGTTGAAAGGATACGAGAAGTATAATGCAAAATTCCGATATATAT
Source organism: Teleopsis dalmanni (assembly GCF_002237135.1). NCBI lineage: Eukaryota > Metazoa > Arthropoda > Insecta > Diptera > Diopsidae > Teleopsis > Teleopsis dalmanni. The sequence continues at coordinate 194,162,948 of NC_051847.1, read as the reverse complement.
CCATAATTTTATCAATCTGTACTCAATCAGTACTTAAAGCTATCAAGAATATTTTCTGGTCGGAAAAAGTAAACTATCAAGATGTTCGACAGTTCAAATCAGATAGTTTAATGTGACGCTGACTTGGCTACAAATTCAAAGGCCTCACTATAAGATCGCTAGAACCCCATTCAAATGAAGTACGCAATGATCAACAGTCTTAAAACTTATCGTGTGTCCTAATACCATGCAAAGAGATGAAACCCAATTATTTTACGTGACTACTTACTGTATTGGCTTAACACCAATACAGTTCTAAACAAGATAATCAAGATAATGGGTTAATACATGAGCCTTTGTAATAAATTCCGGCAGTAGCAATAGAAATTAAATGTCTCCATATAACTTTTTATTATTGAGAAGCAAGAACCATTTAAACTTACGCTGTTCTCTATATCACAATAACCGATTGACGAAACTTAAGTCCATATCAAGTGATATCATAAATAACAACACTATTTCTGCGTAACTATAGGTATTAACGACAGTAAGCACAACACTCTTTTACAAAGCCAATAAAGTATACAAGACAACTGAAGTTGTAGACACCCGGATCCCATAATGCCAAAATATAAATCTGAAATAATACAGGTTGATGTTTAACTTTACTCGCCTTTCAGTTAGTCAAACAATCAAAATATGAGAAGAAAAGAATTACTGGGATAATCTATCAGGATTAACACAATCCAAATTGATACCTATAATAATTGAAAATATCAGAATTGTATACACTCATCAAAAGAAAAACTTATCATTACAAGAATCTTAAAAGGATACTGCAAACTAAAATACAACCTTATGAGATTGGGTATATATACGGATGCAAACTGTAAATTCTGCGAAGAGAATGAAGTGTCGGCCACACATGTGTTGTTAGAATGCCTTTCGCTAATGCACGTACGAAATAGACCCTTACGGAAGATGCAATTAAACTTCGTAAAGTAGGTTCTATACTACTTTTAATCGATGCTACAGGGCTTACAAACTTAATCTAAACCCAGTAGGGGACACAATAGACGCGATGGTCGCAGTGCCACATCCCGTATCAATAATAATAATAATAATAATTATTATCAAGAGAAAAATATTTTTTTTTTAAATAATTCATTATGTATAATATACAAAATTGTAAAAGTTTTTTTTTAAATTTTTGTTTACTGTTTATACACCCATATGGTATTATTTCATAAAAGGTTGTAATTTTTTACTCCATGTCGTTTTAGCAAAAGCTAAAAATTATGTTCAAAATTTTTCGAAAATCCTATATCGTCGGCTAAGTAAATTTTACCTACTTCTTTTCCCCCCCCCCGCCTACCGCCATTACACTTATCCATTATTAAGTGTTGTAATTGCACAAATTGGTTTGCTATTCTACACAAAATCCTTAAAATTCACTACACCAAGGACATGAACGCAAAGTTTAAAATTTGCTTGCAGCTGCTATACAAAGTAAGTTTTACTAAAATAATTTACTAAAGCAAAGGCTTTTGTTTTATAATAGTTTTTAAAAGAATATATTTTAAAAATTTATTAACCACTTATATGATATTATTTTCCAGAAAAAAACTTTCGAACTACATCGATATTGAAAACGAAACCATTATTGACTGCATTGACTGCATTCAGTATAAATGTGAGTATGGAATCCTTTCTTCCAATTAGTTTATGACAAGGACGCTTATAACACTTTTATTGAGTATACTATTTCCTTTAAAAGCTTTTAACCACTTGCATAAGTCTTTATTAAGTATTCTTAGGTACACCCACTTAACGACGCTAAAAGTCACAGTGGTATATTACCTTAATAGCACTTCATGGGTAACCATATTGAAAATCACAATTCCATATTCCCCGTGCAGTCATAATTATCCCCACTGCATATAAAAACGCATAAGGCACTTGCACTTGGAAATTATTTGCACTAATGATGAAACTAATAGTATAATTTGAAAAAATGTAAAATAATCTTAAATGAGCAAAAACTAGAAAAAAGTATAAAATATATTTAAATAAGTCTAAGGATGTCTAAGTATACTTGTTAATTAGAACACTCATCAGAATATTTATACTTTTAAACTTTTTTCTTCGCAATTATGAGACAACTTTAAATTACATTCTATTTAGAAAGTATCTTAATTTTTTTATTTAAAAAATTACTTACGAATAATTAAATACAAGTATTATTTCCAAGTCCACTAATGATGGGTATTTGGCAATACTCGAAACACCTGTATGGTCAGTCAAAAATGCAATTAATTAAAATAATATAAAAAGAACTTTTGTTTTTGTAGTTCACCACTTTTCGAAACCTCTCTACTTAATGTTTTTTTATTTAAAAAGCGCTTGTTAAAGATATCCTCGATATTATATTTCCACAGTGTCTTTACATCAGCAAACATATTTTAGCTATTATACCTCTGAGTGTTCTGTGATGGCACAATCACAAGACTGCATAAGAGTTTTTGTCAAGAAATTAAACAAATGCGTTCGAGTCTCTAATCTATTCCTGTGCAACTTTTCACTACTCTCAAAGTGAAAGTTTCAACACTTCGAGGATTTCCAGTGGATTGTGGCTAATAAAAAAAATTGGTTATAAGTTTTAAAAGCCATATCTCAATCATCTCAATCACTTTACAAAAAATGTATGTATGATTGGGTGAAATGTAAACATAATTGTACAGCAGTCGATGGAACCTAGTTTAAAGACGACATAATAACTTTTAATCATTCAATATTGTTTTTGCCTTCTATTCAATACTTTCGGATATGAACGGAGATGAATAAAATCCGTTGACTATATATCATATCTCACAGCTGATATGATGCCATTATAATATAAAGGAAAACAAAGTTTATTACTTTTATTAAATACTCATTAGTTTCTATAAATATAATACTTATTATATACTCCTAAATAATATATATACATTATCTCATTGTATATTGTATGTTTCATTACCAGAAGTCATATTTATCTAACTATGGACTGACATGACACTGACATAATAATTATAGTATCTCCAATCGATTTAATCCATTTGAAAATATGTTAAAGTCTCTTAAACAATTCAAGGTTTCTGGAAATTATTTCAATTTTTGGGTGACACGTAAAGTCTTTATGATATATTAAATGAATGCAATTTAAAATTTCTTAAATTAATGTTTGCAGTAAAATTATTATATTCCGACTCCAACACAAAAATACAAATGAATATTTTCCGCAAATGCAGAGGAAATTGTGAACAATAAAATTATGTGAACAACTGAAATTTCCGTCAAATCGTAAACGAGAAAACTCAGCATTTCCATAATGTTGGTAGTTGGTTTTAAGCATTCCGGAAATTTCAACAAAATGGAAGCAATTTTCATGTCGCGTGATTTAAAATTCGCATGAATAAAAAAAAAATGGATTGGAAAAGTAAACCATAAATGCTCCTTCATTATTAAATTGACATCTCGATGTGGTGAACATATTACGTGAACTCCTGTGCTTAAGTGCTATAATAAAGCAAGAAATGCTCATGAAAAGCATCCATAAAAATTTTTACTGTAGAAAAGTTTATGTTAAATAAAAATTGGTTGATCATTCAAAAATTTTCTAACAGAGATATAAACTAAATAAGTATTATAAATAAGTATGATATATGCTGAGTAAGAAGTATCTGGCATTTATAATGCGATTAGTGAAGTATGTTGAGAAGGACTGAGATGCAATCCAGGAAACTTACTTTGTTATTAGAATATTTTACTTCTAGATGACAATATTTTGTTTCAGATAAATATTTTGTGCATTGTTATTAATTTTGTTTGTATTTTTTTAATTAATAAATTAAATTTTTTTTAGTTTTAATATATTTAGTATCATATTAAAGGCGTGTTTCATATAAATTTTGCTCTAATAATATAATATAAATCCAAACCGAAAAGATTTTGAAGAGCCATTTTCTCAGATAAAAGAACTTTAGTAGCGTTAAAAGTTTTTTCAGAAGATTTAAAATTATAATATAGTATAGACTAGTATAAATTCTTCAAGAAACAAATATTGGAGACTCAAATAGCATCATCTATGTTTTTTAATCTATATGGAAAATAGTTGCCTGGTAACGTGAAGTAAGCAATAACCTATATAATAAAATTTTATAGTTGTTAGTTATAACTAAATATTATATTTTTTTCTTATATTTGAAATCATTTATTATGTTTGACCTTATTTCTGCATGATTTTGAAATGATTGTCATTCAAAATCATGATATCTTATTAGTATCATTAAAATAGTGAAAGCATATGTCACTGCAGTGAATACTAACGACACTTTTCTGCTGCATTTAATTGTCAGTTAAAATTTAATTATTTAAAACTGCAAAAAGCAATTGCATGCTGCACAAAATTATTTTCGGAAATAATTCACTCATTGGAAAGAAAAATCCTGAAATAAAATATCAAATTGACACGGCATTGACATATTAAGTAGTAAATAGAAAGCTTTCTTTGTTGAGTGAAATGAATTTAACAGTTCATTTTAATTTAAATATTGAAGTTATTCAAAATCAATTAAAATTGCCCAATTTTTTTAATCTAATTATACTATATAGAAAAATATATATAACGACTTTAATGTTTGCCAATGTTTAATGTCTTCTTTTCGATTTATTTTAAAATAATCTGTTAAGCGCTCTGTGTTTATAGTTAGTATATAGAATAAATCCCTAGTTTATAGTAGAATAAATTCCTAGACTTCTATGAATTATGTAAAATCCAAATTAAAACTATCATTTATCTTAAGATACATCCATACCAAAGCAAACGCCTGCCAATGAACGAACATTCACAGGTATTGGTACCCGCAAAAGTATTGGTTCGCAAGCGTTTGCTTTGGTATGGATGTACCTGTATTTGCTCTGCAAATATCTGCGAACGAGGATATGAATACAGTTTCTTCACGTAACTCAATCTTAACTGATTGATATCTTAAACTAGGTGATTTTGTTACATTTTTAAAAACTTTCAGCTGTCCGGATTAACTTAGAAGACTCTTTCCAGAGATGTCAAAATATGTCTTTTATATGTATGCCTTATCAATACATATTATATATTTATGAATTTGTATAAATAGGACTAAAAACAATCTTAGTTCCACCTTCGGATTTTTGTACAAAACACAATGCCCATCTTATTATTATAAAAATTCATGGCAACAAAAAACTGAATTTAATATCTTCATATGATCTTTATCTTTAACTATATAAGTGCAGGTATCCTGAAGTGAGGGATGTTCTTGTATTTTCAGTAGCCTTAAAATGTCTGAGTGAGTTTACAAATTTCTCTCCAAGGATACCACAACAAATATAATAAGTCACAATGTACCATTACCAATTCACCAATTAATAATTTTAGTATATTTGTTACAATTTACTATACTTTGATTTAGAGTACATGTTTACGAGGGGGTTTGATAAATCAGTGACTTATTTAATAAAACAATTTTTTTTCGGCAAATAAACATTTTATTTTTCTACATAATCACCTTTTACCTCGATACACTTAGTCTAGCGTTTTTCTAATTTTCTTAGTCCCTTCAAATAATAATAGTTTCGATAATGACTTCTTCATTCGACTCAAATCTCTTACCGCCCAGCTATTTCTTTAGGTTTGGAAACAGAAAGATAGTCGCAGGGGGCTAAGTCTGGACAATATTCTGGATGAGGTTGCAGTTCGTATCCCAATTCGTGGATTTGGGATCGTAAAGCTTAATCAGCACACGAAATTCACTTTTTTCTATTTTCGTAAAAATTCACGAGGTTGTCTGCTTTGAACGGCTATCAAACACCAACTGAACGACATAGCTTGCTCAAAAATGGAAAGTTGCTCACTGGTAGATTACAGCTGACGGCAGCACTGTTGCATTTGGAGTAACTGCGCGGGAAACTTAAAAAGTCACTGACTTATCAGTGACTTTTTGAACAAATCATGCAACATTCTAAGTTCTAAATACATGCTTACTATATGTGTGAGATTAAAGTATCGCTATATTAATTATTGATAACTTTGCAGAAACTCTTTCATTAAATTTCTAAATAAAAATATTTTTATCACTGCCGATTTCCAAATGTGTATTCGCTTAAATTACAATCGTAAATATTATATTTTTAATAAAAAAATATATATATATCTGCTTTTTTTATGAGTCGAAGTAATCTTTAAGGAAATGTTTGTATTGTGAGTGTCTACCAGTGGATGAAAAACAAAAGTAAGCTTTACGACCTTTTTTTCCTTGACTCGACTTAATAACTAAAACGTGCGACATTTGACACTTTATTACGCGCTCATAAATGTGGGAACTGATTCCAATTCTTCCTTTCTTTATTTTTCATCGTAAATTTATAATCGCGTTTGTTAAGCGAATATCCTGACAATTTCTTCCTTTACGAGTTTGAGTTTTGCTAAACAATTCGATTTTGTTCGAGTTTTAAAAATGTGTCAAAAATATGGTACATTTGTGCTTAGATGGATTTATCCCCAAACCATTATATTACACGGACATGCTCCTTTAGGCTTTAGGTGCGCTTCAGTTTATTGACATCAGAAGTGATAAGAATTTATTAAACTTCAAAGAATAAATATTTGATTTTACTTCCTTTAATCTTCACTTTGAGATATGAATGAATTTCGAAGTAAAAAATTGTTATATGTGTATTAAGCGAATATAAGTACAGTACGCACACTTAATGTTGCAAGATAATAAATGTGGTGTTATTGATTTTACTTTAAGTATATTTAAGAAAGCAATTACTTTAAGTTTTTTACTATTAACACTGACTTTAAATATTTGCATATAAGAGAATTTTGAATTTTATAAATGTTCTTTGAACAGTATTATTTTTTAAATTTATATTATTTTTAACCAGCGTGTTGAGACGACTTAACCAGCGGTTTATATGCTATCATATAAATATTCTTCATTGTTTATATACTTGGGATTACCTCGTTTAAGATTTTAGTATTTTTTTTTTAAATTTTCCCATATTATTTAGCAATTAATTTTTTCATATTTTCTAAAACATTAGTAGAAAAATTCTAATTAATATAAAATATCTTAATGCAAAAAAGCTTACACTTACTTGTACACTGACATACATTTAATCCACTTAAGTATTATTAAACTCGTCTGAACTCATACTAAGTGTGGCACCGTTAATTGTATTGAATTCTTTAGATAGGTATTCAATACGATACGAACTAAAGAAATCATAGAGTCAACACTTTTTCAAATTATGTGGAATGCCATATAAACATTGCAAGAATATTTTTTTTTTATTAAATTGATTTTAAACTGCTTTTCATTATATTTCTTTATATATAAAAGCCTTTAAGTATAAGGCATATATAACAAAATATACCAAGAGATAAAGTGCACATGATTTTTTATTTTGTTTTTGTTTTTTCTGCTGAAACTAAACAAATCTTTTCAATTCGGCTCTAAAATTATATGAATTAAAAAAAAAAAAATTCCTTTGAGGTTATCAGTTGCACTAACACAAAATATGAATATCTAATAAACCCTTTATTTATTTAATTCACCCTCCATATGTTAATTCCATGTTAGTACTTGAATTATTATACATTGAAATACTTACTAAATAAATAATGCTTTTATTCCCAAAACCATTGTTTGTAAATCATGGCATAGCTAAACCTATATAACGGAAGCGAATAATATGGATACTATACTGTATGTATATATATATAAGTAGGATAAGCCATGATTTTTAGAAAGTAGTAAAGGTACGGTGATAATTTTCTTTGGCGAACCACCACTGTTGTCCAGGTATTGCCATTGAACAATATACTGAGGATAAAACTTTGTAACCATGAAATGGATTGTAACCATGAAATGGTTATGACAAAGTTCCAGAAGCTGGAGTAATGAGCACAAAGAAAAAAGTATACGGATTATATGATAATGAGGCCGTCACAGTGACAAAGTTCCAGAAGCTGGAGTTTTGAGCACAAAGAAAAAATTATACAGATAGTTAAACCGACATCCTCTAACCTGATGCCTATATATATTCTAAACTGAAGTTTGTAAGAGTATAGAGCACTATATATACTATTTTGAAACTTGGGCTATACACTTAAAGGTCAATGGCTTTTAGAGCTATATATCTATTAGCAAATATTATTAGTGCAAATAATCCACTGATTAAAGAGTTTTGTTGACTTTGTAATTGCAATGAAGTTTGTATTGAATATATGAATGTGTTCTGGAGATGTAAAAGACGTTTTAGTAAGAATATGCATTTTGGTCAATACTTTTTGTATTACTCAACATAGACTAAGACTTATTATTTAAGCTTTATTTATACTTACATATAAAGACTATTAGTATTCCTTCTCTCTCTCCTTCTAGTCTGATAAATATATGGAAGTTTTAAACAGTAAACAGTAAAATAACATATATTATATCAAAGTAATATAGCATATAGCTAAAGATAGAAGACACTAATATAGAGCAATTCATATTGTTAAGCCAGGAATGTGTTTTTACAGGAGTATGTATTAGGTGAGATCATGTGCTATAAGTAAGGTTTTCAAATTGCGTTTTAAAGCGAATATATATTATATTATAAATAAAGATTATCTTATATATAAAATTAACATTGTCAAAATGTTAGTTACCGTACTCCTCTGAAACGGCTTTACCGATTTTTATCAAATTTTATATGCATATTCAGTAGGTCTGGGAATCGGCTACTATCTATTTTTCATACCGCTAAATTGATTAGGGTGTCCCTATCAAGCAAAAATATCTTTATTGCTTTAACAAAAATTTTTTTATTTTTTTGACATAAATTTTTTTATATTTTTGAAAAAGAAAACTTGCTATGATATGAAAAATTGTTGTCTATGAAAATACTGAATTCATAAAACTGCCCCCTAATTTCTGCACTATCGTTGATTCCCAAAATGCTCTCATTGACCGCGTATTTCCAGATGCACACATACAATACATAAATCATGGGTGGCTGGCAGAAAGAGCCATTAGCAGCAAAAAAAACGTAGACATTGATGAATTAAACTTCAAGATAAAACAGACATTGCCAGGCGACTTAATATCATACAAATCGATCGATACAGTTTGTGATACCAAAGAAGTTGTAAACTATCCAGCAGAGTTTTTAAACTCACTGGATTTGCCAGGCATCCCACCACACATTTTACGACTGAAAGTTGGATCACCGATTATTTTACTTCGGAATTTGTACCCACCACGGCTATGCAATAGTACGCGATTGGTAATTAAAAAATTGATGAAAAACATTATCGAAGCCACCATTTTGAATGGCAAGTTCCGAAACGAAAAAGTTTTATTGCCACGAATTCCAATGATTCTCACAGACAAGCCAATTTAAATCAAACGCGTTCAATTTCCTATTAGATTGGCATTTGCAAAGACCATCAATAAGTCACAAGGCCAAACGATGTCTGTTTGCTGTCTTACATATAAAATTTCCATGTCACAATGTTAGTTACCGTACTCCTCCGAAACAGCTTTACCGATTTTCACCAAATTTTATATGCATATTCAGTAGGTCTGAGAATCGGCTACTATATATTTTTCATACCGCTAAAGTGATTAGGGAGTCCCTACCCAGCAAAAATATCCCAGCAAAAATATATCCTTATATATTTTTGAAAAAGAAAAATTTTTTTCTTAATATTTTATGTAACTACGCCAACAAGTACATCGAGCATTTACATCCACTTCGTTTCTTCGTCTTCGTCTTGCATGGCAGATGGAAAATGCACTAAAAATTTTTCTAAAGATTTCACTAATGATACTATAACAAATACCGACGGATATCCAATATATCGTCGAAGAAATCCCGATAATGGGGGACAATGGCGGGTGGTGCCGTATTCGCCTCTGCTAAGCAAGACACACAATGCTCATATAAATGTTGAGTTTTGCAGTTCTGTGAAGAGCATCAAATATATATGTCCATAAAGGCAGTGATATGGCTGTGTTTAGAGTAGAAAATACTAATGTAAATGCTCCTCCAATGGAGGAGCTACGCTCTACCAAATTGGTCGGTACATCAGCTCCAATGAAGCTGCTTAGCGTATCTTCGGTTTTCTAATTCATGAACGGGATCCAGCAGCTGTTCAGTTAGCCGTCCATCTTGAAAACGGTCAGCGTGTATTTTTCATGAACGAGACAGTGATTGATCGTGGTACAAATCCACCTAAATCTACACTCACTGCATTTTTTGAATTGTGTAATAGTACGGATGATTTTGGTGCCTTTGCAAGAACTTTACTCTATTCACAAGTACCACGCTATTTCACATGGGCTCAAACACAAAAATGGATGCCCCGCAAGCAAGTTTCACCAGTTGATGCATGTCTCAATTTAATTAAATCGAACGCTATTTACAGTTAATCCAAGACACACTGAGTGCTTTTATCTTCGACTGTTGTTGGTTAATGTTACTGGCCCATTATCATTATTATTATTTACAGTCAGTCCAAGACAATTTAAATTTGAAGATACAACAGTTGTTGCCAGGGAACTTGTTATCATACAAATCTATTGATTTTAAATTAATAATTTAATAAATAAACTATAATAACTTAAAAATAATATTGTTTGGCGTTTGTTATTTTTATTTTCCTTTTCGTTCATAGCGCTCCATGCCTATTTCATGCATATACCACATAATTACACACTTATAATAAGTAAGTTGCTTTTTGTCTACACTAGAATTTATCTAGAAACTAGAAATAATTTATAAGGCAAAACAACGTTTGTCGGGTTATCTAGTATATATATA
>NC_051847.1:194136021-194151976 GCF_002237135.1 Teleopsis dalmanni | reverse complement strand
TTCCAAGACCACTGATGATATATAGTGTATTATCACATATAATACACTACAAAAAAATGTCATATATACTTGGAAAACAATTTTCTAAGTACATTCGCTTCTTGGCGCATTCTTGACTATGTCACTGCAAAAACCATCATAACAACATTGTCATTTAATTGTCAGTTCATTGTCAATCTCAATTGAAAGTAGAGAAATGTACTTAAAATAAAGTAAAACACATATAATTAAAACCAAAGCTTGAATGATGTAGTCTTATTTAAGATACAGATAGACAATAATAATATAAGTTATATAGAGGCACTAAAGCCAGCCGTCCAGCTTGTATCTCAATATGTCATATTTTTAACAAATAATGAAATAATTTTCATCTAATTTGAATATGAGCAAAAATTGATAGGGATTTAAAAACTCACACTAAAAAGAAATAATTATTTTGACCATGTCGAAAAACGCACTAATAGTACACTAATATTGCACTAATTTTGCTTCTGAATGTATCCAAGGCAGAAGTTGTTATAGAAATTTATAGAAAAATCATGCTATGTTTAAAGTCAAAAATGGACATTTATTTAAAAAAGTTTAATTAACTACTAACTACCGTACTTTACAACTAAGATAGTAAGTATATAATATGAATCAGCATAAATCGCCATTTCAAATTTAAAAATGCTTACATATTTGATTTTATGAGTCTTACATACTTTTATCTTAGCGAATTATTTATTTAAATATTAATTTTCCATCTGATAAATTAATATTCAAGATGTGGAAATGAAATTTGCATAAATTGTGTGAGTACTCCTAGGACTAATTCTCTTTCAACAGCTCCAAAAATAAACCCAATTTAGCTTTTTCCTTAAATTAAACATCTCCACGTGAAATGACGTCTTGAATTCATTTTTGCTGAAGGCAATAATCAGAATAATTTTTTTTTGTGGAATTTTTCTTGATGTTATAATTCCCACACATGACAATATTTAATTTGCATATCTTAATGAGGTTGGAGCATCTCATTTCAGTACATAGTACATTTATCATCGCATACTATAGGATGTAATGCTGGATAAGCTCAACAAATTGCATAAATGCTGTTTAGTGTATAAATTCTGTGTATTCAATATTAAAATAAACTCATACCCTAATTTACTTTAAATTGAATTAATTCATATGAAAAGTTATTGATATAAAAATAAAATTCATATCTATGAATTGGCTGGAATTAGCTTTAAAATATTTTGAAAAAGAAAAATATTCTTAACAATTAAATTTTAAATCACCAGCAGGACATATTATATGGAATGACATAAAAATAAATTCTGTTCAAAATATTGAAAAGTCTTCTTAGCTGGGAAAAATGTTGATTTTCTTTGTTTGGACGTAGTCTGAAAACGCATTTTAAAAGCTTTCAGACAATCCTTGATGACTTTGTCACAAGGAAGGAGCTTCAAGTTTTCTTAAAATTCGTAAAAATGTCTACAACAAGCTCTACATGAGTTTACTTTACTTGGTATCGCTAGAGACTAATAGGTTTATGCGTAGCTTACAGATCAACATTACATTTATAATAAAAATATTTTGAATGGGACCATCATTTCGAAGAAATGTTTGATACTACATATAGTTTTACAGCTAGTTTTACCATTTTTTTACTATATTTTACTACTGGTCGATAAATTAAGGTTTTCCGATACTAATATTAATCTGTTTTGCGAGATAAACAGAACACTTTTTTTACTCATACTCTTCCACTCTTGAGAGATAGAAGTTTGCTACGTAGTAGGCGAAAATTTTCCAAAAACTTACAAAAAGTCTAAACGTACATGGTTAAAATGCAAAATCATACATAGTAGATCTATTTTGATTACAATGCATCTTCTTAGGCCTTAATAATAGTAATTTGTTTTGTATATATATAGGAAAATTAAATATGGCACTTGCATTCGGCAAATTTACAACAAAATTATTTCATCTCTCTTTTTTTAGGAGCAATGACTGAGTTTATATATAATGTCTTGAATTATTCATTAACTTCAAGTTTCTAAAGTCAAAGGATTTAAATAAGTTGATATCCCTGTAGCTTATATGTACAGTTTTAATCAAATTTTCAGTTGTATCTTTAATCGACTCTGACATTTTCATTTAAGATCTCTCGCTTTTAGGAGTTCTTATGTGCCTTAATCTAGCTTGTAGTTCTCTTTTGATTGTATGAACGACTAATTTCCTTTCCTTCCCAATTGTTTTCTTCCAAAAGCCATAACTATCAAGTGATTACTTTAAGAGGGGGGAGATAATAAAAATCGATAAACTAAATATTTTTTCAACCTCTGAATTAATGCTTTCGTTATTTCTTTTGTTTTTTTAACTTCAATTTTCCAGTTAAATTGCATTTTAAACATGTTTACTCAGCAATTTTTCTGATGTTCTTCCTTCCATTGATTTCGTACAAGATAAAGCCAAAATGAAATGAAGTGAAAAGTATAAATGAGGAGCTAAGTGCATCTAAGTGCATTTTATCTGAAATGAAAAATATTGTTTGTCAAATGAAAATTTTCCACTTCAAGTGCAACAGTGGCAGCAATTTAAAATCTTGTCAGTGCAATTTAATTTGGCTTCTAATTCTGCGTTTACAGAATATTTTTTCCTTCTTAAATTATTTTATTTCATTTACTGAATTTTGAGAAATTTTATATAACCTTTAAATTTTTTTATAGAATACCTAGGTAAGATGAAGGGTGGGTATTGTTCTCGTTTTGCGGGCTATTTCTAGTTTAACACATTTAGTTCTTCAGTTGAAATTTAGTGGATTGTAGAAGTTAAGTCTCAAACATCTGTCTGGTCACTGAAGAAACTTCATCTGTACATAGAATATGAATAGAATATGAATATGAACATAGAATATGTTATAGAATATGACTCATAGACTCCATCTCCTCCCGGGCATGCCAATTTAACAATAGATATTAACAGATTTTTGAGCAATATGGGCAAACTAAAGAGATATAGAGAGATGATAGCCCTGTGCCTTATTGGAGAGCATGAAATATATACGCTGACCATTATTGTGTGCTCTTTATTCTATTTTGTCTTTTTTTGTTTTTGAGAAATTTGTATAACGTGGTAGTGTGCTCTCATAAGGGAGTAGTCCTATGCTGTGCTATAAAGTTTTATATAGAACTTCAAAAATATTTGTAAGGGCCATGTTCTGTAAAGCCTCTCCAACGCGGCAAATTTGGCTCTTTCGGTCTATGGCGAAAGTGCATGTTATGTAGACTATCACATCAGTATTGCCAATTTCGTATTTTTACAATATTTTGGTACTTTTTGGTCATGCCTAAATTTAAAAGAAAATGTAGATATTCTGACTTTAAATTTGCCACCAAAAATAACCAGCAAGAAAAAACTCATAGTGGTTGTAATAATGTGTTGACTTATTATTATATTTTCTTAGACTAATTGTTAACAGTACTTACAAAATTCTACGCTTTTCCTTAAAATCGGTTCAAACTAAATGACGAAATATCATAATAACCAGTTCCTGATTTATTTTTCCGATATATGTATATATACATCGAAAGAATTTTTAAGAAAACTGCGTTTCATATTATATTGTCACAGAAATCAAAGAGTTATTAAAACAAGTGTTCTAAAACAGTATGGTTTCCCAAATTAAGATGTATGCCCAGATTAGATGTATGACATGGCAGTAGAAGAATATTTTTTGTGGAAATAGTAAAACAGAAGCAGAGGTTATTTTCATGAAATAAGTAATGAGATACCGCACCATATGCATGAATAATAATTATTTACTCAGAAAAAAATATAAGTAATAATAAAAAAAAAAATAATGAGATCTCGCACCATCAGTACGGATAGTTAATGATAAATTGCGTATTCTGCCTATAGATGCACATCTACCATCTATTCATCATTGATGTATCACATTAAAGATGATGTGGTTTTAGGGAATTTCACTTTTTGCAATGAAAAAGGGTCCCTAACTATATTATGCAAATGCTTCTTATAAAAATGGTTTTATAATATATAAATAAAAAAACAAGTTATATTAATGTTTATTAATATTTTAATTGTTGTAACTGTAGTAAATGTTGTAACTTTAAATACTTAAAAACAATTTTAGATTGTTTTTGAATTAAGTAAAAATGAAAAATAAAATTATAAATGAGATATAAAAAGTTGTTCAAATTTACATAATGGACTTACTCTTTAACAAAAGAATAATAACTTAATTCATTTAATAATTCCAATTCTTTCTTGGTGGATTCCAACAATTCAATTGTTTCTGCACCAACAGCAATCGAATTCTCTTCAGTTGCACGTACTAAAATGTCTGTTAGTCGATACAGCTCATTGCCTCCACGTTCGATAAGAGATCCGTGAATTGGTTTGTTGATCTTAATAGTCTTAATTCCATTTTTTTTGATATCAAAGCCAGATGAATTCATTTTACTATCCGAATATTTACTTGAGGTCATAATAGCATTTTGTTTTTTTTGAATTCGTTCCTTGGTGGTATCAATAAGATCAGGAAAACGATTATCCAAGAACGATAATGATTTGTTAACAATATCATTAGCCACTGCAATAGCTAAGCCTGGTATAACAAATTTTGATAGCGGTGGCAGTGGTGAAATTGCTTTTGAAGCAACTTCCTCACGTTTTAAGAAAGCATTTGGTATATGTGCACTGTCGCATACAGCCTTCATTGCCTTAAAATCAATATATTCCAGGTGAGGTCCAGAAGTAATGTACATGCGTTTTGCACCCTCTTGGTAAGCTTTTTCGATACGTGCATTCAATTTTCTTTCGTACTTGAACCATTTTGATCGATGATAATAATACCACTGTGCAACACAATGATGAGCAGTTTGCGAATAATCTGGACTGTATTTATTTTGTTCAATGATCAATTCATTTGAAATACTTTCAAGTACATGTGCAACATTTATCAATGTATTTCCTTCATCCATATTGGTTTCAGTGAGCTAAAATGCAAAAATAATTAAAAATGTAATGTTTTAAAAAGTTTTAAGTCGAATACTTACCAAATTCTGTAAATTGTGGTTAAATTGATTAAAATTCTCAGTACGGCTTAGGAAGATTATGTGCTAATAAAATACAATTTGAAACGTTTGACGTTAATAATTTTTACTTTTATAAAAATTTAAAATTTCTTTAAATATCTGACTAAAAAGTTTTAAATTTGACAATGTATCTATAGCAACGACTCAGCACTCAAGTAAATCGACTGTATGTCCGTAATTCTAGATACATATTAGTTTCTCATTCTTTAAAATTTTTTAGTTATACCAATCAATTAAATTTAATTTAAAAGGTGGAATAAAATCTCTCAAGCTTTTAATTTTTAAAATCAGCAGAAATTGTATTATAATTCCAACTATAAATTTAAACTCTAAAGACCTTCGATCCTACTACGAGTTGCTTGTAAAATAAACAAATAGAATAGAAATTTATCTGTTTTGCTTCAGACTGCATTGTCAGTCTCAAATTCCATATGTATTTTTTTATCGCTAATTGGTCTCTGAATCTTTTGTTTATTTACTCAAGAGAAGTAACAACTTAAATGAGTCGTGAATGATCGAACGATTTTGCGACTGAAAAGTAAACAAACTGAAGTTCGAGACTTTTTAATAATAGATATGCTCTTATATGGTAGCAAAATAATATTTTGATTGAAATGTACATTACACTTTTTTCGCACTAAAACTGATTAACAGATATACACAATTTTTTATTTTTATTTTTATTATGTGTCGATGGCAAATTTAAAACAGAAACGTAAATAAATAATTAAATCTGTATATCATTTACCAATTTTAAAATCCATGAACACATTTAAGTTAAGCTTATACTCTCTTTTACTATATATTACTAAGTTTTATAACTATTAAAAAGATATTTTTAGCTCTACCGACACTCAACTCAACTCCGTTCACACAGAGTTTTTAGAACTAACTATCGGGTGATCAAAATACCAATGATGTTAGTTTCAAGTCCAGTGACTTGATTTCTTGTTGTACAGAGGTCTTTGTTAATGCAATGGACTATAACCAATATTCTGCAGCGTCAAACATTTAACAGAATTATTGAGTTAAAATTAAAATACTTAAATGAAATTATTAAAATGTATTCTATAAATTTAGAATCTTCACTTATATCAAGTATAGTATCTACTATATGTAACACTCAGGTTAAATGACAGACGAAGACGAAATTTTCTGATTAATCGATTTCTTGATACTGATTCAACGCTCAGTCTTAAGCATTTTTAGTATCATTCAAGAAAGAAAATCTAATAACGACACTCAAATATGATAGTCTGCACCTTTGAATGACAAGCAATCAACATGTTGGCGTGCTCACCATTCAGCTTCTCACCAACATATTGTGCATGATAGTCTGTCACCCAAAAACTAGTATTTGTTATTCAAAAGCACATTTTTGCATGGTTACACAGCGTGAGTAAACACCCCTATTCTTCAAAAATTTTGATTGAATGACAACTTTTGAATGTGAGCATATTCAAGTTCGGTCGCTAGAATATATTTGAACAAGAGAGAACGCAACTTGAGAGACATTCAAAAATGATAGCCAGCACCGCGCTTTAGTCATATCGAAATAGCTATTATAGTGGTTTTGCAATTGACTTGCTATTTGCTTTGAGATGGTCACACCAAATTAATTTTCTATTTAAACATATATTTTTGCTTATCTATAATATTATCTTGCGCAAAGGTGATAAAACTATATTAATTTCTTTTATATATTGCGTTTGCTAACATATATTGTATGTAATAAATATATTAAATTTACCATATATTAGATTTTTCAATTGATTTCCACACTTCTGATTTCATTTGGTTTTACAAAAAGTTTTTGTTTCAAAAACATATGTTTCCTTCGATGAAATGTGAACAAATGTGTGTTCGGTGAATGCGACCACAAGAAATTATTAAAAATTTTTTTTATCAGCTTCAATAATAAAATTTTGAAGAGCACAAATAATCAGAAATTCAGCAACTAGTTTTGTAAAAATATATTTATTTTTGGATTAGTTGACCTGGTATAAAAAATTCGATTACCTGTCAAAATATTTTAACTTCGAAGTAACATGCTCAGAAATCTCGAATTGTCAAACTAGAATCAAGTAATATTTTCTTGCAAATTAGCTCTGTCATAAAAGCTGAAGGACTAAGTAAGTTAATAGTAAATTAAGTCGCATCTAAACGGTTAGTTTAGTACTTGATATATATGCAGATTCATGTTGGAATTAATGATAAAATTTTAAACACTTTTTTAATACTCCAACATTATCATATAGCATTTTATATATGTTAGTAAAAAATGTATTTATACATACTCTATATGTGTATACTTAAATGGTGTTTACATTAATATGGTTGTATCATTCTATAACAGTTTCACTAGTTTTAACGAATAAAACTAGTTATGAAGTGCTATGAAAATGCAGGGTTGCATTTTAATTTTAAGTGCTTCCACAGTTTGGTAATTACTGCATAAATCTATTTGGCACTTAAGGAATACGAAGATAAGCAATTAGAATATTATAGGGACTTATACAAGTATAACCTATCACAAAATATATACATTTGATTTAAAAAAAACGAAATTCCAAAACATTTTCAATAATTCAATAATAATTTCAATAATTAATTCGTTTTGTAATTTGACAACATTGTTGTGTACAGTGTCTTTAAAATTGTAGCTCAGCAAAATTTTTACTATTTTCTGTTCCCGTGCCCAAGATCGAGTAAGGTCAAAAAGTTTTTGAGAGTGAGTCATTATTTTGTAGTGCACATTTACTTGAGTTTTACTTATTAAATATCTTTGATTAAAATTCATGTAGAGTCAAAAAACAGCTGATTTGTGCTATAAATGTAAATCTGAATATTTAATAATGTCAGATAAATTAAAATAAATAATAGGTACTCTACATATTATGAAGTATAAATAATATGAAACCATTGTCATAATTAATATGAAGTCAAATAAAAATTTATATAAAATTTAAAACTCATAACTTCTTTATTTAAATAAAATGGTCAGTAGAAAAAAAAATAATATTTTATACCAAGTCATGTATAAATATTTATACATAACATATGACATATATTTTCTATTTACAGAAAATTTATAAACAAATTAAGCACATACCCTGTAGTGCTGAGTACAGTTTTAAATAAAATGAAACTTTTGAATAGGATTTTGGTATAGTACAGTATTTTATACGTACTAAAAAACTACCTTCAAAAATATTTTTTCTAATCAAAAGTTTTTTGCTTTCACATTAGAAAACTGCTGGAAGAAGGTAACCTCTGCATTGAGCACAAGATTTGCATTTTAGAGATAATTTTTTTTTTCTTTTTTTATATATCTATTATCTTTTGGCTTACAAAGCAATGTGATGTCCTTCATGTAAATGCTTCAGGTACTGCAAAATAGATAAAAACTCTTTGATTTTTCAAGAACACTGCAATTCACCATTTGAAGCGATTACATGTCCATGAAACAAAAAAACAAGAACATTTTTAGTTGGACTTAGTAAATCCATGTGCAACGCAAAACTGGGTTGCAGTTGCATTTTTCATTCTTGCATTCATTCTTGACTGAGATTTTACGATTTACGTACATTTACTATGGAGTGAAGAACATTAAAAATATGCTGCATTACTGCTGTATCCTTTTGAATCCTTTTTAGCAGTTTCAGCTTTTACATCTATGCTTTGTTTACATTGTAAACAAAAGTCACGTGCTGGCCGATTTTGTTCTCAATTATTCCGCGCATGTGCGGATAAAATAAAATATATTTAAAATCTTTTTAAAACATTTAAAGAATTTAAGAGTAAAAGTCAATTCAAGCTACTTTTGTTTTAAAATTTAAATGAGATTAGCTTAACTTTTTACAAGCGAGGAGTTTATAATATAAATCCTTTATAAGCAATGATTTGTGTTTTAGATCCCTTATTCAATGTTTTTATTTATTTAATAAAAAATAATTTTTTAAACTATATTTATTACTTTAAATTTCATTGAGGAATATATTGTGAATACCAATTAGGTAAATAAAAAATATATTAAGTGTGTAGATTGCTATGATAACACAATAATAGCAATACAAGTTGAAGACATTATTATTATTATGTTGTGGGCTTTGCATTGTGACCTACAGATCTATTGTGTCTTTATCATGCATTCATAGTATTTCTTTAAGTCCACTTTCCTTGACAAATAGTACTATTTCACCTATTTTATTGAGTCTTATTTTGACACTATAGGAGTTCGATATCATCTATCATCCGATAGAAACTGCATACCTAGATATTACTTTCGTTTATAGATCAATGTCAATAAAATTCTCAGAACCTGCTTTAGTGTCTTTTTCTCTACGTTATAAAACCTGCAAACTTCTTTAGAGTTAATTATCTTCAAGTGATTTTAATTGCTATAGTCCTGGTTGATGAAGTTGAATTTTTGTTTTGGTGTATATATTGGTAAACAACTGTTGAATTGTTATTGCATCTTTAAGAATTACTATATGGTGTGGCATTTGGTCTGCAATAGCAATAGTTTCTGAAAAATGGCGTAGTATTACGCCAAATAAGAACTAATTTATTCAAGATATTCACATGGAAGACACATGGTTTAAAAACAAAAAAAACCAAACTTTCAAAGCATATGTTTTATGTTATGGTCAGGCTATTCCAGTTATGTGCCGAGAAGTTATAGATAATGGATTAAGAGCTGTAAGATGAATAACTCTGTATCATTATGGCATTCATGATCCCGAATAACGCTCTCAGTTAACGAATAATATATTTAAAATTGATATCTGATATTGATATATTGATATTTGAATAAAACATATATTCTCTAATCATAAGAAACTACATCCATATTCAGGACTGTGAAAAACTGTAGATGCAAATTCTAAAAATATTGCGTTTGTTTATAAAAAGTATGAAATATAAGGATAAAAATATTTTCTAAATATAACGAAAAATTAAAATAAGTGCGTTAACTGTATCTTGAAGATAAAATTTTACATAAATTATTCGTGCATCATCAAAAATGTACTAAACCTTAATTTTCTGAAAGTTTCGTACGCTTCACACACAATTTTAATCATTAAAATTAATTTTCTTTGCTTCTGAAATGTAGAAAACATTTCAAGCTAAATTTTTAATTGAGTATGTGAGCTGAAACTTTGAATGACATGTCACAAAAATATCTTCTCCTACATCGCTTCCGTATCTAAAATTAAATATCAGTTTTAGAAAGTTTTTTGCAAAATGTTAATTTTCTTGAAATATTTTAACATTTAAGATGTTTGTTGGTATTTGTTAAAGATATATATATGAGCATGTATAAATGTATATTATTTGTATTGAGTTTTTGCATATTATTCATACAGATTTTGATATATATAGTACTATATACAAAAGTGTTATGAAAACGGATATATATAGTCAATTTTCGAATGTTCATATCTATATGTGAAAGTTAAAAAATTTTATAATAGAAATTGAAATCAGAACTATATAAAAACTATATAATTAATGAATTCATAAGATTTTAGAAAGTTTTAACATTTAAATGGTGGTTTTGGTATTGATACTTCTAATACTAGTACCTCTGATTTTCAAAGCAATGGAAAACTTGACTTTTATGTGTTAATAAAATATTGGTTTTTAAAGAAGATAAATTCTAAATGAACCCTTAAAAAATAAAAAGTGACGAAAAGACTTGCAAGCAATGAAAGTTTGTACAGCCTTGGCTTCTTATGAAAAAACACGATTAATCATCGTTTCTAAGTGCAAACAAATTTTGTGCGGACTACAAACTTATTACAAAATTCGCATATTTCCTAAGACCATTGATAATGAGTACTTGGCAATACTTGAAACAGCGTTGTGTGGCTAGCCAAATTTCAATAAATTAACTAAAATTCTTGCTGTTGTCTTTTCATTTCTATTCGAACCCTTCTAAGTTTGAAAATGTTTCTTTTCGTTATAAGAAGCGACACTTTCGGAAAAAGAAATGAATATTAATTAACCCAATTATATATACTCAATTATATATTCACTTTATATATAACTTGGAACTTGTCGATATTTTATAGTATTATTGTTATAATGTACAGTCCAACCTCTATGTAGCGAACCTTCGTATAACGAATTCCTCTATCTAACGAAATTTTGTTGAATACACAACGATTTTTCAAATTTTTTCATATATTTGAACCTCTCTATAGTGAACTTCTATAGTGAATTCCTCTCCATAATGAAGTTTTTTCAAGTACGCAAGCAAATTTTTGCATATAAAAGAACGTCTCTGTAACGAATTTATTCAATTGCAAGATAAACACTCAACTAATACATTATAACTTATGATAAACTTTTTTATACACAAGCTGTGTCATACTCGATATGAGCTTGTGGATATGTTATTCGGTTTATAATAGGGAAGGGCACATATTTGGTTCACGACTGGAGAGGAATTTTTAAGTCTAATAACATGTTGGAAATGTTTCTTGACAAGGAAAAAGTTAAAATGTTCAAACAAGCAAAAAGAACAGTTTTTTTTAAGTTAAATAAAATAATAAATTATAAAAAAGAAGAACTCTATAACGAAGTTCTCTCTATAACGAAGTTTTTTGCAGGCACCAACGACTTCTTTATAGAGAGGTTTGACTGTATAACCAAAATGTTGATATTACTTTATTGCTGTATTGTTTGAAATTAATTCATATTTGATTCAAGAGATTTTACCAAATAACTGGAAAAAATTGTCTCTCAAATAATTTGTCTAAAAATTTTAATTAATCTCATCCGCTCTTTATATGTATCTCTATTTATGTGCACCGCAAAAGACAAACTTTTATTAATTTATCTATTTCTTTAACAAAATGTTCGTTTTAAAAGTGAATCTTTGATATAACGCCAATTTCATTTCATTATAATATTCCTTGTGTAATTTATATAGTATGTGTAATTCATTCTTTATATTTACACATACATATATTCCCCAATGGATGTTCTAGATGCGCTTAAAAGGTTGGCACATTGCACATTTATTCTGAAGTATAAAAGTTGCTTCGCTTAAGGGGTTTTGGTACTTTTGAATGTTTTACGCGAAAGTGTGTTCCTAAAGTTAACACTGCGTATGAGTGTTTCTTTAGCTTGTTTTCGGTTAACTGCTAACGTTTAGAAGAAACGCTCAAAGGTTTTCGATTCTTTAGATGAATTTTGAAATAATTTTTCCATTTATTTTAAGAGGTAGTTTCATATCGGTGTTTTGTGCTCTATGAGGACATTTTAGTAATGTCAACAATTTTAAAAAAATTTTTCTTTTTATAAGCATAAAAGTCTAATAAAATAAACTATTTATGTTAAGCATTCACTCTTTTCAGTAAAAAGACTTTGAATAAAGTTTGGTGGACATAAAAGTGAATAAATTAAGTCATGAGCAAAATTATTGTTGTTTTCATTGTAAATTATAAAACTGAGAGTGAGAAAAGCTACAATATGTCGGTACAAATTTGGTCATGAGAGCCGAGGCTATCTGTGCCTCGTCATTTAGACAAAGCAGTTTTATTCAGTAATAAATGTCAATATTTGTTATTACAAGTTCTGCGACACTCTGCATAATATCGAGTAAAAAACATCTTATACCCATCACACCCTCATGAACACATTCACTCATGAACACCCAAAAGTGATCATTTGGACGAGCCCATGACATTCTACAAAACACGGCCGTTAGCAATATAGCAATGCTATTCTGAGAAAAAGTTTGTCGCTGTGAGTAATGTTAAATCTTTTCCGAGTTAGTGTACTTTTACTCTTCGATAGCTAAAGGGGTTTCTGCAGAGTCTCATCCATCTCACTGAGTAATTTGTGTATTCCTCATAAGCTTCGTGATTATTCAATGACTGATCTAAGATTTATGTACCACCCCGTGCAGTTAGTGATTACTCTAAGATTAGATACCACTAAGTAAGGTAACCTGTCGGTTTTCGCATATAGCTTCAGGGCTCTGTACCTTATGTATTTTTTGACCGCATCTATTCTGTGTGTAAAACGATATATTAAGTACTTGCTTCACAGTTATCTTCGTTTCATATTACGTAGGTGATCAAATAATCGTTGGATATCTTAATCGCTTGCGTACATGGTTCTTAATAGAATCTATGGTTTTCGATTGATGTTCATGAGTTAAAGATGAAATAACTTGAAATTTTTTTAAAAAATATATAAAAACTAACCATAAATATATAGGAATTATATGTAAGTTATATATATGCATTCAGACCATTACAGTATTTTAACAATAATTACAGTGCGTTTTTGTTTATTTCAATAATAGTTTTTAATTATATTAAATCACAATAGAGATAAAAGCTCTATTGTTATTTATTTTATATTCACTACATAAAAAAGTTAATATGAAAAATGAAGAAAGAAACTTATTTACACACTTAACTATCAATTTACGAACTACAAAAAGAGAAAAGAAACTTCAGCATTAATCTTCTCTAAGAGGAGTTCATGGAATTACTCCAGCATAGAATTTAAATGAATAGTTCCATTTTAAATGCACACAAGTTTTGATATTCAAGACTTAAATGTTACATTGCCTTGCAGTCGTGATAATTAAGTTCCTAAATGACACTTTTTATCTTAACTACATTTCCATTTAAAATATACGGAAGGCTAAAATTTTATCTAACAATGCCGGGTGTTGAAAAGAAACTTGCCGTCATTTTTCCCAACAGCGCAGCTTTTAGTCTGGCTTTTTTTCTGAATTATGGTAATTGTTTTGTGGCTGAGGTGAGATCTTAATTGCGTGTTTCCATGATGAGATTTGCATTTGAAATAAAAAGAAAGTCTTGCTTTAAACACTTAAATATCAAAAAAAGATACAAAACAATCTAAAAATAAATGGCTTCTTTTCTATTTATAAACTGCATTCTGTGCGATTTTTATAATTCGAGAAATGGTAGTTATGATTTCTTTTTAAGCATAATTTCCATATATTTGCTAGAATTCTACTAATTTAACATAAGATTTTATGTTTTAAATTTATTTATATTTTATTTTAATAAATAAAAATATATGATAAAATAGCTTACAGTATATTAAAATTCAGTATAAAAATTTAAAATTTTAAATTGTGCATTTTGTTAGCTTCGTTAAATAAATTAGTTTTTTTATAAACCTTAGTTTTTAAAATGAACAAATAAAATTTTTAAAAATAATGATAAAAAACTGTCTGGGTTGTCTGGGAAGGTGTCCTTATAACAAATGTGACTATGAGATAACATTTTGCACTTCCGTCCTTTTTTAAAAATGTTTTATAAAGACAGACTGTGGTAGCAAAAAGCCATTTTAAGCATAAAAACCACAAAACTATAAAAATGTATAAGAAAGGAACAAAGGAAATGCTGTGGTAGGTAAAATTATTTTATATGAAATTAAATTTGACTTTAATATTTTGTATGCCTTCTTAATTAAAACTATTTTACTGAGATTATTTTAACAAAAATACTATTTAAATATTTTATATAATATTGTTAACATTTGTTACCAATCTGTCACACAGAATATTTACAAATGATATAAACAATTCGAAGAGAACGAAGATAGCGTTGAGGACAAAAATAAGCCTGGAGGTTTATCGGGATCAACTCATAAACAACACGTTAGTGACATTAAAGATTTGGCCCTCAAAAATTGACAATTAGGGACCTCGTTAATGTATTTCATGTATTGTATGATGTATAGGATCAGTTCGGAGTGTTCAAAAAGATGTTTTGTACCAAAAAAATAAAAAGGCGTCAAATTCTATCAAACATTGCACACATTACTGACTATCTGGATAAGAAGAAGTATGATAGCTAAAGACTTGCATGACATTTAGATGACATGCAAAAAGATACCTAAGTTAGGGGCAGACAATTCTTGATTTCTTACATTTTGATAATACACTATCTCATGTTGCATTGGTGTTTCAAAACCATTTCCAACAAAACTCAACTCATATTGTTTCATAACCATACTGTGGAATATATTCAGTTTATAGCCACATATTCTTAATTTAATACAGATTGTTTTTGTTTATAGGTATATATATATATATATATTTCCATATATTTTTTTTATATTTAAAAATATTAAATTCAAAAAAATATAACTGAAATTTTATTATATTTTGCAGGAATTCCAATTACAATTCATTTATTTATTTTGAAGGAGATACTTTCGTTTGATACATTATGGATGCAAGTAAGATAATTAGTTAAAATTAAATTTAAATTAATTTATTAAATTAAAAACTAAATATTTTAATATTTTTTCAATTAATATTGGATTATATTAATATATAATTAATATATTATTAATTAACATAAATTTATAATATATATAATATATATTAATATAATAATGCAATATGTAATATAAATATTATTTATTTATATTGGTTCTCTTGTTTGCAGTATTGGCTAAGTTTGAGGATACAATTCAATCTATTGTTAATTTAGCAGAATCCATAACACATCCAAAAAAGAAGAGCACTGATGCCTGGGCTGCTTTAACAACACTTGAATTGATGCTAATGGCAGATGTGGCTTTGTGGCTATACTATGAGAGTGCAATGTTCGCTGCCAGAAATGCTACAAAAAATTAAATTCGAAGGACTTTTCAACAGTAACTAATGTTTCAAATGTTATAGCTGTGAACTATATGAGTTCCATAATTCTTTAGAAAATGTGTACACGTTTCATATATATTTTATAATAAATTAGTAATGAGTTAAAAATAATTTATGATATCTTATTTAAATTTTAATTTGTATTTGTATATGGTAAAAGAAGAGAAAAAATAAATAACTG
>NC_051847.1:194127195-194135921 GCF_002237135.1 Teleopsis dalmanni | reverse complement strand
ACACAAACAACATAAATTACACAAGGAATATTATAATGAATTGAAATTGGCGTTATATCAAAGATTCACTTTTAAAACTAACATTTTATTAAAGAAAAAGATAAATTAATAAAAGTTTGTCTTTTGCGGTGCACATAAATGGAGATATATATAAAGAGCAGATGAGATTAATTAAAATTTTTAGACAAATTATTTGAGAGACAATTTTTTCCAGTTATTTGGTAAAATTTCTTGAATCAAATATGAATTAATTTTAAACAATACAGCAGTAAAGTAATATCAACATTTTGGTTATACAGTCAAACCTCTCTATAAAGAAGTCGTTGGTGCCTGCAAAAAACTTCGTTATAGAGAGATCTTCGTTATAGAGTTCTTCTTTTTTATAATTTATTATTTTATTTAACTTGAAAAAGTTTGTTCTTTTTGCTTGTTTGGACATTTTAACTTTTTCCTTGTCAAGAAACATTTCCAACATGTTATTAGACTTAAAAATTCCTCTCCAGTCGTGACCCAAAAATGTGCTCTTCCCTATTATAAACCGAATAACATATCCACAAGCTCATATCGAGTATGACACAGCTTGTATATTCGTTATAGAGAAGTTGATTTGTATGCAAAAATTTGATTGCGTACTTGAAAAAAATTCATTATGGAGAGGAATTCACTATAGAGGTTTACTATAGAGAGGTTCAAATATATGAAAAAATTTGAAAAATCGTTGTGTATTCAACAAAATTTCGTTAGACAGAGGAATTCGTTATAGGAAGGTTCGCTACATAGAGGTTGGACTGTACATTATAACAATAATACCATAAAATATCGACAAGTTCCAAGTTATATATAAAGTGAATATATAATTGAGTATATATAATTGGGTTCATTAATATTAATTTCTTTTTCCGAAAGTGTCGCCTCTTATAACGAAAAGAAACATTTGCAAACTTAGAAGGGTTCGAATAGAAATAAAAAGACAACAGCAAAAATTTTAGTTAATTTATTGAAATTTGGCTGGCCACACAACGCTGTTTCAAGTATTGCCAAGTACTCATTATCAATGGTCTTAGGAAATATGCGAATTTTGTAGTCCGCACAAAATTTGTTTGGACTTAGAAACGATGACTAATCGTGTTTTTTCATAAGCCAAGGCTGCACAAATTGTCAATGCTTCCGAATTTTTTTGTCACTTTTTATTTTTTAAGGGTTCATTTAGAATTTTTCTTCTTTAAAAACCAATATTTTATTAACATATTAAAGTCAAGTTTTCCATTGCTTTGAAAATCAGAGGTACTAGTATTAGAAGTATCAATACCAAAACCACCATTTAAATGTTAAAACTTTCTAAAATCTTATGAATTCATTAATTATATAGTTTTTATATAGTTCTGATTTCAATTTCTATTATAAAATTTTTTAACTTTCACAGATAGATATGAACATTCGAAAATTGACTATATATATCCGTTTTCATAACACTTTAGTATATAGTATTATATATATCAAAATCTGTATGAATAATATGCAAAAACTCAATATAAATAATATACATTTATATATGCTCATATATACGTACATACAATAATAAATATGTTCTTTAACAGATACCAACAAACATCTTAAATGTTAAAATATTTCAAGAAAATTAACATTTTACAAAAAACTTTCTAAAACTGATATTTAATTTTAGATACGGAAGTGACGTAGGAGAAGATATTTTTGTGACATGTCATTCAAAGTTTCAGCTCACATACTCAATTAAAAATTTAGCTTGAAATGTTTTCTACATTTCAGAAGCAAAGAAAATTAATTTTAATGATTAAAATTGTGTGTGAAGCGTACGAAACTTTCAGAAAATTAAGGTTTAGTACATTTTTGATGATGCACGAATAATTTATGTAAAATTTTATCTTCAAGATACAGTTAACGCACTTATTTTAATTTTTCGTTATATTTAGAAAATATTTTGATCCTAATTTTTCAAACTTTTTATAAACAAATGCAATATTTTTAGAATTTGCATCTACAGTTTTTCACAGTCCTGAATATGGATGTAGTTTCTTAGCGACATCCATATTCAGGGCATTTTGTAGTAACAAGATTATGATTAGAGAATATATGTTTTATTCAAATATCAATATATCAATATCAGATATCAATTTTAAATATATTATTCGTTAACTGAGAGTGTTATTCGGAATCATGAATATCATATTGATACAGAGTTATTCATCTTACAGCTCTTAATCCATTATCTATAACTTCTCGGCACATAACTGAAATAGCCTGACCAAAACATATGCGTTGAAAGTTTGATTTTTTTTGTTTTTTAAGTTTACTAAAATATATGGAATTTAAAACGTGATATCAAACTTCCTGTAAATTTTTAGCACGGCAATGCCAAAAATTGTGAGGTTCTAACCATGTGTCTTCCATATGAGTATCTGAATTTTATTGACATTGATCTATAAACGAAAGTAATATCTAGGTACGCAGCTTCTATCGGATGATAGATGTTATCGTACTTCTATCGAGTGAAAATAAGACTCAATAAAATAGGTGAAATAGTACTATTTGTCAAGGAAAGTGGACTTAAAGAAATACTATGAATGCATGACAAAGACACAATAGATCTGTAGGTCACGATGCAAAGCCCACAACATAATAATAATAATGTCTTCAACTTGTATTGCTATTATTGTGTTATCATAGCAATCTACACACTTAATATATTTTTTATTTACCTAATTGGTATTAACAGTATATCACTCAATGAAATTTAAAGTAATAAATATAGTTTAAAAAATTAATTTTTATTAAATAAATAAAAACATTGAATAAGGGATCTAAAACACAAATCATTGCTTATAGAGGATTTATATTATAAACTCCTCGCTTGTAAAAAGTTAAGCTAATCTCATTAAAATTTTAAAACAAAAGTAGCTTGAATTGACTTTTACTCTTAAATTCTTTAAATGTTTTTAAAAAGATTTGAAATATATTTTATTTTATCCGCACATGCGCGGAATAATTGAGAACAAAATCGGCCAGCACGTGACTTTTGTTTACAATGTAAACAAAGCATAGATGTAAAAGCTGAAACTGCTAAAAGGGATTCAAAAGGATACAGCAGTAATGCAGCATATTTTTAATGTTCTTCACTCCATAGTAAATGTACGTAAATCGTAAAATCTCAGTCAAGAATGAATGCAAGAATGAAAAATGCAACTGCAACCCAGTTTTGCGTTGCACATGGATTTACTAAGTCCAACTAAAAATGTTCTTGTTTTTTTGTTTCATGGACATGTAATCGCTTCAAATGGTGAATTGCAGTGTTCTTGAAAAATCAAAGAGTTTTTATCTATTTTGCAGTACCTGAAGCATTTACATGAAGGACATCACATTGCTTTGTAAGCCAAAAGATAATAGATATATAAAAAAAGAAAAAAAAAATTATCTCTAAAATGCAAATCTTGTGCTCAATGCAGAGGTTACCTTCTTCCAGCAGTTTTCTAATGTGAAAGCAAAAAACTTTTGATTAGAAAAAATATTTTTGAAGGTAGTTTTTTAGTACGTATAAAATACTGTACTATACCAAAATCCTATTCAAAAGTTTCATTTTATTTAAAACTGTACTCAGCACTACAGGGTATGTGCTTAATTTGTTTATAAATTTTCTGTAAATAGAAAATATATGTCATATGTTATGTATAAATATTTATACATGACTTGGTATAAAATATTATTTTTTTTTCTACTGACCATTTTATTTAAATAAAGAAGTTATGAGTTTTAAATTTTATATAAATTTTTATTTGACTTCATATTAATTATGACAATGGTTTCATATTATTTATACTTCATAATATGTAGAGTACCTATTATTTATTTTAATTTATCTGACATTATTAAATATTCAGATTTACATTTATAGCACAAATCAGCTGTTTTTTGACTCTACATGAATTTTAATCAAAGATATTTAATAAGTAAAACTCAAGTAAATGTGCACTACAAAATAATGACTCACTCTCAAAAACTTTTTGACCTTACTCGATCTTGGGCACGGGAACAGAAAATAGTAAAAATTTTGCTGAGCTACAATTTTAAAGACACTGTACACAACAATGTTGTCAAATTACAAAACGAATTAATTATTGAAATTATTATTGAATTATTGAAAATGTTTTGGAATTTCGTTTTTTTTAAATCAAATGTATATATTTTGTGATAGGTTATACTTGTATAAGTCCCTATAATATTCTAATTGCTTATCTTCGTATTCCTTAAGTGCCAAATAGATTTATGCAGTAATTACCAAACTGTGGAAGCACTTAAAATTAAAATGCAACCCTGCATTTTCATAGCACTTCATAACTAGTTTTATTCGTTAAAACTAGTGAAACTGTTATAGAATGATACAACCATATTAATGTAAACACCATTTAAGTATACACATATAGAGTATGTATAAATACATTTTTTACTAACATATATAAAATGCTATATGATAATGTTGGAGTATTAAAAAAGTGTTTAAAATTTTATCATTAATTCCAACATGAATCTGCATATATATCAAGTACTAAACTAACCGTTTAGATGCGACTTAATTTACTATTAACTTACTTAGTCCTTCAGCTTTTATGACAGAGCTAATTTGCAAGAAAATATTACTTGATTCTAGTTTGACAATTCGAGATTTCTGAGCATGTTACTTCGAAGTTAAAATATTTTGACAGGTAATCGAATTTTTTATACCAGGTCAACTAATCCAAAAATAAATATATTTTTACAAAACTAGTTGCTGAATTTCTGATTATTTGTGCTCTTCAAAATTTTATTATTGAAGCTGATAAAAAAAATTTTTAATAATTTCTTGTGGTCGCATTCACCGAACACACATTTGTTCACATTTCATCGAAGGAAACATATGTTTTTGAAACAAAAACTTTTTGTAAAACCAAATGAAATCAGAAGTGTGGAAATCAATTGAAAAATCTAATATATGGTAAATTTAATATATTTATTACATACAATATATGTTAGCAAACGCAATATATAAAAGAAATTAATATAGTTTTATCACCTTTGCGCAAGATAATATTATAGATAAGCAAAAATATATGTTTAAATAGAAAATTAATTTGGTGTGACCATCTCAAAGCAAATAGCAAGTCAATTGCAAAACCACTATAATAGCTATTTCGATATGACTAAAGCGCGGTGCTGGCTATCATTTTTGAATGTCTCTCAAGTTGCGTTCTCTCTTGTTCAAATATATTCTAGCGACCGAACTTGAATATGCTCACATTCAAAAGTTGTCATTCAATCAAAATTTTTGAAGAATAGGGGTGTTTACTCACGCTGTGTAACCATGCAAAAATGTGCTTTTGAATAACAAATACTAGTTTTTGGGTGACAGACTATCATGCACAATATGTTGGTGAGAAGCTGAATGGTGAGCACGCCAACATGTTGATTGCTTGTCATTCAAAGGTGCAGACTATCATATTTGAGTGTCGTTATTAGATTTTCTTTCTTGAATGATACTAAAAATGCTTAAGACTGAGCGTTGAATCAGTATCAAGAAATCGATTAATCAGAAAATTTCGTCTTCGTCTGTCATTTAACCTGAGTGTTACATATAGTAGATACTATACTTGATATAAGTGAAGATTCTAAATTTATAGAATACATTTTAATAATTTCATTTAAGTATTTTAATTTTAACTCAATAATTCTGTTAAATGTTTGACGCTGCAGAATATTGGTTATAGTCCATTGCATTAACAAAGACCTCTGTACAACAAGAAATCAAGTCACTGGACTTGAAACTAACATCATTGGTATTTTGATCACCCGATAGTTAGTTCTAAAAACTCTGTGTGAACGGAGTTGAGTTGAGTGTCGGTAGAGCTAAAAATATCTTTTTAATAGTTATAAAACTTAGTAATATATAGTAAAAGAGAGTATAAGCTTAACTTAAATGTGTTCATGGATTTTAAAATTGGTAAATGATATACAGATTTAATTATTTATTTACGTTTCTGTTTTAAATTTGCCATCGACACATAATAAAAATAAAAATAAAAAATTGTGTATATCTGTTAATCAGTTTTAGTGCGAAAAAAGTGTAATGTACATTTCAATCAAAATATTATTTTGCTACCATATAAGAGCATATCTATTATTAAAAAGTCTCGAACTTCAGTTTGTTTACTTTTCAGTCGCAAAATCGTTCGATCATTCACGACTCATTTAAGTTGTTACTTCTCTTGAGTAAATAAACAAAAGATTCAGAGACCAATTAGCGATAAAAAAATACATATGGAATTTGAGACTGACAATGCAGTCTGAAGCAAAACAGATAAATTTCTATTCTATTTGTTTATTTTACAAGCAACTCGTAGTAGGATCGAAGGTCTTTAGAGTTTAAATTTATAGTTGGAATTATAATACAATTTCTGCTGATTTTAAAAATTAAAAGCTTGAGAGATTTTATTCCACCTTTTAAATTAAATTTAATTGATTGGTATAACTAAAAAATTTTAAAGAATGAGAAACTAATATGTATCTAGAATTACGGACATACAGTCGATTTACTTGAGTGCTGAGTCGTTGCTATAGATACATTGTCAAATTTAAAACTTTTTAGTCAGATATTTAAAGAAATTTTAAATTTTTATAAAAGTAAAAATTATTAACGTCAAACGTTTCAAATTGTATTTTATTAGCACATAATCTTCCTAAGCCGTACTGAGAATTTTAATCAATTTAACCACAATTTACAGAATTTGGTAAGTATTCGACTTAAAACTTTTTAAAACATTACATTTTTAATTATTTTTGCATTTTAGCTCACTGAAACCAATATGGATGAAGGAAATACATTGATAAATGTTGCACATGTACTTGAAAGTATTTCAAATGAATTGATCATTGAACAAAATAAATACAGTCCAGATTATTCGC
Organism: Teleopsis dalmanni; assembly: GCF_002237135.1. NCBI lineage: Eukaryota > Metazoa > Arthropoda > Insecta > Diptera > Diopsidae > Teleopsis > Teleopsis dalmanni. The sequence continues at coordinate 194,128,952 of NC_051847.1, read as the reverse complement.
AAACTGCTCATCATTGTGTTGCACAGTGGTATTATTATCATCGATCAAAATGGTTCAAGTACGAAAGAAAATTGAATGCACGTATCGAAAAAGCTTACCAAGAGGGTGCAAAACGCATGTACATTACTTCTGGACCTCACCTGGAATATATTGATTTTAAGGCAATGAAGGCTGTATGCGACAGTGCACATATACCAAATGCTTTCTTAAAACGTGAGGAAGTTGCTTCAAAAGCAATTTCACCACTGCCACCGCTATCAAAATTTGTTATACCAGGCTTAGCTATTGCAGTGGCTAATGATATTGTTAACAAATCATTATCGTTCTTGGATAATCGTTTTCCTGATCTTATTGATACCACCAAGGAACGAATTCAAAAAAAACAAAATGCTATTATGACCTCAAGTAAATATTCGGATAGTAAAATGAATTCATCTGGCTTTGATATCAAAAAAAATGGAATTAAGACTATTAAGATCAACAAACCAATTCACGGATCTCTTATCGAACGTGGAGGCAATGAGCTGTATCGACTAACAGACATTTTAGTACGTGCAACTGAAGAGAATTCGATTGCTGTTGGTGCAGAAACAATTGAATTGTTGGAATCCACCAAGAAAGAATTGGAATTATTAAATGAATTAAGTTATTATTCTTTTGTTAAAGAGTAAGTCCATTATGTAAATTTGAACAACTTTTTATATCTCATTTATAATTTTATTTTTCATTTTTACTTAATTCAAAAACAATCTAAAATTGTTTTTAAGTATTTAAAGTTACAACATTTACTACAGTTACAACAATTAAAATATTAATAAACATTAATATAACTTGTTTTTTTATTTATATATTATAAAACCATTTTTATAAGAAGCATTTGCATAATATAGTTAGGGACCCTTTTTCATTGCAAAAAGTGAAATTCCCTAAAACCACATCATCTTTAATGTGATACATCAATGATGAATAGATGGTAGATGTGCATCTATAGGCAGAATACGCAATTTATCATTAACTATCCGTACTGATGGTGCGAGATCTCATTATTTTTTTTTTTATTATTACTTATATTTTTTTCTGAGTAAATAATTATTATTCATGCATATGGTGCGGTATCTCATTACTTATTTCATGAAAATAACCTCTGCTTCTGTTTTACTATTTCCACAAAAAATATTCTTCTACTGCCATGTCATACATCTAATCTGGGCATACATCTTAATTTGGGAAACCATACTGTTTTAGAACACTTGTTTTAATAACTCTTTGATTTCTGTGACAATATAATATGAAACGCAGTTTTCTTAAAAATTCTTTCGATGTATATATACATATATCGGAAAAATAAATCAGGAACTGGTTATTATGATATTTCGTCATTTAGTTTGAACCGATTTTAAGGAAAAGCGTAGAATTTTGTAAGTACTGTTAACAATTAGTCTAAGAAAATATAATAATAAGTCAACACATTATTACAACCACTATGAGTTTTTTCTTGCTGGTTATTTTTGGTGGCAAATTTAAAGTCAGAATATCTACATTTTCTTTTAAATTTAGGCATGACCAAAAAGTACCAAAATATTGTAAAAATACGAAATTGGCAATACTGATGTGATAGTCTACATAACATGCACTTTCGCCATAGACCGAAAGAGCCAAATTTGCCGCGTTGGAGAGGCTTTACAGAACATGGCCCTTACAAATATTTTTGAAGTTCTATATAAAACTTTATAGCACAGCATAGGACTACTCCCTTA
>NC_051847.1:194121079-194127095 GCF_002237135.1 Teleopsis dalmanni | reverse complement strand
AATCAATTACAAAGTAAGCCCGTCTTTAACAAGTAAAGAAGTAAGAAGCATGCATTTATATGAAAGCAAATAATTTCTAACAGCAGATGGCTTATTTGAATTTAATATTTAATAGTTTAAAATCTAAGAGATACTGCGTTATTTCTGTGGTGAACTTTTTAATAAAAGACAACAACATGCAGGCATCTGTATGCAATCTGGTCACATTCCGATAAAAGGAAATTCAAAATTCTCATTGAGATACCCTGTAGAGATATCAGTCTTTTGGTAGGTTTACTTATAGATTACTGTAAACTAGGAAACCATGCTAGAAGGTTAGGTCTTCCTTTCAATTAAACTTGTTGCAGCTGTGTGGAAGACGATGAGAGTGCCTCTCATCTACTATGTTTTAGCCGAACTCATTCACGGCAGTTACTCAGCACTTTGCGAGTCCCCTTTCTTTGAGGATCTTGATCAATTACAAGATCTGATACTCAATAGCATTTTAGGCTTCGCCTAAGGTTCTAGGTGGCTTTAAACCTTGAGTTTTCTTACATACACGGTAACACAATAGGCCAATAGGCTTAAGGGGATCCACTAGGGATCGCTGGTATAACCTAACCTAACCTAGCTCCTCTATTTTTTCTGTAAGTTGTGTTATATACAACAACAAAGGATTTTATTATAAATAGCAAATAACGTACTTCATCATTCAATTATTTTAAAAAATTTTAATAACATTTCAAATTTTTCTTCATAAGAACCGAAGAGCAGAAGAATGATATTCCAATGGAATACGTAATGAAGTTTTGTTCTATATGTATTTTTTTTATTAACTAATAAAGAGTTTTATATTAAAATTAGGAACCTTTTCAATCTATTTTGCAGGTGCATATTTCTTAATGGGCGAACTTTAAGAAATATTTTTATATATTTCTTTGGATATTCTTTTAGGGGAAGATAACTCCATTCTATATGCCCCCACTGACTATGCCGTTGCCTCTGCTTGGTTATAAAACATTCGACTTTTTTTCCAAAATTTGGAGTAATGACCAATGAAATGGTTTAATGAAATTTGGAACCAAAAAGACCTTTTAATTAAACTAACTGGAGATCTTCGACTTCCTCAATTAGTTATGTTACTTGTGATATATATTTTCTTCAGTAGCGATTATAGTTTTAATTTATAATTTATATATTACTACACTCAATGGTCACCGTATTTCATTAAAAATATCTTTTATTGGTTTTTATTGAAATAGAATATAATTTATAAATTTTCCAAGAATTTCAAATTGAAGTTATGGCTAAAATCATTTACTTTTTTAATGTATCTTATTTATTCCTTTGATGATGTAAAAATAATTTTGTCAAAATTTCAGTAAATAAGACTTAGTTCGATGGTGAGGTCCTATGCTCCACTGTGAGTAGAGGACTGCAGTAAGTAAGTAAGTTTAATGGTAAGAAGTAAAAATGAAATCGAAATTGTTTAAATTATATAATATATTTGTATAATATAATAGAAATAATTTTAATAATGTTATATATTTATATGTTATATGAAAAATTGGAGCATGTTCAAATAAAAATGATTTATTGAAATAAATTTGATATCAAACTAATTGTAATTATATAATGATTATATATTTATAAATATGCCTATCATGTAATACATTATGTGGGTGAAAATCATTACACATATTTTCACAAAATTCACAAAATTCTGGGTCAAGGTAAGTGTGCAGTCATGTGTATTTTTATCCAAAAAAAAATCTGCCAAAATCCTTTCACAGTAGAATATCCTGCCACAGCTTTCCACTGTTGTGCCGGTTAATCGAAATAAACTCCTTTAATACTCGTACACAAGTAAATGTCAGTGGGTGCCAAGGTTAGTTACTGTTTGTTATCAAATCTGGTATATAATTTATCATGTGAGTGTCGTTTAAAGATTACTTAAATTTTTGTGAAATTATTAGGAAAGGATATTTAGATACTACATATACCTATATGTAAGTAAATGACGCAAACTGAAATAAAATTTTCTTACTTCTGATATAAAAACCTTCACAGCCATTTCTGTTTGGTTAATAATTGATTTGATATTTTCCTTTAAAGAGAAAAAAGAAATAATACTATTTATTAAATAAAATATGATTTATTATATTATAATATTAGTCGTTATACAGTTCAAATAAAATTTTAACTTCAACTAGTTTTGTTTGTAAACGCGTTTATAAGACAGTCTATCGTTCTATTGGACTTATTGTAACAATAATAGTACATATAAAAATTTTTCAAAAATTTATTACAAATAAAAAAATAATAAATACTATATATATAATAATATTTATTAATATTTATTGATTTATTATTTATTAAAAATATAATAATATATACATAATAGTAACCTAAAACGCTTTAAAGATTGTATAGTACAATCAAAAACTAACATAAAAATTGTTACGGGATTACTGACCGGTGACTGCAGATTGAATAATCACCTATCGAAGTTAGGAATTCAATCCAACTCAGACTGCAGATACTACAGGGTAGAGAGAGAAACGGCATACCATGTGCTTGGGGAGTGCCCGGCACTGATGCATAAGTAAAAAAAACACCTAGGAGGGTATTTCATGGATCATAAGGATTGAAGACTGGGGAAGATAGGATCCATACTGTCTTTCATTAAAGAAATCGGACTTGGAGAAATACTCTAACCCGACAAAGGGGCACAATAGATCTTTTAGGTCGCAGTGCACGATCCCTTACTCAATAATAATAATAAATACATAATAGTAGTTATAGTAGTTATAATTATTAAATGGGTTGAAAAGTAATTTTATGTGATCTAGCAGTGCATCTAGTATTGCTTGTCTAAAATATTATGCAGGGGGTCTGGTATTAAGGCAATACATATGCATATGTATTTAGAAGTTACAGTCTTGGTTTAAATAACGAAATTAAACATATATGAAGAAGAAATTTAATTTTAATACTAATTGAGATAAAGAGTGATAAGGAAACGTCCCTCAATTCCAGCCAAGCTCTATGTACAATTACTAAGACATTGAAATTAAAATTCAGTTAAGTCAATTCAATTAAAATTATTATTTTAACTGAATTAGCTAAATTTGTTTAGGTTAAACAAAATGTATCTGAAATTTAAGAAATCACATTTTGCAGAACATAAAAGAAATAAACGCTATAAAAGATTTTAGTTAAGTTTTCTTCCTGCGGTAAGAAAGTTAAAGAATAAGAAATGAAAATTCTCAAAAAGAGCTTAAGGTTTTAGGCAACTGTTTACATTTGTAAATCCATTTACATTTCTTTATTGTTATAATTTTTTTTTTTTTTGATGTTACTTTTGTTCTCAACTTTCATTAGATACTTTAATATTTGGGCATACCTAAAACAACAATAAAAAGTATCAAGTTTACGAATGATATAGTCAGCACAGTGACCCTCTTACAAAGGCATTCCTTATCTTAATGTTTACATTAGCATAAAAGTAACAGAAGTGTACTTTTGTGTCATGTCCTTTGACCTTTTTACAATTGTTATCACTTTTACACCTAATAAAACTTATTTTCGGCTAATTATGAATGCGAAATGTTATATGCATTATATTATAAATTTAATAAAATTCAGTTTTTTTTGTGAGATTTTTTATTTTTTAAATATTTTTAAAATTATAAAAAAGACAAAAGTATTAAATTATGTCATAAAATAAAAACTTAAAAATTACAATTTTTTTCTTTATATGTATTAGCTTTATATGTTTTATATTTCTTACACACACGTTCTTATTGTTACTTTTGGGCGCAAGCATTCACTTATTCGAAATACATTCTATTGCTACTTAGAAGTTTTATTGTTAAGATACATATAGTTAAAATATGCTAGTCGAGTATACAAATTTGAATTATTAGAGGTGAAATTAAAGTGTTAAAGTGTACTTTATTCCTCCCTGTTTTTGTCAAAATAATTGCATTTAATATTTTTCAGAGAGTAGGAGCAAACTTCAACATGTAGTAATGGATAGAGTATGACATGAAAAGTATCTGTCTGATATGTCATTATTTATGCTTTTATATTTCTATATATTTTTTGTGTTACTTAAACCTTTTTTATTTTCTTTGAAAATTAATAAACATACTATAACTATATTTTTTGAAACTTTTACCAAAGATTTTTTTCAAGATTTAAAATTTACATCTATAAATATTTTAAAAGAAACGATAGTTATGATGAAACACATAGTATAAGAATATCGTTTAATAAACTGTTTCAATAGTTTATTCAGGAATATGAGGTAGCTCATAAAATTAGAATTATATACTTTTACAATAATCGGATATACTATTAAAGTAATAAATATTCCCAAAGACCACTTATGGCAGATATTTGGCGGAATCCGTAATAGCTTATTTCTATTTGTCACTTGGTTAACATTTTTGCCTTTATATAAAATTTTCATTACGATTCTCCCTTTATTTTTTTGAAAATAGATATCAGTTGGATATAGGAATAAAATATTTAAGTAAAAAATATACTATTATTCCAAATTATGTACATTATATGTATTATAGTCAAAGCGTTCATTAATATTTTTCTTTAGGCGCTACAATTATCTTGTTTGATATCTTTATATTGTCTAATACTATATATCTAATATTGTATCTGTATCAATCATAGATTATATCTGCAATCATAGATTATATCAGTACATATCCTAGCCATCGTATATACTGAGCATTTAAAATAAGTTAAATATTTTTGTGTCCATCATTTGCATACGCTCATTTTCAATAAATAAAAATAGAGCCTAATTTGAATGGAACTAAAATTTTCTACACTTGGACCAAGAATTTTCCATATAACTTTTCTTTTAAACATAAGCAGTTAATTAACCTTACCATCTTTCAATTCGAGGCTTCTTATCCGTAAATCAGAACTGAGAGCATAATGGTTTTATATAATATCGTTTTGTTACTTTATTAAGAATACTGAACTTAAGAAACCATGCTTATAATGTTTAGGAAGTATTTACCAGGCGCTGTTTTTTTCTTAGTGAATATAAAGTCTTGATCGCTATTCGTAGTAAAAATAACATCCAAGTATTTAACATCCAAGCACTGTTTTCAAGTTATAAGGTCCTCCTACTTGCAGATTATTTATACTTTGCGGCGTCCTCATTTCTAACATAAATTTGGTGTCATGGACAGGAAGTCGAACTTCTTCTACTAATTCATACATATTCCGGAAAACCTTTTTTTAACTTTTAATGTACCTCGCTATTAGTTAGAAAGCTAGTCAGTTGATTTTTAGATTAAAGTAGTTTATCCTTAATTAAAAACTTTGGAAATTTTTAAAAGAAGTAAGACTATGATCCCAGAAGTCGTCTGGCAGAGTGATCAATATATGCACAGATTTCTCCGAGTAAAATCTTAATGATGTAGAGGGCAGAGTTTTACATTGCTTTACATTATGCATTATGTGTTTTCAACTTTTTCGGTTGAATAACCTTTGCTACAGTTCAACTTACCTCAATTAATAAACTATTGTTAGAAAACAAGGCATATCTAGAATTGCAGAAATATATCTTAAAGAGGTTTTCGAAAAGTAGTGAACTACAACAATAGAAATTCTTTTTTTTTTATAGTTTTTTGATTAACTGAATTTTTGGCTGACCATACAGCTGTTTCGAGTATTGCCAAATACCCATCATCAGTGGTCTTGGAAAAAATTCTTGAATTTAATTATTCGTACATAATTTTTTGAGACTGCAAGTACCAGGAATCGAGCTCGTGCCCTGCCTATTTCTTATATTTATGTAGTCAAACGATTGTGTAAAATCTTTGAAAGAATACACTTAACTTAAACATCTAGTTGAGGATAAAATATTATCTACTACAATTATTATGATCATTATTAATACTATTATTACTATTGTCATTATTATTTTCCTTTATTATTATGATATTGATTTTTATTTCATAAATCTGCATTGTTACTTTTCTGGTACTTTGCATTACTC
>NC_051847.1:194106240-194120979 GCF_002237135.1 Teleopsis dalmanni | reverse complement strand
ACTTCACTAAGTTGTAGTACTTCGATAGTAATTTTTTAATAATATTAATATCCATTTTGCAGGAAAAATTAACAGTGACGTGTTAAAAATATAAAAAAAATGGTCTACAATGTCAAAATATTTTTTTAATGCTCTATTATATAGTTCGTTCATCTTACCTCTTCATCTAAATAGCGTACAAGTGTGGATGCTATAACAGAATGATAAAGCTATACTAGCAGTTTTCGCAATAAAAGTTCCTTCGTTAGGAACACCTTCCTCTACGAGGTGGTGACAACTACCGTATATGAAAGCTGTACGAGTTTTATGACGACATTAATATAATTTATAATTATATATTAATGTCGTTATAAAAGTCGTACAGCTTTCGGATACGGTAATCGTCACCAACTCGTAGAGGACCAAAGATCTATATAGTTTCCATATATATAATTATATATAATATGATTATATACATTAAGACCGAAAAGTTTTCGGAAATTCTCATTTAAAATTCGCGCGCTGTATATTTTTCGATATTTTAAGTTATGTAGTTTGGCAGCACTGTCCTTAATTACTATGCCAAAAATGAGCGCGATCTGTCAGACAGTTCGTTTACGGCAGCTGTTGAAACCAGTTCACCTCAGTAGGGCGTTGCGAAAAAAACAATGGAAAAAAATATTGAACAAAGAGTTTGCATCAAATTTTGTGTTTCGAACGAAATTTCGTGTGCAGAATCGTTGCGAATGCTACAAAAGGCTTATGGGGAATCAGTTTTATCGAAAACTCAAGTTTATGAGTGGTACAAAGCCTTCCAGGACGGTCGTACGACCGTCGAAGACATTTCGCAACGCACTACTGAGGTGAACTGGTTTCAACAGCTGCCGTAAACGAACTGTCTGACAGATCGAGCTCATTTTTGGCATAGTAATTAAGGACAGTGCTGCCAAACTACATAAACTTAAAATATCGAAAAATATACAGCGCGCGAATTTTAAATGAGAATTTCCGAAAACTTTTCAGTCTTAATGTACATATCATTATGCACATATTATAACTCTAACAATGGTTTGACATGTGAATTAATATTTTTGCTCTTTGATTTCAGTTTGAAATTTTTGACAGCTAAAATTAGAAACAAAGCTCTAGTGTGAATCCACTATTATTCAATCAAAGCACAACGACATATGGATCATATTAATTAACTATATTATAAATACAAAGCATAAGCATGTATTTATAATAGTAAGAGAATGAAAGAATTTGCCATTTAAAAAATAATATAGACTTTTTCAAATAAAATCCAGCACACCTAAAAGTTCGCTTTACTATTTCTTTGAATAAACAATTAAATGCATTACAGATTGAAATTTTAAATTTCAAATTTTTTTAAAAAATATTTTATTTTTATTTCCATTGTTCTTTTAAGTTCATTTTTTTTAACTCATAGCATCCATCACATGCGCTTTTACCGCTACCACTTACACGTTCTTGAACCGCATAAATAGAATTTGTGAAATGGTTTCCTGTGAAGAGCTCTTGAGGCAGCGCACAACTTTTCCTTTTACTCATTTTACTCATTGTGCTATAAAGGTAAAACCAGCAGTAATATAATGAGGTCCTGAGAAATTGGTTAAGAATATAATGCTAAAAATTATGCACTTAACCTTGCTTTAAAAAATTTTTTGGTTGGAAAAATAAAATAATAGCAATGGAGAATAATTGCACCACCAGCTTTTTTGATTTATATAATTTTTTATATTTTTATTTTTTATATTTGTATGAAAAAACATGAATTTTTAATAAACGAATTTAATTTTAACAACATCTAAATACTAAAATAATTGAAAATTAATAATATTAAATTAATTATTAATTATTAAATAAATTTAATATTAATTTACTAAATTTTCTCTTCCATAATATCTTAACTTAATGAGGTTAGGTCACCTTTGAGGTTTATATTGTAATTTATTCCAGGTAGACAACATTTTTAATTCCTTGTTATTAGATATTTCCCCTACAAGTTGTTAAGTCTTCTACGTAATATAGACTGCTATGACATATGTACTTCTGTTTCCAGAGCTGCTCACATCACTTTAACCAATTTATTTTCATCAAGAACTGTTTTTCTTACACCTTTTCCATTTTCTTTTATTATTATTACCTTTTGAAAAACGATTCATTTTCTGTTAAAGCATAAAAATATGTTTATTTCATATTAAAAACACGAGCATTTCTGTGAAGAACTTGTAAATATGTAAGAAAAAATTGTAATTTTTTATGTGGTATTTAATCTGACAGCACTGTGATATTTATGTGTACATTAATTCTGCACTGGCATCAAAAAAGCTTTTTAAGTTGAGAAATACTTTAATTTTTATCCTGCTTTTTTATAATTCATACGAGATAAGGTACTTTGACCGCAGCACCAGTCTTTTGTGAATCGTTATCTTGTAGTACATCACTTCAATTTATGGAATAAAATAAAAGTTTAATTTACATTCCAAGGATTCTGTTTTACTTTTATCTTTTCGTTTAAAATGTTGATGATGGTAAATTATTAAAAGTTTTTTGTAATTAAAATTTGTGAAAACCGAAATGTTACAGAGTGAGCTAATAAATTCGTAATATTAAATATATAATCATTTTGCTAAATTGCAGTATTACTTATTTGTTTATCATATTGAGTATATACCAGTGTCGTATATATGCGAAGATATAAGATTCTCATCTCGCCTATAATATATCGGATCATTTTATTTTAAATATAATGAAACAGTTTTCCGAAACCCCCTATTATATGCAATTATGTATACGCCACTGATAACCACATAAATTCAAAATATGTCTCATTATATAAACTCAGGAAACTTATAGACTAATTACAAAAAGGGTTTGAATAGATTTTTAGTATATTACTAGACACGTGCTATTTATGATAACTCGACATATAATTTCAACTTCATTTTAATACCATGGGGTTGGGTTGGAGTGGCGGCCTTGTATCCCAAAAAGCCCACGTAAGCACATATAATGGCCCATTGTGGTACCACAGGAGTTACGTTGATTTGTATATAGATTGTAATCAGTATACATTCAACGTCGAAAAATATAATTACATATAACTACCATATAAGTACAAGAATATATATTAATTATTTGGATAAAAAAGTTAACTTTACCTCTATCGAAGCTTAATTTCTTTTTATAGAGAAATTAAATGACTAAATTTAAAAGAAGTCCTGATCAATATTTTTTTTCGTGATAACAAGAACTAAGAGTCCAACATATCTAATATTAGATAAACATACAACCTTTATCAAAAATTTTCAATAATTATCTCAGAAAATTCAAAATACAAGTTCTTTTTTGATAGTCGATATTATTCTGTTTAAAGTACCTTTCATTAACTGAAACATACAACCTTTATCAAAAATTTTCAATAATTATCTCAGAAAATTCAAAATACAAGTTTTTTTTTGGTAGTCGATATTATTCTGTTTAAAGTACCTTTCATTAACTGAAATCCACTTATATAAGGATATAATTCAAACTCGAAGCATTTTTTATAATCAGATTTTTGTGTCATCAGAGAGGCCTTCCATTTTATACAATTTCTTCTTGGTTGCCGTAATGCATTCCCGACGTGGTTTCTTAAGAACGAAAAGACGAATTTGATCCCTATTTGTCATATATATACATAAATTCACATATATATACATCGATAAATTGTCGATAAATATTTTTAAAAGATTTTATTTGAACCAATATTGCGACTATAATCTATTGTCATCATCAGGGTACTATAAAATTTTATTTCGGCCAGTATAGGCCAGAAACTTGCTGTTTTTTGCCATACTTAACATAACATATACATAATACAATAAAAAACATATGTCAAAAAAAGCATTTAACATATTTTAAGAGTAATGCCAATTTGGTTCAACCAGACTTAATGCTGTTTTTTTACAACTCTGAAAGCAAAAATTACAGCTATTGTAGTGTTAACTGTATAAGAAATATCTGAGCGACAAAATGCTCATAAAAACCGGCGTTCGACAGGGTTGCATCGTCCTGGACGTAGTCTTGGCAGAGGCATTGGGCCAAGGTGGTGGAATAATTTGGGGTCTTCAAGATAGCTTGAGTGATCTCGATTACGCCAATGACTTATGTCTGCTGGCACATAGATATAATAACATGCGGGACTTTAAATCAATGTTACCAAAACAAAAGCTTTGTGCATTAATGCTAACGTCCAAGATCCTTTTATTATATATCCTTTTATTATATATTGCTGTCTTGAGGATGTAGATTCTTTCTGCTATCTTGAAAGCATCATATCAGCAAATATTGGTTCCAGTTGATATTGAGAACCATATCAAGAAGACAAAACAAGCGTTTGGTCGCTTGTAAAATTTGGAAATCATCTCAGCTATCGTACCAGACTACAATACGAATATTTAACTTCAACATAAAATCTTCCCTGCTATATGGATGTCAATCGTGGAATACTACGCAAAATTATTAAAGTATTCTGGCCAAATACAATTTGAAATGAACATCTGTGGTCTTTAACTCAACAAACACCTATAAGAACCGAAATAAAAAAACGCAAATGGGAATAAGTCGGTCATACTTTGCGTAGTCCGACTGGTGACATCACAAGAATAGTGATTAAGTGGAACCCGATGGGTAGCAGAAGAAGGGGCAGACCAGCTCACATCTGAAGAAGGCAAATCGACATGGAAATGTTACACATGCGGAAAAGTTGAAACTATTTGCCACTAATCGTACCGAGTGGAAGATATGCTAACTATGCTACACTATGCTCCTCCTAGTAGTTAAAGGATTAAATATGTTTATATATTGTAGTGTTAAAAAATTTAGTCAACAATTCAAATAAGTATAATAACAATCAAATAAAAACAAATAACAAAACCGACTGTTAAGACGCAAATAGTACTTTGAAGGTTTGCTCACAATAGTCCAATATTACAAAAACGTATTCTCAACGACCCACTAAGATTGGAAATGGTTCTTATGTATTGTTCTACATATGCAGGTGAATTTTTATTAATTTTCAATCTATCTATCAACTACTTTATTGCACAAGATTGTTACTTTTGTATTAATCGTTAAACCGGTATCAAGTAAGAGTCTTCATGATAACAAATATTCCTTTCTCTGTAAAGGAATGACTTATTCATTAAGTCTACACCAACCCTTTTCAAATCTTCTTGAAATTCATTGTAACTGATGATAAATATCAGAAACTTGATGGACTATTATTTTATTTTATTTGTGCACTTATGTTACAATACTCATATAGATAGGGAATTTGACTACAAATTTGATGTGTGCACAAAATAAAACAGTTCCGTTTCCGTTTAAATCATTTGCATATTTTGGCAAATTTTCAAAGAAATTTCATTTATAAATGGCAATTTTTCACAATAAACTCATGTTTCACATATGTGAATAATTTACATATAAATAAAGTGAAAAAATATGAGAAGAGTAAAAAAATAAATTGAAAACAAACATTTTTTTAATTTTATATCAAAGTGCATATATGTATATGAATTCTATTCCACAAATTTACATATAGCGTTTATATAGTACTTATATTAAACAAATGTGAAAAGCAAGAATTTTTATGAAATGGAATGGTTTGTAAATATTTATATACTTTATGCATTGCTCTATATGGCAAATAATATTATTTACTTCAACGACAAGTATGAATTAGGACAATGGGAAGGTTTAACAATTCTCAATAATGGAATTTTTCCTTTCTTACTCGTATTATTGAAAGAAGGATATTGTTGTTAATTCACTTTAAATGAACGTTTTAGAGAAATGAAAGAAAATTATTATTCTTATTCGATTTTTTGCTCCTTTTGATTATAATGAACTTATTTGTTTACAAATAAAACGTAGCAACTTCAAACCAATTTTCATTTTAATTAAAATTTCTAATAGAAACGAAATCGCACTAATTGAAAATGTGCTTCACAGCACTAAAGTTGTGTTGCACAGCAAAGTGCTAAGCGCTAAGTCAAGAACACTTCGCACGTCATTGCAACTGCAACTGCAATTGCAGTTGCCGGAAGTTGAAAATCAAATATTTCCTTGCCACTTCTCGGCGGAACCAAAACACGGACCAACATTTTGTACTCGCATTCGTTTTTAATAAAATTTATATGCAAATGGCAACTTGAACATTACAATGAAAATTATTATTTTTTATTATTTGCTTTAAATTGAAATTTCTAATAGAAATTTTGCATTTTATTTACTGAACTTAATAAATTTTCACAATAAACAAGTTTTCGAAAATAGATATTGAAAAAGAAAAGTGTGAATAAAAAGATACATTTTTAAAAAAAAATGTATATAAAGTTTTATTTTAACAGTGCATAAAATCTCATCACAACCACAACTACATCTGAGGGCCAGCCAGTTTTCAACGTTTCAAAGTCATTTGATCTAAAATGCAAAATCAAACGTCAATAGCAGGGACGTACACAGGTAGGGGTAGAGCGGGCCCACTAGACTTCAATATTCCTCCCCTAATTTCGGCTCTGCTTACGCCCATGCACAATTTCCTCAAACCTCTAAATAAAAAAGATCTAAAATTCGGTGTACATATAGTTAGGATGTCAAGCAGACATGTAACCTGACGGGAGTGTAGAATAGTGTAGAATATTCATTCATATCAGCCAAAATCTAGAAATATATAGTCATATACATTGTGACCGAAAAGTTTCCGGAAATAAATAAAACGCAAAATTCTTTATCTTCATCAATATTTATTTTATCTCCTTCAAAATATGCTCCATTAGAAGCGATACACAAATGCCAACGTTTCTTCCAATCATCAAAACATTTTTTATAGGCGCTTTCCGGTATGGCTTTGAGTTTCCTCTGCGAATTCTGTTTTACGTCTTCTATGGATTCAAAACGCGTTCCTCTGAGTGGTAATTTGAGTTTGGGAAACAGGAAAAAGTCACACGGTGCAAGATCAGGTGAATACGGGGGCTGTTCGATGGTATTTATTGAATGTTTGGCCTTAAAATCGTTGATAATGTTGGCTCGGTGCGAGGGAGCATTATCGTCATGAAAAATCCATGAATTATCCTTCCACAATTGAGGCCGTTTACGGCGGATATTTTCACGCAAACGTCTTAAAACAGTCAAATAATAGGCTTTATTGACTGTTTGTCCTTCAGGGACGAATTCATGATGCACCACACCACGAATATCGAAGAAAACAATCAGCATTGCCTTGATTTTCGAGCGACTTTGGCGTGGTTTTTTCGGTTTCGGCTCGTCTTTTCCTCTCCATTCCGATGATTGTTGGCTTGTTTGCATGTCGTACTCGTAGACCCATGTCTCGTCACCCGTTATGATGCGTTCCATGAAAGTTGGATCGGAATTGGCACGATCAAGCATGTCTAACGAGACCTGTCCACGATGGTGTTTTTGGAACAAATTGAGGTGAATCGGAAAAAGCCGAGCGTTGACACGTCGCATACACAAATTGTCCACCAAAATCAAACGAGCCATCTCACGACCGATGCCTAGCTCTCGTGCTATCTCTCTAACACTCACATGAGGATTTTTGAACACGATTTCCTTTGCCTTTTCAATGTTTTCGTCGGTGGTAGAGGTCGAAGGTCGTCCAGAACGCGGCATGTCTTCGACGGTCGTACGACAGTCCTGAAAGGCTTTGTACCACTCATAAACTTGAGTTTTCGATAAAACTGATTCCCCATAAGCCTTTTGTAGCATTCGCAACGATTCTGCACACGAAAATTCGTTCGAAACACAAAATTTGATGCAAACTCTTTGATCAATATTTTTTTCCATTGTTTTTCGCAACGCACTACTGAGGTGAACGTTTCAACAGCTGCCGTAATGCGAACTGTCTGACAGATCGCGCTCATTTTGGCATAGTAATTAATGGACATGTGCCAAACTACATAAACTTAAAATATCGAAAAATATACAGCGCGCGAATTTTAAATGAGAATTTCCGAAAACTTTTCGGTCACAATGTATATATAGTTCTAATGAACTATGCTGACTATATATGTATATATCGATTTATCGAAGGCTGTTAATTTGATCATAATGGTCATAATGGTATCTTGTAATATCACAACTTTTTGATTTGTATCAAAAAATATAGTTTTCAAATAAATGAACTTGACATCCGACCACACTTACCCACTCTATCATCGGTTTCTTAAATAGCCACTCAAGCTAACGCAAGCATTTTCGAATATACAGTACCTCATTTTGAATTTTTTTTTTTTAACTTTACAAGTAATTAAGTTTTTTTGAATAAATAACACTGTGTTGTAATATCATTATTTTAAGTAATATTTAATAAACATATTGAAAACGTATATAATACTGTATTTCTTTTGAGAAGCTTTGTTTGAGTGAATATTATCTTATTTCAGCGACTCAACAGCGGAGGATACCCCAGCAAAATAATAACACACCAAAGAAAATGTGTTTACAATGCGTAAACAATGCTTATCGACAAGCAGTAAGAAACTATATTTTTGTTCCAATTTATGTTAAAAAATAGGAACATCAATTAATTTTAATTACAATTATTATTTTTGTTTCAGTAATACTGATTTAAATATGTAGATATAATTTTGTTATTGTTAGCTCTTTTGTTGGCTCTTTTGATAATTTTTCATATCCATCATTATTGAGAAATGAAGTCTATTATCATTAAGTCTATTAGTGAACATTATCATAGATAAAATAATAACTAAAATTTATTAAACGGTTATTAATATTATTATTTAGTATTATTATTACTTATTAAACGATTAAAATTGACAATTGAAATATTGAGAGAGAAGAGAGGATGCTTTGATAACCTAAATATTAATAATTTTAATATGTATGACGGCGGTGTGATAAATCAGTGACTTTTTGAATAAAACAAATTTTTTTCGGCAAATAAACATTTTATTTTTCTACATAATCACCTTTTAACTCGATACATTTAGTCCAGCGTTTTTCTAATTTTCTTATTCCCTCCAAATAATAGGTTTTCTCAAAGCTCTCAAAATACGCGTTTGTTTCGGTAATGACTTCTTCATTCGACTCAAATCTCTTACCGCCCAGTCATTTCTTTAGGTTTGGAAACAGAAAATAGTCGCAGAGGGCTAAATCTAAATCTAAATGCTGGATGGGGTAGCAGTTCGTATCCCAATTCGTGGATTTTAGCCACAATGCTTAATCAGCAAACGAAATTCATTTTTTTCCATTTTCGTAAAAATTCACGAGGTTGTCTGCTTTGAACGGCTATCAAATACCAACTGAACGACGTAGATTACTCAAAATTAGACAGTTACCCACTGGTAGATTACAGCTGACTGCAGCACTGTTACATTTGGAGTAACTGCGCGAGAAATTCAAAAAGTCACTGACTTATCAAATCGCCCTCGTATTATAAAACATCGAAAACCTTTTTTAATAAACCCAAAATAAACCCAAATATATATCAAAACAAAAAAAATTCGTACATGTTATTATTTCAAACAAGCTCAAAACTATAATATGTATAATACTTCTACTGCAGATCTCTTGCTATTTTCTAGAAAACAACAGTCAGAAGTAAATTTTAGTATTAAACTAATATATAGTTCTCCGACCTTCAAAGTACTAGGTGATTAATTGCTAATACAAAATATTGCCTATCAACGTGACTGTATTGTAGGAAAAGATAAAGCATACTTTCTTCTGAAAATACGTTTTTAACAGCATTATTACTATGACAAACTAGATCCATCAGCATTAAAAATTACTTTACTATGACGTAATTAGCATTTATTCTATATACATATATTATATTACAATCTTGAAATTATTTTTCAAATAAAGCATTCTATATACCCAAGTACTGTTGCAAAAATACATGTATCTTATAATTGCATAAATGAATTAAAGTTAGTTTAGTTTCCGCAAAACCATTCCATATATAAGCTCAAAAACTTTTTTGATATATCAATCTCTTATATAAAATACATAACTTAATGAAAATATGAATTATGAATGTATACATTTTGGTTGAAATTGTCTGCAAAGTTTTTGCCATAATGTAATAATGCTCGTCAGAGTTTATTATTAACAAAGTTCTTTCCCAGGATATAAATTAAATGTGTGATTATGTGGTTTTTGTTGAAACTTTTACAGCATTAGATTTGCTATTTTATTTCATGTCAAAAGGATATAAATTGTCTAAAATTATGATTGCATTGCGAAAATGCAAAGAACAGCAGGGCCCAAAAAAAGAGGAAGAGGATATTAGTAACAGCTGAAATTATCATTAGGTGAAATAAAAAATATACTAACATATTAAGGATCTCGAATAAAAATACAAGAGCAAGTTAAAGTTATCAAGACATCAAGTTTTAATCCAGAATATAAGATTTGATGATGAATATGTGCATTCAAAACTTGGTTGATTAGCAGAGACTTAACAAAATTTTAAAATTCAAACAAAGAAGATTTTCTAACTTTATCATAAAAAATATACATTCAATATTAGTTTCTTGCAAACCAACCGTTGGGAGCTAGAACCCCGTTCATTCCTATACTTGCAAAGCAAGAAAACCTCGTACAAATATTTGTAAGTATGCATACTCATATAAGAGACAATTGTATGTGAAGTTATATATGTTACTCAGTTTATATTTTCACAGTGGAAAAAGCGTAACATTCAGTTTTTGTAATATTTCCAAAAATAAAAACAACTAGTCCCTAAATCAATTGTATTGTCATTTGTAAGTCAAAATATTTAAGCGCACGCATACCTCAATCTAAATCAATTCTGTTCTATTATTTTTTTTTTGATTTCAAAGTCTCAGTGCTATCACTGTAGAATGTCTCAATGATGCTTTCTAAAGTGCCCAATGTCAAAATTAAAAACATGAATGTTTCGAAGTCAAAACTTTCAATCAAAGGCACTTAATGTCAAAATTATACGCCACAGCCTACAAAATACAAAACAGAATCCTTACTCCTTTGTCGGCTGCTTGCAGTGTATGAATGACTGAAATTTCACATGTCTATTGCCATTCCATTGTTATCATGATACCAATGATGCACATTGTTTGCTTTTCCTTCAGAATACAAAATACTGCAAAATGCTATAGCAATTCATTCGTCAAGTGTGCCACTCCAAGTGATTTCTCAGTGGCACTGTCTTAGTAGTTACCAGCACTAATGCAACACAATAGGATTTAGCCCTAAACAAAATATGTCATATCGAAAATTGTACGAAAATTCAATTTAAGTTAGAAAATTTTGGATACTATTTCGAATTTCAATCATATATGTATTATGTGAAGTTTTATTCAATTATGATAATATTTTAATTATCAAAAAGAACTCAACTATTAAACCACAAAAAAGTAGGCATATTTTTCATATAAAAATATTAAATTATCTTACACAGAACACAGAGCACTGTTATTGTGAATGTGGATCACATACATATAGAATTATCTATGATAAAAACGTATAACTATATGCGAGAGGCTATGTCAGTGGTACAACCAGAATTTCATGAAAAGGGTCCGTACTGTTGAAATTTCATAGAAAATGAAACCTGAAATATTTATCAATCTTCTACTGCGTTACTAACACTTTTAATTTAAATCTGTCTTTATAACTTCTTCACATATCAATCGGTCCATTATCTTAGTTCCAAAGCTATGAATATACATCTTGTTTAACGATTAAGATAATTCATTTTAATCATCATAACTACATTTAACCAGGGATTTTTCGGTTATCCAGGGTCGGAAACCATATTGGTGAAGATTCCTTGAACGTTTTACCGTACTTAATACGAACGACCTGGGTTTGTAAATAATTAATGCAATTAAAGACTAAAATGGGCCAGATAAAAATTTTGTTTGCATACTTTTAGATAGAAAATTGAAGATTCTAAAGTACTTAAAAATTCAATAGAGCAGATAAAGTTGCCAATGGTTAGAAACTATATATCTAAATATTTGAAACTTATTTCAGATTTAAACTAAAAAGTTTGGACATAAAAAGTTTCAATTGGCATTTACTTTATCTTGCCTTCTTTACTATGTAATTCAAAGCTATTGGACCAATGCTTAAAAGTATTATCAACTGTTTCTGTATAAATTACTTAACATCTATAATCACCAGCTGCTCACAATTAATTTGTTTTCCGACCTCTTGAAGAAACTCTAAAGTAGTCACTATCTGAGAAACCAATAAGGCTGTTATTAGTTTATGCTTATACAAGAAAATATCTCTTTTTAACAGTAAATATGATTCTAGAAAAACTCTAAGGAGAAGTTTGAATACTGAAATAAAAATATTAAAGGCTAAATGATAAAACATAACACATAAAACTGTGCCCTAAAGTTAGGGTCATACGAGAGCGGTTTGATAAGTCAGTGACTTTTTGAATTTCCCACTCAGTTACTCCAAATGCAACAGTGCTGCTGTGCCGTCAGCTGTAATCTACCAGTTGGCAACTTTCTAGCTACGTCGTTCAGTTGGTATTTGATAGCCGTTCAAAGCAGACAACCTCGTGAATTTTTACGAAAATGGAAAAAAGTGAATTTCGTGTGCTGATTAAGCATTACGATCCCAAATCGACAAATTGGGATACGAACTGCTACCCCATCCAGCATATTCTCCAGATTTAGCCCTCTGCGTCTATTTTCTGTTTCCAAACCTAAAGAAATGGCTGGGCGGTAAGAGATTTGAGTCGAATGAAGAAGTCATTACCGAAACAAACGCGTATTTTGAGAAAACCTATTATTTGGAGGGAATAAGAAAATTAGAAAAACGCTAGACTAAATGTATCGAGCTAAAAGGTGATTATGTAGAAAAATAGTATATCCTATATTAACAACTGTCCTGTCCTCCTAAGCCTAGAATAGAGCTTCTGTGATGAATTCAATAATTCATGAACGAATAATTCACATTTTTTAATTTAATCATCTCATAATTCACGTGATAACAACGATTTTTAACCAATGGCCAATATAATGAGACAAATAAAATCTAAATACCTTATATGTAATCTGCATCTCTTAATTCATTCATCTCAATTCACATCACACCATACTTCTCCAAACAATGACCTGTACACTAGGGCGCATAGAACCTCAATATCTTATGAGTAATCTGCATTTATTAATTTACTCATCTCTTAATTCCGGTCACAACAAAGATTTTTAAGCGATGGCCAGTATAATGGGGTGCCTAGAACTTTAACAATTCATAGGTAAATTTCTATTTCTTAATTCACCTAATACCTATTGTTCCTGTTGAGTAATATCATCGCTTGATACAATGAATGTCTGACTTATCCAACGCAACTGTGTTTCGTATTTCATTTGTGCATAAAATTTTGTTTGCACAAGTTCAAAGATTGATATTGGAATCAGAATATTGTATCCTCCAAATAATGGATATTCAAAACTCAAGTTTGCAAATAAAATATTAATAATGAAATATTTTATTTTACTAAAAATAAATCAAATACAGAGATTCTCATATCTCAGATTAATTACTTAATTACTCTCCATCTTTACATTACTAACCCCTCTACTTATGGGAGGGGATATTGGAATGTTACTCTCTTTCTTTACATTAATTACTCTCTATCTTTGCATTACTAACCCCTCTACTTATTGGAGGGGATATTGGAATATTAATCTCTATCTTTACATTAATTACTCTCTATCTTTACATTACTAACCCCTCTACTTATGGGAGGGGATATTGGAATATCGGAGTAAAAGGCTGGCAGTGTTCTATATGGCCAATATACTAAAGGACTGAGACCAGAATCATTTTTTTGTACTAGTAATTGACTCCAACCGAACAGAAGACTCTCAACCCCTTGAATGTTTATGTGATTGCCTTTCGTGGGGAATTTCCTAATATCAAATGGGGATTGAAGACTTTGACACACTCTATTCTGTTTCTGACCCACATCACAATTGTACAATCACATAAAATTTTACTAGAAATCTCATCTGGGAATATATGTAAATTACATTTCAGGGTCATATAACTCAATTTCGTTAAAGCTCAATATGATTTTCGGTCTTTTACGACTTCAATAGAGGTGTTATATGTCCTTTTGTTAAGTCTGACTACGCCACTGCTCTACATAATTTTAAAAAAATATATATAACAATTCAGTAAAATGTAGTTTAATGTTAAACCTTCTTTCAACATCGCCAAACAACCTGTTGTAGTACATAATTTAACAAAACTGGCACACATCGTAACGCAGCACAACACAGAGAGAACAATTCATATAGTTTTTTAGATTGAGGTTAGTTTTGTGTAAATAATGTTAGCCTTTGTGTTTTAGTTCCTTTTGTTGTACTAATTATAGTCTGAATTAACATACAAGTAAAATGGTTTGTTGGACTTTAAAACGATTAAACGGAAAAAATTACAAAAGGAAAATGCACAATGCAATTTTTAATTACAGTTAATACTTTTATGATATAATATTTTAATTTTAAAAATACCCAGCTTTTCTACTAGAGAACATGCTTTGTGAAATAAAACACTTATAATAATTTATGGTTATGTTTACTATATAATGAATGATATAAAGAGTATCAGCGGTTTTTTGGTGCAGTTTTTAATTAGAATAATGTGCTATATTAAATTCATTTTTAATTAAATTTATATTGGTTACTATTATTT
>NC_051847.1:194082168-194106140 GCF_002237135.1 Teleopsis dalmanni | reverse complement strand
GCGAAGCATGTCAGAAAAGATTATCAATCTTATCAAAGCCACTTACACTAATTTCAGCCATTGACTCAGCCATTCTGGTCAACTTTCTGGTCCATTCTCACTTCAAACTGGAGTTAAGCAAGGCTGTACTCTTTGTGTTGGCTTCTAGAACGCAAAGGACGCAAGGGCATATGGTACAATGGAGCCCGTTAATTTTGTTGGAAGATCTTGAATATGTAGATGATCTTTGGTTATTAAGTCATAGGTGCTCCGATCTTCAGGACAATCTCGAAAGAATTAACAACTACTAACGTAAAGTTGGACTAAAAATTGATACATCAAAAACGAAAATTATTCCAACGTTACGTTACAGAATATAAAAATGTTTAGAAAGAAACCGTTCGAGCCTTTATGTATCTGAGTAGTGTGGTAACTTACAGAAGCGGTCCAGACGCAGATGTCAAATCACGCATTTTTAAAGCAAGATCTGCGTATGTACAATTGTGTCTCACATGTAGTTGTACCCAACTTACCACCAAAACGAAACTACGCATATTCAACTCATATATAAAGCCTATCCTCTTTTACGGGTGTGGATTCAGGTGTTTGTAAACTGGTGTCTAAGAAGAATTCTGCGTACTTAGTGGCCCCAACAAATTTAGAACAATAATATATGGCACGTACCAAACAATCATAAGTATTGTATGAGATAAAACACAGCAAATGGAACTGGATCGGACACAGACTGAGACAATCAAATAATAACATCGCCCGACAGACTCTTTACTGGAAACCATAAGGTTCTAGACGTTCGCGGCACCAGCTAGGACTTGGAGGCGTACATTTAAAGAAGAAGTCTAATTAAACCTAGTATAATATTACTGTTCTGTGGATCTATGCTCCACTTTGGAATAAAGAAATTAAGTAGTAGTATTATCATTATAATTATTCTAATCATTAAAGCTGTAACAATTTATTTATTTCAGATATATCAACACAAGTAAAAAGTTTACTAAACCTAACCACTTTCATATAAATGTGACTTAAATTTAAGCAAAATAAAGTAAGCATATATATAAAAATAAACTTTTAACAGAAAATTTATTCAAAAGCAGGTCTGCCTTATTTAGTATGCTTGTACTGTTATACATATTCGTAATACATTTATTTATGATATATATTTTGATAAAGAGTACCATTTTTGCTAACATCCATCCTTGTGCAATATGCAATATTTCATACTATTATGGCAGTCGCTGACGGCTGCTCCCGGCATATGAGTAAGCTCTTTAGGTCGTTTTCTGTGTAAACTCGGTTAGACTTGTGTATATTGTGTAAGACTACCTAAGGCAGTGCGCTAAACTTTTATTATAAATTATAGTATGAGCAATTATAAAAATATGCTTAAAGCACACAAAATTATAACAAAGAAGAAAGTTCATTGGTGCTGCAATGCATTTAAAGTTTAAAATGATATAAAAAATAAATAAAAAATAAAAAAACCAATAAATTATTACGATAATAACCTTAATGTCATTTACTTTCGAGTTTCAAAATAAATAAAATAAATAAATAAAACTAAATAATATTTATTCTTTTTTTAACATTATGTTACTAAATCTGTATAAACTGTGTTTGTATTTATAAAATCGATTTGATATTTGAAGTTATAGATTTTATGACTTACATATATAATATATTCAAATGCTACTGTTTACTATAAACTGTTTGCTATCATATTTATTAGTTGCTGCTCTTAAAGCTATTTCTTCTTAGACTTTCAAATCAAAACAGGTCCTAGAGTGTTATGAGCTCCTGCAATTACTTGCAGCTCGGAATAAGGTAAGCCTTTACTGGGTTCCGGGCCACAGGGGAGATTTGGGAAAAGAAACGAAAAAGCTGGTGAGCTAGCCAGAACTGCATAATAGGCTCTCAACACTTTTGTGGAATAAACAAAACAGATTATCAAGGAAAGGGAAAATCATATGCGGCTGGAGTACTGGGAAAATTTTCCAGAACAAAGACAGGGCAAAGCACTGATAACACCGTACTCCTACAAAGACATTCTAAAAATGTAATTTAAAATTGATAACGGGTTTCATTACAGGTCATTATGGTCTGAAATATCACCTTCATAAATTACAACTATCTGCTAACTCGGAATGTATATTATGCCGCGAAGATGAGGAAACGACCATGCACATTCTTTATGACTGTCCAGCTTTCATAAAGCACAAAAAAACCTGTTTCATATGGAATTTCTGTCACCAGAGCAGATTAAGAGCTCTTCTCTAAATTTTATTCACAAAGCTTTAAGGGACTTTGTGTAATCAATAGTGAAATTGGTACAATAGGACTCTTCTGGCCGCAGTACCGACTGTTGGGCAATTTTCACGTCTACACTTTTAATAAAATAATTATTAGTTATCAATTTAATTTATGTTAGGGAGACCAAGGTTCACCCTGGACTATAGTGCCAAACAAGAAGAAGAAGTTTAATTTATGTAATCGTATTTGATATAGTAAGTAAATGATTCGACTAAATTGTTTAAATTAAGTTCTGTCATAAAAAAAACCTAACTTCTATATCACATATTTGAAATGTACGCAGTGGTGGAATTGTCTAACTAAATTGAAATTTCTCAGGAAATTGAATATTTCCTAAGACCACTGATGAGTAGTGGCAATACTTGAAACATTGTATGTTCAGCCAAATTTCAATAAATCAACTAAAAAATTTTGCTGTTGTCTTTTTATTTCTATTAGAACCCTTTTAACTTTTAAATAGTTTCTTAACGTCATAAGACGTATCACTTTCGACAAAAAAAATTAACATTTAAAAATTTGAATTATAGGAAATGCAAATAATAATATTGTTCAGCTTTTCCTACTCACGTTTAGCGAAATTGTAGAGCAACATTTACATACATAGCTTCTTTATAAAATGGATATACATATAGTAAGTAAAAATATGCAAAACAGATGTCTCTACAAAAAGAATAGCTTTAGCAAAAGTTTTGTTGTTGTCTTTTCATTTCTATTCGAACCTTTCTAACTTTGAATTTAATCTTATTAATAAGAAATATAACCATGTTTTTTGAAGACAACATGGACATATGTTTATTCAGATAATTACACACAGAGAATCATAAAACCTTTACGTACATAAACCAAATTTATTTGTAGAACTGATTTACTGATACAAAAGAAATAAAATTTAATTTGATATGTAATATAGTACCTAATATATTATACCTATTTTTTGAAAAGAGTTTTAATTTCCAATTGATAGTTACCCGCGAACAATTCACTTTGGAAAACTCTTCCGAAACTTTCGTAAAAAATACAGAAAGTTCAGGTCAAGGACAATTGTTGAAAACTAATTTGTATACAAGGATTCTGTTTATGGATTTGTGCATTTAATGAAGTACACACGTAAGTGTCAAAGTAGTTATTTATGTGTCAGAATGAACAATTCAGTTGATGCACAAGATATAGTCACCCAATTTACAGATGGATTAACTTAAACTGATAAAGGTTAAGGTCAGCAAAATGACGTATGTGAGAAAATGACGTACATTCAGTTATTTGGAGCTATTTGTGGAATTAAAAAATATTAATTTATTAAAAATTTTAGTTTAAATGATAATGACAAGGATTATAATGACGCTAATAGATATTTCGAAATATTTCCTTCTTACAAAACGTCTTTGTTTGTACAAATATATAATTTTAAAATATTAAAAATGTTTTTATTGTATCTATTCTTAGGTATAACTAAGGTAATGGAATATTATTTTTAAACCTTTGATGTTTAATAATACTTTAATTAATTAATTCCTTATCCCGTTTACTTTATTAAGAATTCAAAATTTAGTAATGAATGCTATTAACTTTTTAATAAGATAGGCGTGACAAATTAGCTAGACGAGTGGGTGAGAGAGAGGGTGCCACATTTAAGTAACTTTTAAATTAACTACAGAAATAACTTAATACTAACTTTTTTTCCAAACTGTTTCTAATCAGTTAAACATAGGCGTGACAAATTAGTGAGATGGGTGAGGGAGAGCGTACCACATGCTAATTAATGCTAATTTTTTTACCAAGCTATATTTAGTCAGTTAAACATAAGGATAGGGTACCAGATTTAAGTAAATATTAAATTAAGTAGCAAAATAAAAAGTTAATGACAATTTTATTTCCAAGTTATATGTTGGAAAAAAAATAGTTATCAAGTAAGTAGAAGTAGCATGCCTATAGCTTCTGCTTCCATACATCATATTGCAGAAAAGAAAGATGGATTTTCTTTTATTTTTAGTCACTCTTTAAAAAAGGAGCTACCACTCTCATAGACCCACTATACTACTGCAATCTTTTGACTATGTATTAATCATTTATTTTACATAGAAGTTGTATTTTTTTTTTTAAATTTCTATGGTCTTATTCACGCATGTAGCTTTTATGTGTGAAACTAAGTTTATTACATTTATTTTATTATAAATTTTACACTGGCTTAGTTCACAATTTAATACAATCGTTTCTCATTACGACTAAATTTAATAAATTGTCTTGGTTATGTGCAAAGGAAACATGTGCTGAACGTTGCTTACACGCATTTGAATTTATAATTTATTACACAAAGCAAAATTCCCTTTCCTTCTAATCCCCCACGGAAAAATTTGTTAGCAGATTCGAGAATATCAAAGAGGATTTCAAATGTTTTTTGCCTTTCCTCTGAATTAATAAGCCTATACCGCAGTCTTTACATATTATATTTATTATAGGATTTATGGAAAGTGAAGAAGACTACAAGAAAACACTCATTTACAACAAATAAGAAAGAAAGTTGATTTATTCAGTTCAAAATAACTGGATATATAAGCCAACATATATCTATATATATCATATCTGGTTAGTTAAGATTTTAGATATTTTTAAATTTACTTCAATTGAATTTAGCTTTTACTTTACTATACTTTTAATACTTTTCACATATTCAGCTATTTTTCATATTACTCTATAGATATTTACTCACAAAATGAATTTTTAACTATTCTGAGACATGTATATATATAAACATATGGCTAACATAAAAGTGACAAAAAACTTGGAACTTAAGCATTGAAATTTTGTCCAGCCTAGGCTACTTATGGAAAAACGCGATTAAACTTCGCTTCTAATTTAACAGGCACGAGCTCTAAACATGGCACTTACAGTCCAAATAAATTATATACAGACTATAAACTAATTATAAAGAAATTCGAATATTTCCTAAGACCATTGATGATGAGTACTTGATAATACTCGAAACAGCTTTTTGCAGCTGTTGCTTCATTTCTATTCAAACCCTTTCTGACTTTAACATTTTTTTATTTAACGTCCATATTTTTAACTGTCTTACAACCAACTTACAATTATCTTGACAAATCTGATACACTATTTTGTTAACAAAAGTATGTGGAAGAGCACTGGATGCTACCAAATGATAACAGCAAGCCGCTGATCGGCTGTTGAAGGCTATTGGGCAAGACCAAACACGATAAGCGTCTGTAAAGGTCAACTACTTAGATAGTATGTAGATTTGAAGCAACACAAAGGCCTGATAGATCTACACTAAAACTCATAGAAGCAAATATTAATATATAACTTAAGTTTTATTATTAACGATATTATTGATTTTAACATCAAGAACGAAGTTGATTTTCAAAACTTGTGGCACTAAAGAATCTTATTCAAATTTTTCAATAAGTCCAACAGAAACACAGAAGTTATTGTAGGGTTTTTCTGATCTCCGTTATTTTCTGCATTCGTCACGTCTAGCCACCATACAGTGCCATGTTAAAATATCAACTAGCATTCTAACATTTATTGGCCCTAAGATAGATTTGCTATATATTTAATATTTATCAAATATGTGTTTGCACATGATACCGACAATTTCACAGTCTACAGAATACATTACCAGTCTTTGGCCTTTTTCAGCACGTCTGGTTGTCAATGCATGTCATACTGAGGCTTAAATAACTCGTTTATTTGATTCAATAACAATATTGTGAACTATTTTATTATCTTAAACGACTTTAAAGCCATAAACCAAATATGCGTAGATCCCACATCGATGAATCAATTTGTCTATTGCCTATTTGCATGACTTAACATTATTGAAAGATACCCCGTATGAAAATATTGCTTTTATGACTACTTCATGACTGTCTATATAAACAATTTCAATTATTTAAAATAACCAAGAAACTGAGTATTATAGTTCAAATCAAATTCATTATTACATACATTATATATTTATATTATTTCTAATTATTTATTTATTTTTAAAATAAATTATAAAATTACAGGAACAAAAATAAGAGTTTGTAAAACTTTTGTTCCCCACGAATTTTACGAATTTTACTTCACTAACAAAAGAAGGAGATACGTGATTCTGGGCAATATGTTTCCCGGTAAGTCTGTATTAAAATAGCAACCTTTTCGGTTTTGCATTACTAATATTAATTCTTGTATAAATAATAATTATTTACAGTACTTACTTCGTTGGAAAATTTTATTAAAAATTTAATGGTTAAACGCCCAGCAATACCAGTCTCAAAGGAAGAAGCACTCAATATTTGCGTAAATGTACTTAAAGTAATTATATCGTTAGATGCGCTATATTGGTTCTTTAATGAATTTATTCCATCGTGTATGAAGTAAAATTCAATAAAAATATCTTAAATGTCGGGGTCTTAAAGTAAATTGTTTTAGTTTTAAACTCATTTGATAGAAAGTTTTTTGAACTTATATTTGTTTAAATTAGAGCAAAGTTACTAGTACAAAGTTTAAACTGATCTTTATTAGATATGAATTAATCTTTGCGGGTGCTGTCATAAAAATGGGGGTGCTGAAATTGAGTACCGAAGAAATTAAAATTGAAACGAGGATGAAGCTTGGCTCAGTAGGAGAAATTCTGTGCGTGAAAAATTCGGTTTCAATCTGGTTCCTCTTGGTACCGTTGAACTTCTAATGGATCGTCTAGAAAAAGGAGTCCCACTTTAATGCGATAATTTTTGATCAAGCTCAAGAATGCTGCATTTATTTGTTCAAAGATTATTATGAATATAACAAATTACTGAATTGCTTTATGTGTAATATGACAGTTCATCAAGATTGTTGTGGTGTGCCACATATTAGTAACAACAAATGGTTTTGCCTGCATTGTTCAATGTCTCCCAGCATTTTACTGAATTGTGGCTTATGCTCCAATACTTTTGGCGCATTCAAACGAATAAGTCGAGATCAATGGGCACATGTTATTTGGACAATATGGATACCAGAAGTTCGTTTATGTAAAATTCGAATTCAATCGCACTTTCTTTTTTCAAATATTTAAAAATTAAAAAAAAATATAATTAATTATTTAATATATTAAAACTAAATAATATGTGCAGATTTTCTAAATAAGTTTCTTATATTTGATATCTAGATATTTTAGTATACTAATAACTGTTCTGTTGAACATCCCTTTTGTAGGGTAAAACCATTTGTGTGAACAATTCTTCCAAAAAAATTTTTATGTTTTGTATAAACATTATTTTGAACAACTAACAAATATGCGAATAAAATTTGATCAAATAAAAAATATATTATTGGCTTTATTCTCTAAGCATTATTTAATAATTTTCATTATTCGTCGTATATACATAGTTAATATATCAACCTTATATATTACTTATTTATTTCCTTTAATATAAATATTTTTCTTGAGAGCTGCTGTCATTGTTGTTTTCTTTATGTAAGTACATATAATATAAACAGAAACTTTTAATAAAAGAAATTTTACAGAATCCGCTTTGGTGGAATGTGAGTGACCCAAAAACATAAAAGTTTGGTCATTAATGCGGAGTAATTCCGGAGTATTTTGCAGTCACAATTCCATAAAGTGCACTCGTAAATTCCAGTATTATTTATGGTTTTCACAATAAAAGAAGTGGTCAAAAACTTGGGTTCATACAGTTAAGAAGTTTTTACTACATGTGCTGTTAAGAACTCATATATGCTTAATTAAAATTTTATTTCCGTCCAGTGAGAGAAATCGAAAGATTTACGGTACAATGGATTAATTTTATATTTCTTATATTTGGAATGATTTTAAGGCGCCTATTAGTATTTCATGGAAGTAACGTTTTTCATATTGAAATTAAATATATTGTTAGTCAAATAGAACCAAAAAAAACTATTATTAATTAAAACTGAGGTTTAAAAAACTAGAAAATTTATACTAGAATTTTATTTTTAATTAATTGAGTTTTTTGGTAAATAATCAAATAATTTCGAGTACTGTACCCAACAAGCAGTGAACAAAAATAGTTATTGGGTATGTTCATGCACATTTTTTTTTTGGATTGTAAGTATTAAACCTTAAATTTTGAACCTGACAATTTTGAAACATTGATTTTTGTAATTCCGATAATGATGCGTATATGGCGGTACTCGATAAAACTTCATTATTAGCTGAAACAGTTTATTTATAGTTTTCGATCGAAAACATAAGCATTAGCACACGTCTGCGTTAAACTGTGTGAACCCTATTTTTCTTTACATTTATTATTATTATTGACCTTAGTCGGATTAGAGTGTTTCTCCAAGTCCGATTTTTTTAATGAAAAACAATATAGATCCTATCTTTCCTAGGGATATTTATGATCCATAAAACACCCTTCTAGGTGTTTCTTCCGCTTGTGCAACAGTCCTAGGCACTCCCCAAGCACATGGTATGCAGTTTTTTCTCTACTCTACAGTATCTACAGTCTAAGTTGGATTAAATTTCTAACTTCGTTAGGTAGTTATGGAATCTACAGTGACCGTTCAATAATCCCACAATAATTCTTAGCTTGTTTTTTAATTGTGCTATGCAATCTTTGAAGCGTTATAGGTTGTAAGTCTTCACAAGCATTTTAAATTGTGATAGTCGTGGTAACCTTTCTCAATAGAGTTCTCTTTCTTTTTTCTTTAAGCCGTTCATAAGAGTGGAAAGAGTTCCTTTCTTTACATTTAATACTCTATAAAGTGAACAAAATACTAAAACGCCAACAACGTAAATATATCTAAATAGATGTTAACAAAAATTTTGAACTAGTTCTCGTTACAGAACAAGCAGTATAAACAAATCTATCTACAATGTTACTATGTTTGACTGTTAATTAACTTCAACTTACATTAAGATCTATTTTTAAACTCTTTTATCTTATTTTATTCTATAGTGCAAACAATTCTAACTTTTATTTAAAATTCTTGGTCTATTTCTATATTATTCTTGAGATATTTAGATCACAGTTCTATTTAAGAAACTATAATTAATGAAGTACAGTTAAATTTTTTCGTTAAATTTAATTATTATTAGTAATGTTATGTTAAACTATTGTTTTTTATATAGGTAGAATTTTTTTTTAACTACGGACAATATTAAAAGCTTGTTTACAAACTCTTTTCCAAGCTACATTTGTAGTTGTCCCTGAACTCCCTGAAAAGTACATTTGTTAAATCGTTGTAGTTCAATTGTAAAAAAATTATTCTCAAAGCATGACATTCGATAAAAACTTTCTGGAAAAATTCACTGAACAATTTTTTATTCTTTTGTGGAAAATTCTATTAAACTTCAATTTTTACGAATATGAAAATAAAGACTTTGAAACTAAGTTTCGAAACTAGTCACATATGCAAAATTTTCATACTTCACATTTAACAAATAATA
The DNA here is from genome assembly GCF_002237135.1 of Teleopsis dalmanni. Taxonomy (NCBI): domain Eukaryota; kingdom Metazoa; phylum Arthropoda; class Insecta; order Diptera; family Diopsidae; genus Teleopsis; species Teleopsis dalmanni. The sequence continues at coordinate 194,096,416 of NC_051847.1, read as the reverse complement.
TGCTAGCTTGAGGGATTTAGAAAAAGAAGTGCAATGGAATTTTCATATTGCAGTGAAACCACAGAATTGGGAATTAAAAAAAAAAACTTTTTAACAAAATAAATTTCTTATTAAGAAATTACTCAATAATAAAGGCATTCAAGAAAAATTTTATAATTTTATATAAAAAATTCTATTCTATTAAATATAATAATCACTTTCGTCTGAATAATATGACGTTAAATTACAATTTATATTCACAAAATATTGGTCTCACCCGTGCGAATCGTTGAGTAACATTAGCATGACTCTCTCAGTATATAAATGATGCTTTTGGTCAGTTCGTTAAGGAGCGTTGACTCTGAGCTTCAAATTGGCAGGGCACGAGTTCGGTTTTTGGTACTTGTAGTCTCAAAAAATTATTTACGAATAATTAAATACAATAATTATTTCCAAGAGCACTGATGATGGGTATTTGCCAATACTAGAATCAGCTGTATGGTTAACCAAAAATTCGTATTATTTGGATTCAAACAGATGAAATCTTATTCTTTGTTTCATTTTCAAAGAATAATAAAGCACAGAATATTCTCATATAATTTTGCAAAAAATTATAATTTTAAAGTCTCATGTAACAAAACATGTAGTATACAACATAATCGACACAGTTTGTCTAATTTTTTTCATTTGTTTTGCAAAGCATTGCGGACACTGTCCGCGTTCAGTCCATCATCAAATGTGAATGTTATCAAAACCAATTGGGACAAACTGTCCTTATAACTGAAATGCCCTTTTAAATTAAAAGAAGAGAAATCCAAACAATAACTTATATTATTTCTTTCTTTACTCAGATGACGTTAAAGTTAACAACGCATCCTGCTAAATATAAGCCACTGGCTTACCTGTTGGTACTTTATATATTACTTCCTACGATGATCTCCAAAATTATATACAAGCATAATATTAATAGCTTTATTCTATTGGATTTGCAAAAAGGATGCGACAAGTACTCACAAGTATACAACAACCGACTAATGGACATAGCGGTAATCGAAAAACAAAAAAAAATGTGAGTTTGGGTTATATGAGCAGTTAAGTCTAGGTTGTACTTACACAACAGGTATTCTTTATGTACAAAGTTACTGACAAATTTACTGGATTTCTCTAGTGTGCCATATTACATGAAAAATCCAAAATGTGCGAAGAATCTAAGTGATGTAATGTTTAAAGTGGGAGCTTCAAACTGATCACATTATTTTAGCTAACAGACCCAAAACTATGCGATAGTATATAATTAATTAAGAAAATATATAATGGGTACGCACGATCTCGAATAATGAGCTCTGTAATCGAGTGAATTATAAAGTTATATCGCAGTTTAAAACATAAATTGAACACATTTAGTAAAAGGATTTACATAAATAATTTCACAAGTCCACAATCCTTATTTTGATAAAATTGTTTATATTGCTTCTATCTTCAATTTTTATTATTTAACAAAATTTGAATCTCAAATCCAATTCTCCAATTTAAATATTTGGATCAAGAAGGATATATCAAAATTATGAATCAAATATTTGACTCAACCGTTGTAGTTCCCTTTAAATTTAGTTAATATATCATAAATTCATACAATTCGAAAAAATTTATTAAAATTACAATAAAAAAAAATTTAATAAAATAATATCCAAAAAGTTAAGTTTTTCCTTAAACATTGTTTATACCTATATATTTGGTTAAAACTTTTAGTCTTCAACATTTAAGTTAATCATCTGATGTTTTTTTATACTGTCATTTAAATTACCAAGTACGTGACGAGAAGCTAAAACACGTCGATGTAATTTCTTTCGCTAATGAAAATCAATATTTTAACCGTTCCTACTAAAAGCCACTAAAGTGATTTTTTGGCTCTTCTTTCTTTTATATGTGCTCCATTTTTACTTTTAATTAGACTGCCATTTGGGGTACATCATCATTAAGCAACGCTTACGCAGCAACAGAAGCTCATTTAACGGAAATGAATGAGTTTTAATGAACACAGAGGAAATGGCAAACAGTCAGGAAACACACAATTTTTTATATGGAAAAATCCAGACGAGTACTGGATGTTGAAATTTGTTAAAAAGTTATATTATTCAAATTTAAATACTTACCTTAATTTATAATTAAATATTCATTTAATTAAAATGAAAATAAATACTTTATATAATTAATTCAATATATGCTTAATGATTTAAACGATATTAAACTTAATTTAATTTATGTCTAAAGCTATTAATGGAGTTTTGAAACATATCAATAGGATGTTGACAACAAAGATAAGTATATATGTCTATTAATTTTTAATATTCAAAATTTATAAATCTTCAAAAAAAACAACTAAAGTATAGTCCCTTCTAAAGCATATATGTGCAAACTTGCAACAACGAAATACTAGAAATTGATTTTATTGTTGTCACTTTACTTTATTACTCTGGTACTTGATTACCGAGTTTGTTACATAGGGTCATATATATCACCAATATATCATTAGTAGAGGTGTTAACAAAATTAAATGAGAAATAGCGATATAAGAAGTAACTTTATTTTTGTCTATATATACATACAATATTTAATTGCATTAAACTTACAAATTAAAATAATAAAACAATAAAAATAATAATAATAATAATTATAATAGTATGATTAAAATTCTTCATGTAATCTTCTAAATCTATTTCGTCCGTTTCAAAGTACTCTCATAATCAAATCAATACACTTATGCCAACTCTTTTTCAATCTTATTTTCTGAACGGATAGTATAGCTTACAGAGATTCGGTTTTTATATTCTTAGTCACAATGGTATCCACTGAGCAGTTTCCTTAACTTAAGCAATTATCAGTCATATGGTTCTAAATCAGGCGTATACTTGATGTCTTCTTCGAACCAAAGCAATGAGAGATAGTGGTGATGCAAGAAATAAGAATTATCTTTCAATATCCAGAAATATGACATATATCTTTTGTTTGGAAATAGCTTCACGTAACCATTGCAAAATGCAAAAACAATGATTCATATTAGCAATATGGTTCAATAAAACAAATTCGTAATATACATTACCATGATAATAAATGACTTCTGCTGCCATTTACTCGAACACCATTCTGGTATTTGCTAGATTCATCATTAGCATCAATTCCGGCCTCTTCCATATTCGCTTCATTATTCGATTGTTTTTAGATCGTATAAATCGATTTTAAGCGATTTAAATCGACTTTAATAAAAAGTTGTTACTACCGAAAAGCTGGGTATTTTCAATAAAAAAATTCTTGTTTTTTATATCACAGTATTTGCACATTCACACTGTCTCATTTAGACGGTTTTGCTCGATATAATCACTAATGAGGTTGATTTACCATACAAAGTACTCTTGTTTAAATGAGCTCATTATCAATAAATCAGCCCATTTAAGGCGAAAAATGTCGAATTCAACCCTAAAAAATAAATTTCCCATTAGGAAATTCCCAAAACTTGAAATATATGGCATATGTTTTATACGTAAAATGTAGGTAAACAAACAACAGCTGAGCTGTAAGCAAAGGAACTGAGGAAGTAAGTTATTATTGAATTGTTATATAATTGGTATATAAAATGCATATAAATGATTTATATATCAATTATATATTTAATTATTTTGTGTAATATATTTTTAATTTAACTTTATAAAAATTTATAAAAATTTTACAAGCTGCATAAATCAGCTCATTTTAATGTGAACGTTCACTAAGTAATTTAAATGAGCAAATGCCTAAATGAGGCAGTGTGAATTTACTATAATATATGTTATTTTTTATTAAATGCTGAAATTTAAACTCCTCTTAAATTTTTACACTCAATATCAATACCAAGATATATATATGTTAAAACGATGGTCTTTACAAATAAGTAAATTTGATATGTAAATATAATCGAAGACATATGACATTAAAAAGCCAAAAATAATATATAATTGCGAAGCACTCAAGTGACTATAAAAATAAATTTTTCTATTATGGGAATAAAAACATCTGATAAATTTGTATTTAATGAAATGATATGCTTTTGTGAAACAAAATACGTTGAAAAATAAAACAATAATAACAATCATAAACACATTTCGATAAAAACTCAATTTTTATTACTGTTTTAATTAATTATAGCTTTTGAAAGCAATAAAAAATTGCATAAATAAATTTATCACTCATTATGCATTTTTTTGGATAACAGTTCTGTATTTATTTTGAACAAGTCTTATTAATCGGGAAATGATTAAATGTGAACAGTAATTAAATATAACTGTTTTCAAACATATTAATCAGTGTTATAATGTTCATAGATATAAGTATCTAAATACTGTAGTTAAGTACGTACTGCTATACCTTGTATCTTACTCGAATAAATTTTATTTCATGTACCTTGTATCTGTATCTAGATACGAAAATTCTATAACTTCATTTTTGTTGAAAAAGAAAATCGAACACTAAACAAAAACAATATTGGGGTACATGATAAGTAAATATAATTCTCTTAGGCTACCTAATGAGACCACGGTAACCAACCAGGTAGCAATTAGAGAAGCCTGTTGGCAAATTGCAAGTCACATCGAGGACAGAAGTAGTATAACCATTTCTATTGACAGCCAAGCAGCAATCATAACCCGGTTCATATTACCCTCGAGACCATTAAGAGAAGCACCTTTTTCTACTTTCTGCAACTTGCCAATAACAGATGGAAAACACTGAAGTCATATGCAACATAATTCACCTATAATAAAAATAGATCCTCGGAACTTATGAAAAGAGACCGTTTAAACACTGCAACTCTTACTGCAATTTTTTTTGGTCATTGGTGTATAGGAACCCATGCTACGAAAATGTGTGATTGTGTATTCACTATAATCCACACTGCAGAAGTTAGTGAAACCCACAGGAAAAGAAACTATAATACATTTTCTCTGTAAATGTCCTGCTTTGGCATCCAGAAGATATAGGTTCTTAGGATTACACTTCTTTGATAGTTTATCAGACCGTTCATCAGTGAAGACGAAAGAGCTGTTAAATTATGTAAATTCGGCGGGATGAATTTAGTCTCTACTCTTCTACACTAGAGTTCCTTTGAGGAATGTGATACAAAACGGCGAAAAATCGCTAATTGAGTTATATGGATGTTATCTAATGGCCTGCCACTGCAACCAACTAAGCAACCATTCTAATGACTAGGTTTCGATTTCCTATTGATATATTACTTCGAGCAACTTTTCACGAGGTTATCGTTCTCTATTAGCCAGAATTATAGTCATATTGACCATTTTTTTATATCATATTTACTTCGCTGCAAACAAAAAGAAATGTGTGTATTCAGATATCTTTTAATTTGCGTTTCGTTATATTTCTATTATTTTTGAAGGCAATAAATTCAAATTTAAATGAACCTTCTATAAAACTGGGTATAATATTTTAAGGAACACAGAAGGAAAACGTGTTTAATGGTAATTGTTTCCTATTCCTGTAGGTGCGAATTTATTTTGCGTTGAAAATCATTAAAAATTAAGTGTAAAAAATATTTCTTTCAAAATTTTATGATTAAATCATCAAAAAATACTTCTTTAGACATTTATGAATGAATAAAAACTTGAGGTATGTCATTCGATTTAATAGCTTAATAAAATAAAATATATTATAAAGGTTACAGCTTTTTGAGGTTTATACTTGACAAAGTGTGAAATGTTAAAATTTTAAACAAATCTTATTAAATTGCTGTTAAAAATATAATTAAGAATTTGTGTTATAAAAAAAAATATGTTCACTTAAAAAATATATTACTTGTATAAAGTTTTAATTGAATAATGAATTTGAAGAAGAAATTCCTAAGAAATTGCTTGTTTAAGTAGTATCTATGCTATTTTTGCACAGAGTTAATGCTGTTGTATATCTAATTTAGTTATTTTAAATAAATATTAAGATAAATTTTAATATTAAATATTTGTTTAATTTAGACTACATAGTATTTAATAAGCATATTCAATTTTTTTGTTTCATATAGAAAACATCTATAAACGGACATAACCAAAAAAGACAGAAACCAATACAAAATATTGTAAATTATTGGATTGTTCTAGCAATCTTAAAAAATTTAAGCCAGTGGAAAAGAATCCATAAACAAAAGTTTTATGATTAAGAAAATTTCAATTACCAAAATTATTTTAGTAATAGTTCTTGTTAATCTGAGAGTTGAGAAAATACAGCAAATAAATATTTATGCAGTAATATGGAATGAATTAATAATAAAAATACTTGTTTTATTATTATGAATTTAAATTAATAATATTAAAAATAATAAAAAGGCTTTAGTATGAAATTAAATTTTAAGCACTTAGAGTTTTAAACATTTAGTAACTGAACTACTTAATAAGACATTTGCAATAATCTTAAATTTGTTTTCTAAGCTTTGTTAATAAATCCTAAAAACAGTACACTTCATATTTCGTGAGGTTTCTAGACAGTCATTCTAATTGACAATTTCACTTACAACCTACGATCTATAGTAATACCACATTGGGCCTTAAATGTTTGTTAATTATACAACAATTTCGAAGTCCTAACAAAGCTCAACCCATTTTTAATATTAGTACTGGAGACTTCGCTAAAAAGAAGACGAAATCATAAATGCCAAAAAAATTTATTTTGCCTTTGACTTAAGCTGGGAAGCTACAATAGAGTTCTTCCACTTTCTCATTTTTGCAACTTCTACAACGTTCTAGTTTTATTTTCAGTTTAAAAATATACACAAATAGCCAGTAATCGAATATAGAAGTCATAATCTTAGATATGTTCTCTCTTGCTAGACTGAGTAAGTCTCTCTGATCATCTGAATAACACTATTTTTCAGTAATAATTTTCAAGTAGTAATATGAAGTTTTGTTACCCTCTCTGTCAAATTTGCGAAGGATGGTTGTAATACCTCGTCTAGGTAGTTTAACGATTTTCAATTTCGTCATGACCCGGGACCTATATAAGGCGCACACTGAAAACTGTGCTGATATCATTAAGAGCAGCCAAGAAATTTTAAGCAAGTTAATTGATTTAATGACCATCTGTCTATCCGAGTATATATTTATTGTTGGTTACCGCTTGCCTGCCTAAATAGACAGCTGTTACTTCGATCACTAGAAGCTCTACTTTATATCTACAGTGGTTAGGCAATGGAACAGACAACTACGGTTCTAAATTATTTAAGAAGGCCTCAGAGCTGACTCTTTATTAAGCTTACAGCCATTGATGTAAAAGTTTGTATTTTCTTTTTATTCACTTTTAGATGAAATTCGTGTTTGAAAGTGCTTAACGTAGTCTATTATCGCAATAGAGTGATCGCATACTTCAGTTATTCAGAATAGGAGTATGACCCGGTTGTAAATCACACTGTTACGCCATGTTTTTTACTATCAGTACTGATGATGTTAAAATAAGCAAAGAAGAGAAAACAATTGATCAATTTCTATATAAATAAGCTAGTCTGACAATATAAAGATATTAAATTTTTAATTATAATTTCTCTTATCAACTATACAGTACGGTGTGAAAACCTAGAATACAGTATCCATACGTGTGTTCACAGAACGTCGACTAAATATTACTTAGACTGAAGAGATCGTTGTTGGCTAAGGTCGTCACTCAGCCAACCAATAGATTTAAAAATAAAATAATATGCCACAATACTTTAACAAATTAAATGATAATATATGCAAAAAAAAGTTTCTTGAATAATAATTTTCAGTTAAGTTTGGTTAAGTTTTGACAATAAATTGTCTAATAAATATTTAATTAAAAACTGACCAGATGAGAACCAAAGTTTAACGTTTTCAAGTGAAAAAATGAATTGCTTAATGTTCTTGCTTATCTGTCTGGGATGGAATTCAATTGCAAAATTATTCAAAGGATGTAAAGTAATAGTCACATCCTTTTGGATTTTATTTTATTTTATTTTCTATCTAAATAAAAGAAACTTTGTGGATTTGCCTTCAGAAAAGTCAAAATCATGTCGAAGCACTTAACTTCAATAAGATTTGGTTTTAAATAATTGAACAACCGTAAAATAAAAGAAAATGACAAGAAAAATACTGGACGTTGACATCGCAAAACTGTTCCGGATTTGTCTTTTAACCGATGTACGGACAAATTTTTACATTTATTAATGAAGGGAACGTGGGACAAAGGGCGAGAAGGAGATACTATGTACGAGTATTTAATTTGACAATAATTTAAACGAAAATTGCATAGAACCTAAAAAAACTAAGTAAGCAATTTTCTGTTAAGAACGTGTAATTAAAAGATTTAGAAAAATCAATTTAAACAGAAATACTTACTTGAGTTTCTCTAATACAATAGTAAAAATAATAAAATTTATTATTATATTTAAATCATTATAACTCTGATTTTATTGACTTATGATTATTATTATTAATAAATTCTCAAATTAGTTGCATTATAATATTATAAAGGTATGTAAATAGTTTCAACTTTCCTAAAGAAATATGAAAAGTAAACGGAAGATAAAAGAGGACATTAGTATCTAAAATCTCTAAATAGTAACAGTATATAAAAATTTTGATACATAAAGTCCATCACTAAGCAGAGTCAAAGCACATTACAGTTTAGTTAGCGCATGAATTTAAAGCTAAGTATTTGTTTATTATGCTCTGAAACATATTTCAGAGAGTTAATCGACAAGAACTATGGTGCTGAATGGTTACTTATAAAAAAATGATCAATTTTTGTCTTCTAAGTATAATATCATCATCAGTTCTTCTAACTCTTTAAAAAAATATATAAACTCTGTAAAAAATCCTGTATGGTAAGTTGCACTTTAACTAATTCTACGAAACTCCCTATTCTTCTTTGATGTTTTTTCTTCTATTGTGGATTCCCGTTAAATGCTTCCTAACAAATTTCATAAAATTGCTTGTTCAGAGTATATCCAATACATTTTTAATTACAATCGATGATTATGTGGGACATATTCTTATATTCCATCGTTGGAGCAAAAAAATGTAATAGTTTCTGCTTATCCACCAAATCCTTAGGATGCAGCTAAGATATTTATCACCAAATGCTTGTGGTTTACGAAGGATCCTACTTTTGATCAACTACGTTTTACACTCATAGAAAATATATATGGCTATATCTTTAAATATCTTAAGAGCATATTTAGTTATTTCAAAAGAATTGATTTATTTTAGAACAGCGAAGAAAAATTTTATAATTATTTTTTTATTATAAATCAATTATGTAAAATTATTTATTGCTACTCTTTTAAATAACTTTTTTAAAATATAATTTAAGTAATATTCTTAAAATTTAATTTGAATTTAAGAGAGCATATTTTTGTTTGTTTTTTTGTTTCTAAAGAATTACAAAAAAAAATATATTTTCTGATTTTCAATTAGGTTGCCCGCCCTTAAGTAAACTCATGTGAAATTTCATTTCATTTCATCTCATCAAAACTTTTTACCTTCCGCCACAAATGGAAGGCAATTTTCAGCGGAAATTTCAGCATTGCACAAGTTATAGTGCATGTGAACTGAAATTTCGGAAAATAATAGTTTAAGTTTATATGGCAGAAAATTATACTTTCTCACTAAAAAATTATTTCCCAATTTTTTCTGCACATATGAACAAAAAGATTTTATGAAGTACACCAAATTGAGTTCATTAAAGTCATATTAAAGTAATTGATGAAATATTTTGAAGAAAGTAAGTATAATAATTTTTTTTTTTATATGAAAAATTACCAGGGAGGAAATTTATTACACATATGTATATTTCATAATCATATTAAGATTAAGCAAATTTTATTCCGTATTTATATTCATCGTGGATACACAATATCTTAAATAGTTAATACATCCATCGGTTACAATCATTAAAAATAAAATGCTTATAATATGTCGTAAATGTTATCAAATATATATGTTATATATATTTTTAACCAACGTTGTAACCTTTTTGAAAAAGGTACTACCAACAATAACAATAATTACAAGAAATACGTAAAATTAATTGAAAACATTTGTAACCACGCCAAAAAAATCAACACAACCGCCGGGCTTTTGGCTATAAAAGGTCATCACAAATCCGCCCACACTATACCATATTTCACATAGAATTAAATATTTGTCAACGATTATATGCAAAATATGCCATTGGCTACTTTTGAAATTTTTTATTTTAAATTTAATACTAAATGATTGAATAAAATTAAACATTTTAAAAATAACGCAAATTTTATCCTTATTCAATCTTTATAATACATAAAATAAATTATATAAATTTAAAATAATAATTTAGAAATTTAGTTTTTTTTATGCACTATTATGGATTAAGTGTGCGAAGAGCTTTGTAAGGCAATAATAGAGACATTCTGTTAAGCGTTAGAAGACAAATTTGTTCAACGATGGCTCTTTGCATATCACTCTATCCGGTTGTCTATTAGTCGAGACAACATTTCAAATACATGTCTACTATCTAACTATCAGTAAATTAATCTCAGTTTTATTGTAATTAAATTCAAACAAATCCAAGCAAATAAATAGCTATTTCACACTATTTTGTTACCCGTATTACAAAATTGCTGGGGCAAATAAATATATTCAGTCATCCTAATAAATTATAAATAATCTTATACTGGATTCACACGAGAGTTTTGTTTGTAATTTTAGCTATCATTTCAAATTATTCTTGATTTCGACAACAGTACAAGGTCTTATCAGAAAGATATCTATGGAAATTTTTACAAATTACAATAAATTTGATTTTAATTTCGCCAGTTCACAGTACTGTGTGTAGTACAGTACTGTGTGATACAAACTTACCTTTTGCTCAAAAAGTACCCGGATTTTGTTGTTTGTTAACTACTCCTTAAGTAATAGACCTTTTTCAAAAACTTTTTTTTTGTTATATTGGTACACACTTTCTTGACATATGGTACAAATTTGAGCGCATCTGTCAATTAGTTTGTTTACAGCAGCTGTTAATGTGAGACTACCTCAAGTGTATTTAGCGATTTTTACTATGGAAAGTTCTTGTTGTGCGCGATTTTTTGACCAAACACGACACCACTGTCATCGCACAGCACCATATTCGCCAAACCTGGATCCGTGCGACTTTTTCCTGTTCCCGAAACTCAGATTGTGCCTTCGTGGTAAGCGTTTTGAGTCGATTGAGTTGGTAAAAGAGAATTCGCTGAAGGAACTAAAAGCTATACCTTCATGGGCCTACGAAAAGTGTATGGAAGATTGGATTAAGCGTTGGCATATATGTATCGCTTCAGAAGGAGCATATTTTGAAGGAGATAATATAAATTTGGAATAAAATTTAAATTTATGTATTTTATTTACAAAATTTGAGTACTTTTTGAGCAGAAAGTATGCTATTGTAAATAGTTTTAGGGAATGAATGAAATTTTCATATAAAATGAAACAAAACTGTTATATATCATATATTCCATACATATCATTATGCACATATTATAACTCTAGCAATGGTTTGACATGTGAATTAATATTTTTGCTCTTTGATTTCAGTTTGACATTTTTGACAGCTAAAATTAGAAACAAAGCTCTAGTGTAAATCCACTATTATTCAATCAAAGCACAACGACATATGGATCATATTAATTAACTATATTATAAATACAAAGCATAAGCAAGAATTTGCCATTTAAAAAATAATATAGACTTTTTCAAATAAAATCCAGCACACCTAAAAGTTCGCTTTACTATTTCTTTGAATAAACAATTAAATGCATTACAGATTGAAATTTTAAATTTTAAATTTTTTTAAAAAATATTTTATTTTTATTTCCATTGTTCTTTTAAGTTCATTTTTTTTAACTCATAGCATCCATCACATGCGCTTTTACCGCTACCACCTACACGTTCTTGAACCGCATAAATAGAATTTGTGAAATGGTTTCCTGTGAAGAGCTCTTGAGGCAGCGCACAACTTTTCCTTTTACTCATTTTACTCATTGTGCTATAAAGGTAAAACCAGCAGTAATATAATGAGGTCCTGAGAAATTGGTTAAGAATATAATGCTAAAAATTATGCACTTAACCTTGCTTTAAAAAATTTTTGGTTGGAAAACTAAAGTAAGAGCAGTGGAGAATAATTGCACCACCAGCTTTTTTGATTTATATAATTTTTTATATTTTTATTTTTTATATTTATATGAAAAAACATGATTTTTTAATAAAGGAATTTAATTTTAGCAACATCTAAATACTAAAATAATTGAAAATTAATAATATTAAATTAATTATTATATATTAAATAAATTTAATATTAATTTATTAAATTTTCTCTTCCATAATATCTTAACTTAATGAGGTTAGGTCACCTTTGAGGTTTATATTGTAATTTATTCCAGGTAGACTACATTTTTAATTCCTTGTTATTAGATATTTCCCCTACAAGTTGTTAAGTCTTCTATGTAATATAGACTGCTATGACATATGTATTTCTGATTCCAGAGCCGCTCACATCACTCTAACGAAGTTATTTTCATCTTACACCTTTTCCATTTTCTTTTATTATTATTACCTTTTGAAAAACGATTCATTTTCTGTTAAAGCATAAAAATATGTTTATTTCATATTAAAAACACGAGTATTTCTGTGAAGAACTTGTAAATATGTAAGAAAAAATTGTAATTTTTTATGTGGTATTTAATCTGACAGCACTGTGATATTTATGTGTACATTAATTCTGCACTGGCATCAAAAAAGCTTTTTAAGTTGAGAAATACTTTAATTTTTATCCTGCTTTTTTATAATTCATACGAGATAAGGTACTTTGACCGCAGCACCAGTCTTTTGTGAATCGTTATCTTGTAGTACATCACTTCAATTTATGGAATAAAATAAAAGTTTAATTTACATTCCAAGGATTCTGTTTTACTTTTATCTTTTCGTTTAAAATGTTGATGATGGTAAATTATTAAAAGTTTTTTGTAGTTAAAATTTGTGAAAACCGAAATGTTACATAGTGAGCTAATAAATTCGTAATATTAAATATATAATCATTTTGCTAAATTGCAGTATTACTTATTTTTTTATCATACTCATAGTATACATGCGAAGATATGAGATTCTCACCTCGTCTACAATATATCGGATCATTTTATATTAAATATAATGAAACAGTTTTCCAAAACCCCATATTAAATTCAGTTATGTATACACCTCTGATAGCCACATAAAATCAAAATATGTCTCATTATATAAACTCAGGAAACTTATAGACTAATTATAAAAAAGGTTTGAAATAGATTTTTAGTATATTACTAGACACGTGCTGTTTCTGATAACTTGACATATAATTTCAACTTCATTTTAATACCATGGGGTTGGGTTGGAGTGGCGGTCTTGTATCCCAAAAAGCCCACTTAAGCACAAATAATGGCCCATTGTGGTACCACAGGAGTTACGTTGATTTGTATATAGATTGTAATCAGTACACATTCAACGTCGAAAAATATAAGTACATATAAGTACCATATAAGTACAAGAATATATATTAATTATTTAGATAAAAAAGTTAACTTTACCTCTATCGAAGCTTAATTTCTTTTTATAGAGAAATTAAATGACTAAATTTAAAAGAAGTCCTAATCAATATTTTCTTTCGTGATAACAAGAACTAAGAGTTCAACATATCTAGTATTGGATAAACATACAACCTTTATCAAAAATTTTCAATAATTATCTCAGAAAATTCAAATACAAGTTTTTTTTGGTAGTCGATATTATTCTGTTTAAAGTACCTTTCATTAACTGAAATCATTACAAACCTCTTCCTCAAAAAATTTTCAATAATTATCTCAGAAAATTCAAATACAAGTTTTTTTTGGTAGTCGATATTATTCTGTTTAAAGTACCTTTCATTAACTGAAATCCACTTATATAAGGATATAATCCAATACTTGAAACATTTTTTATAATCGGATTTTTGTGTCATCAGAGAGGCCTTCCATTTTATACAATTTCTTCTTGGTTGCTGTAATGCATTCCCGGTGTGGTTTCTTAAGAATGAAAAGACGAATTCGATCCCTATTTGACATATATATACATAAATTCACATATGTATACATCGATAAATTGTCGATAAATATTTTTAAAAGATTTTATTTGAACCGATATTTCGACTATAATCTATTGTCATCATCAGGGTACTATAAAATTTTATTTCGGCCAGT
>NC_051847.1:194073028-194082068 GCF_002237135.1 Teleopsis dalmanni | reverse complement strand
CCTTTTGCCAAACCAAATGTTTAATTTTTTCTTTCTTCGTCCAAATGCCAGTCGTTGGCAGCGTGGTTTAAAGTAAATAAAATATCTTACAATGCTACTCTTAACGATTATATTGAGCTTGAAAATGAAATTCGTACATCAAGCTTTCCTACATATGACGATATTATGGAGCACTATAGCTCTAAATTACTGAATCCAATTCTAAGCGCAGCGGAAAGTAGTGATGAGGGTTTGGTGGATGTAATTGTTCATCAGCCTTCCTAGAATGAAGTAGAAGAGTCATTTAAAATTCTCTAACTCAAAGTCTCCATAAGTCGAACCTTTTCTTTGCAAAATTGGACTTCAAGTTATGGAAGTTTGATTGTATATATAAATATATGAAAACTTTGTTAAGAGGCGTTGTCATTAAAAATATATCTCCTCTAAATCGTAGAATATTGCTAGCCTGTCGCTAGCTTCCATTTCTAAAACAAAGTACGTTTTTTTAAACAGGTCGTCGGTTACAATTATTTATTCGGTAGAGTAAATTAAGGTACTACCTCAACAAAATTTGCCACTTAGGCACTTGTAGTTCGCAAAGATTTATAAAGCAGATAACATAAAAAGAATCACAAACATATATACAGGGGTTGGACTATGGATAAGTAATGGTAGTGTGAGAGGGAAGGGTATTATAAGGATGTATGAATTGAAGGATAAGTGAGATTTTAATTGAAGTTAACCAGAATCTATGTGGACAAATTTAGCCACTTCAATTGGACGAGTGAAATGATCAATTGGACTCAAGTTAAAGCGGGCAAACATATTAGGGACATAAGGGGAGGTGAAATGGCTTTTATGCGTGAAAAGTAATTATTTAGCACTTAACTATACTCTATTCTCAATTGAACTAGAACAGTTCATAGGACTAATATCTGTAGTTTCTCTGTAATTCATGTTAAAAAGGCTGTACGTAGTTTAGGGAGTGTAAATGCCCACTACTGATCAGCATACCTAGAAAAAAATGCGGTGCTTCATATACGAAACAAAATCTTCCAAGATACTTACATTTAAGAAAACTTTTATAAATATTAATATATATACTTAAGTAAATAATAAATTTATGTTACACTATATGTTACACTGGTTGTTGTGGTTAAAAATCATATTTCAAAATAAGTAACTCTCTTAAAAAGTGTGGATATACTTATATATACTTATATTATATATACTTATATATACTAATATACTTATATTATATATAATATAGTGTATTCATTTTTTTAATGTTTATAAATATATTAAATTTGAAATTACCTTAATGTAATGCGCAAGAATAGATACATTTTTGAAATCGAGCGCTGCATCAATTTCGTCCATGAAATAAATTGGTGCTGGCTTGAAGTAATGTAAAGCAAAAACTAAAGCCAATGCAGACAGCGTTTTTTCACCACCTGATAAATTTGATATGTTTTTCCAAGACTTTTTTGGGGGTCGAACGCTAAACGAAACACCTTCAGTAAATGGATCGTTCCAATCAACGAATTCCAGTTCTGCATTACCGCCTTGCGTTAACATTTGATATATCTCCTTAAGGTTTTTCGTTATAATGCTAAAACCATGCATAAATTCATTGTAACGCTTTTTACGTACATCATCATACAGTTGTCGCATTTCATTTCTTTTGGCTGTAGAGTCATCAAATACTTTTTCACGTTGTATATATTTCTCTCTTACCTTATAGTATTCATTGATGCATGAGAGGTCTGGTTTTTTTTTGTGCAATATTTCCTCTTGTACACTCTGCTTGTACTGTACATCTTGTATTGTGTATGAGTTTAACTCTTCTTCCGTGTATGTGTTCAAGGGTTCCTGTGGCTTTTTATCTCCAGGTATTTCATTTAGTTTTAGCGTTTTTAACTTCTGCTCCCAATGCGGTATTTGTGATTTTACTTCGTTGATACAATTAGTTGTTGTGGTAAGTTTTTCTATAATTGCGACACGCTTCAACTTTTGCTGTTCTTCAAGGACCTCAATTTCTTTTATCTGTTTTCGTACAACACTGGCACCAGATTTAGTATTAACTAAAGCTTCTTTTGTCTCTTCTAATTGTTTAGTTAATTTTACGGTTTCATCATCGTGCTTCTGGCGTTGTTCATCAAGCTCAGTTATGTCATCCTGGGACTTCACAATCATTGAATTTAAATTCTCAATCTCCTTCTCTGTTTTCTGGATATTTCGCTCTGAAGAACTGACTTCATCCTTCAACTTAGTTATGTTCTCGGACAGTTTATCTATCTGATTGGATAAATTTTTAATTTTTCCCTGTACGAATTTTATTTTATTGCTATGAATTTCCTCTATATCAGCTTTCGTTGCTGCAATTTTTTTATCTAGTTTATCGGTGTCAACTTTAGCGTTTTCCACACTCTTTTTCTTCTCATTTATTAGTTTTTCTAAATCATTGACTTTAACCATGTCGGATTTTGTTGCATCCATATGTTTCTTTTGTATCTCTAATCGCTCAAAATCTCTTGGTAATTGCTCTTCTAAACTTTTATTTGATATTGATAGTTTTTTGCCATCATTTTCAAATTGTACACGCTTTGCTCGTAGTTGAAGCAGTTCGCGTTCAATACGACCTTGTTTTTCTTGCAAAAAATTGATTTCAGACAGAAGATTCTGGGCTTGCTCTTGCATTTCATCTAAAGCTTTTTCGCTGGTTGAGCTGTTGAAATCTGGTTTGGTTTTCGTTTGCACTTTGGAGCTCATTTTTCCACGAATTTTTGAACGACCACCACCTGACATAGTACCGGATGTTTCGATTATATCGCCACTGACTGTTACAACACGAAACCGACGCGCACCAAAACCAATACGTGACGCTACTTCGAGATCATCTGCAACGAGTGTATCACGAAGGACAAAGTAAAATGCGGGCAAAACACGTTCATCTTCGACACGAAGCAAATCATAAAGTCGTGGTGTGTTTTCTGGACTAAAGAAGCATATTAAAAAATCACTTTGTTTTATCAATTTGCTTACTTACGTTTCTATAGGCCCAGAATATTTGCTGAAATGTTTTATTTTCTCCAATGCAATAAACGATGCTCGCCCAACACCAGCTTGTCTCAAGCTTTCAATACATTTCTGTGCTGTGCGAACATCTTCCACCAAGATATTATCCAAACGACCACAAGCAGTTGAAATCGCAACATCATATTTTGAGTCGATACCGGCCAAATCGCCCTAAATATACACATTGAAAGAAATTGGTATTTAAAAATATAATATAGACATACTAAACGTCCGAGTACACCAGGTATTTTGCCAGAAAGTTTTTCTCTTATCAAAAAGTCAACAACTTTATTGTTGTAACGGGCCATTCTTAAACTGGTCACCTTTTCATCGATCGAAAAGAGTATAAAATCAATTCCTAATAAGCATACAAACTAATTGGTGTTGTAATCAATTACTTACTTGTGACTTAAGTACGTTGACTTGTTGTCGTTTGGTCTTCGCATCTTGATTTAATTGCACCAATTCCTGTTTTTTTTCCTTGATACATAGAGCTATTTCTGGCAGTTTTGCCTGAATCTCTTCAAACTTCTCTTTTTGTGTTTCCAAACTTTTAAGAGAAACATCATATGATGTTTTAAGAGTTGCATATTTGTTTGCTTCTACTGTTTCATCACGTTTCAGGATGTTTAATTCTTTCTCCAGCAGTATTTGTTCCGACTTTGCACTGTCAAATATTTGTTTAAAATCAAAAAGTTCCGTTACGAGTTTAGTACGTTTTTCACGCAGAGGTTTCATTTGCTCTTCGACAAGAATGTGATTTTTTTGTAAATCCTCATCAGCTTCTGCTTTCTGTTTAGTTAGTTTCTCTACTTTCGTTTCACATTCTTTGATTTCAGCTTCGTTCTTCTCTGGCACTTTCTTCAAAGCCTCCAAATTCGCTTCACATTTCTCTAGCGAAACTTTATTCTCTTCACGACGTTTATTAACTGCTGCCATAGTATGTTGTACTCTAGTAAAATCACTGCTTGCTCTTTCTAGATCCTTTACTAAATCTTCTCTTTTCTTTTGTAAAGCATCAAATTCCCTGATCAATACGAACACAATTAGAAAATTAATCAAACAGATGGTTAATGATTTCCAATAGACAGCAATAGGAAGTATTTGCTAATAGCACTTATAAGATATTATAATTGGTTGTTTTTTTATTTAGAAAAAAAAGGATCGTGAATTGTATGAAAATGGAATAAGACATCCAGCATTTAAATGTAGTAAGCGGTGGATGTGCTTATTTTATTAAGATCAAATTATATACTATAACAACAAATTACATACTAAATTAAATAGCTGAAAGCGGCTTCACAATGTGTCACTGTGCATCTTTACTGGAATGCACTAAAATGACTTCATCAATAAGTGGAAAATCTAGTTATCAGTAAATGCTTATCACAACAGCAGACGAACTTGTCTAGTTTGTTAAGGGTTTGCATTTATTGTTGGCTCAAGAGTAGAAGCAATGAGAGCTAATTGTTTCAGATGAGACTGATGATATAATAAAAAAAAAATGCTAACATAATGTACATGAGAATGAGAAGTAGTGCGAATAAAAAAATTAGATCTAAGCTTAAAAATGTTATTGGTGATAACCCTTATGCAATACGTGTTGGAATGAACACATTTAGGACGTGTGCGAGTTAGGCTAAGTTGATGCTAAACCAAATGGGAGATTTTTTGGGATTTTTTGCACTGCACACATTTAGCCATTTATCAACACGTATCGACACATCACTACATTATCGGCACAACTTAGAATTTCCCTCATTTAGAACGCAACTTAGCCTAACTCGCACACGACCTAATATGCCAATAATATGAATATCAATAGTTTTGACTAGCCATTTCACAAATAACTGTCAATATGATGGATTTAATCTGTGTAAATAAATTCTATTACATATATTATAAAAAATAATGAATTCAATATGCAAATTATATGGTTTACGGTTTCTCCTTCTCCAACAATTCCAAAACTATAAAGTAAAAAAAAAAAATGATGCTTACATGATTTCTTTACGTTCCAGTTCTTCTTTTTCTTTACGTTTCGCTTGTAAATCCATAGAATTTCTATCATGTTGTATCAATTTGTTAGAAACCTCTTCTTCTTCCTTTGTGTATTCATCTAATTTTTTACGTTTTTCACTAATGTACTTTTGTATTTTCAGGTTTTCAGTACATGTATTTTCGTTCTCCAGCCTTAAATAGTTCAAGGCTTCATTATATAGCGGTTTTAAATCATTCATTTCACGTTCAGACATTTTTAAGCGATTCTTTTCTTCAGTGCGCTTGTCTGTCAACTGTTCAATGCGTTCGTTAGTTTTTTGAAGCGGTTCCTTGTACCGACTTGTGCCTATAATGTCTTCCAAGTACTCCAACATACCGGTCTCATTTTCGTTCTGTCCTTTTGCTTTCATCATCGCTATCGATTCGACTTCGCCCTAATATATTTGTATAAGAATATTTTCAATATAATAACTAAATTATCTATTATATATAATAACACTAACCTGTAGAATTAAAAACCGATTATGATCCAAATCGATATGATGCGTTTTTAACAATTTTGCCACCGCTTTAAATTTTACACGTCGTCCATTTATGGTATAATACGAAGAATTATTACGAAAAGCTACCCGCTCTATAATCACTTCGGTACCAGGAATTTCTTTGCACGTTTCGTCATTGACATACACGATTTGGCGAAAGTGCACCGCAACGGAACAAGAAGAGGTGTTTGGATGATTTCCTGAATTATGAAGCAATGTGGAAACTTTTTTGCATCGCATTTTATTAGCGCGATAGCCGAATACAAATAATAGCGAATCAATCACGTTGCTTTTACCGCTACCATTCGGACCAATAATAGCAGTAAATCCCTAGAATATAAAAAAAAAATTACATTAATCACAAATAAACATCGCTCGAATTTAGTATTGTTATTATTTACGTACATGATGAAAAGGTCCCAATTTAACACTTTGCCAATATGATTTAAAATTTTTATTAATTATTTTTGTTATAATGAGCCTTGTTCCGGTGCTTTCCATTGAACAGTGCGGCGGGATTGGCGGTGGTATATATATGTCACCGATATACGTGCCTGCTTCTTCATAATCCGATATGGTAGCGTCATCCAATCCATACCCTGGCGCATCTATATCACTTACTGCTTGATTATTTGACTCAATAACTGGTACAGGGTAGTGTGTTTGTTTACTTGGTTGTGAAGGAGTTGCCTCATCTTGCTTTGAAACATTTGGATCAGACATGTTTCACTTATTGCGCTCTAATATAAAATGAATTTATGTTATATATTAGGTCTGTTCCACGAGCTACTCATAGTAACTTTGAGTAAACACTGTGTATACACAAGCGCGTTCCACCAGCAAATTTTCAAGTATTTTTGTGTAAATTTTACTTCTATTTTACTCATGTTTTACTATGAGTAGCTCTTGGAACAGACCTATTTTAGAGACAATTAAAATTCACGTATCTACCTCTAATTCTAATAAGTTTTTTATTATCAAGAATGACATTTTAGAGCTGCCAATCCTGTTTCAACTTAATGTTATTAAAATGAAACGTAAATGCTTACGTTGTTAATTGAATATGAATATATATAAAGGGTATAAATAAATATCAATATTGACGTAAAAACAAGTTTTTTTCATATATAAAATATGAATTAGTAATTTTCAATGTGAAACCATTTAGTAAAAATATCACTATAGGGGTATCCACTCTGTCTTGAAAACTCATTGTAAGGTGCACGAAATTCAAGAATGCAACCTATGTTGCTTCAATGTGAAGCAACATATGTCAAAACAGCTGATTTTTGCCATTTTTGTTTTGTTGTAAGCAAATATACATAGGTTTTAGTATAGGAAGATTGCAAGCAATCGCACGAAACTTTGTGCGTGTATTTTGTTGTTGTTAATTACATGCTCGTACAATCTGTGCATTTCGTGCACCTTGCAATGAGTTTGCAAGAGAGAGTAAATACCCCTATAGGTTTTAGTATAGGAAGATTGCAAGCAATTGCACGAAACTTTGTGCGTGTATTTTGTTGTTGTTAATTGCATGCTCGTGCAATCTGTGCATTTCGTGCACCTTGTAAGAGAGATTGAATACCTCTTATATATTGTTATAATATAATGTATAATACCTTCTGCTCAAAAAGTACTCGGATTTTGTAAATGAAACACAAATTTAAATTTTATTCCAAATTTATTTTATCTTCTTCAAAATATGCTCCTTCTGAAGCGATACACATATGCCAACGCTTAACCCAATCTTCCATAGACTTTTCGTAGGCCCGTGAGGGTATGGCTTTTAGTTCCTTCAGCGAATTCTCTTTTACCGATTCAATCGACTCAAAACGCTTACCACGAAGGGTCAATTTAAGTTTCGGGAACAGGAAAAAGTCGCATGGGTCCAGATCGGGCAAATATGGTGCCTGAGCGTTCATATTGCCCGAAATTAAGGAAATCATAGGTTTTCTGTTTAAATTTACATGTTCAAACACCATTTGTATCTGCGAATGCGAAATAGCATTCAATAGCTTCATTAACTTTAGCGGATTTTAGGTGTGTGGATTATTATTATTCATTATTCGTCTCATGTACATTAATGTGGGAACTCCTGGAAGCTGTATGATTCACATATGTATGTATGAAATATTCAAATTGAAAAAGATGTTAAACACTTGCTATTTATTAAGGGAAAATAAAAGAAACATAAGCAAGTTGAATGTTCCAGTTTATATAGTAGTAGGTTCGAAATTTAGGATAACCCAAATTTTAATGAAACCATATCCATATAATATTGATATACTGCCAATTAAGAAAAATTATAACTACACACTTTCGAAATGTAGAAGGGTTTTAGAAAATGCATTTGAACATTTTAAAAGCTCATATTCGATGAATAGGAAAGAAAGAATTTGATGAATAGAATCACATGATGCGAATATTATTACAATTTTTTAAATGAAAACAACGACCGAACTGAAGAAAATTAGTAAAAACCAGCATCTTAAGTAACTACTCATTCTTGTTGATTTAGAACCTAGTGTGGAAGAAATAAGACGTCTGGGTTCACCTTTTTCTTTTTTATAGTTTTTTTTTTCAACATATTTAAATTTAAAAATTTGCACTGCTTTGAAAATATTTTCTCGGTTTTTTCAAAGACAGCTTTTTTTTAGAAATAAATGTCACTTTTTCGAAATCTTAACTTATCTTTTGCTGAAAGTTTATCTTTTGCATAGTTGCATTTGAAATTCCCCTTAATTTCAGGCTTCGTTTCAATAAAATTAAGGCTATTTTCCTTTATTTCATTCTAACTTTGAAACTGACTTTTGTATGGAAAAAATTTCAACTTAATTTCGCTGAAACGAAGACGAAATGAAGATTTTTGCGAAATTAAGATGTGTCCGAACATAGTCTTCTTCTACTTCTTCTTTTTAAGTACATTAAGACCGAAAAGTTTTCGGAAATTCTCATTTAAAATTCGCGCGCTGTATATTTTCCGATATTTTAAGTTTATGTAGTTTGGCAGCAATGTCCTTAATTACTATGCCAAAAATGAGCGCGATCTGTCAGACAGTTCGTTTACGGCAGCTGTTGAAACCAGTTCACCTCAGTAGGGCGTTGCGAAAAAAACAATGGAAAAAAATATTGAACAAAGAGTTTGCATCAAATTTTGTGTTTCGAACGAAATTTCGTGTGCAGAATCGTTGCGAATGCTACAAAAGGCTTATGGGGAATCAGTTTTATCGAAAACTCAAGTTTATGAGTGGTACAAAGCCTTCCAGGACGGTCGTACGACCGTCGAAGACATTTCGCAACGCACTACTGAGGTGAACTGGTTTCAACAGCTGCCGTAAACGAACTGTCTGACAGATCGAGCTCATTTTTGGCATAGTAATTAAGGACAGTGCTGCCAAACTACATAAACTTAAAATATCGAAAAATATACAGCGCGCGAA
>NC_051847.1:194066545-194072928 GCF_002237135.1 Teleopsis dalmanni | reverse complement strand
ATTGCCCCTTCGTGGTAATAGAGTCGGTAATTGAATCGGTAATAGAGAATTCGCTGAAGGAAATAAAAGCCATACCTTCACGGGCCTACAAAAAGTGTATGGAAGATTAGGTTAAGCGTTGGCATATGTGTATCGCTTCAGAAGGAGCATATTTTGAAGGAGATAAAATAAATTTGGAATAAAATTTAAATTTGTGTATTTTATTTACAAAATACGTACAAAAAGTACTTTTTGAGCAGAAGGTATGCAAAAAAATTAGAATAGTAAAATAGACTGGAGTACTAGAGATAGACTAGAGTACACGTTTTTGCTTGTGTTACGAATTGATATGGAATAATTTCAGTATAATTTTTAAGGAAACATAGTTTATATATATATTGTATATAAATAAATAGAAACATGAACTCCTTTAAGAGAAACTTCTGCTTGACCAGAAAATGACTTTATCTCTTTAATAAAACAGGCTAAATGTTAATACCATACGATATTCAACAGATATTTTTCAAAGAGTGTCCCTAGAGGTGAATGTGTAACTTTCGGCGAGTGACAAAGTAAATACATACTATTTTTCTTTTCCTCTTTTGATCCACAATTACGACAGTAGTGACTGGAGAAAGCCTCTAATCTAATGAAGAGCAAGCCTTAATAATTGTTTAGTTACCTTTGGTTCATTACATTAGCGAGTGTATTCATTGTAGTATATTTGGTACATCATATTAAAATCTTCTATACATATCATCAGTTTTACTAAAGCTAATGTGATTTCTATATCTTATATGATTTATTTACTGAAAAATCGTGTGCTACTTCTGGTCAATTCATCTTCTTTATAATTGCAACGACACAGAACCCATTTTAGGTCAACAATTAAATGCATCTAGATATTATTTAAAAATTAATGACATACTGATACAAGTTTAGATGTTTTATTGAAGCTAAAGTAGTGCCTATATCTTAAATGATTGATGTACTGGGAAGGCGTGTGCTACTTCTATTCATTTCATTAGCTTTATATTTGGTATGAGATGGAACCCATTTTAGGTTAACCATTGAATGCATTCATATATCCCTTAGATATTCACTATAACCTGATATAAGCTTAGATGTAGCGAAAACATCACCAAGTGGCATAATGACAGCTTAGCTGTCACTAAAAATGCTTAGGTTTATGTCATTACATTCCAAGGTGTATAGTTAGTTGGAAGTGTAGTTTTAGGTCGAATTCATCGGAGAATACCGTTGGCATATTCTCAACTCATTTTCAAGTTTTGAGCTGTCTGTGTAAACTCCTTAACTCCTTAACAATAGTGTTGTAATTGGTTTAGTCTTTTCTTATAGAGATATATGTAGAGAACGTTAGAACAGGAGACATAACACCAGAATCAATATTGAGAGGTCCCATAGGACCATTGTTTAGTATGTGAACGTGTCTTATATCCACTCTTATCTACTAACAAATAGTGTAAAACACGATTGCAACAGCTTGGATTTGCTTATATAACGACCTTTCTCATCTTTGAGAAGGAAAAGGTCTCATAACCTTTCTCATCTTTGAGAAGCATTGTACTATTACTGTAGAAGGCGTTTAAATCCAATTCAGATCAGTGATGTATTCGAAGCTTAGGCGGGCTGTACCTTTAAGATTTGCTGCCTTATAAATTAATGAAAAAAAAACAAAAATATTTTTTAATAATGAAAAAGAAAATATACAAGTATCATTGAATTAATAATTTTTTTTTTTTGAATCATAATTGAAGACACTTTCTATCATAATCATATAATTGAAGACACTGTTATTATTTTGTTTTTCGTTTTGTAATAATAAACTTCAACTTATTTTTGTTCAGAAATTATTTTTTAAAGTCAAAGTTAATCAATATTACTGCATAAAATTATTTTAAATTGCAGTTATCTTTATTATTATTTATTTAAAATTACAAATTGTGTATTGCTATCGTGTTTCAAAAGCTTAACTGTCTATATGAATGTCAGCTAATATCATTATTTACGATAGTTGCTGATAATTGACTTGAATGAAATCCCTATTTGACTATTAAAAATTTGTGATAATCTGTACTTTTGAAACAAGTATTAATTGATAATAATCCCCATATGTAGTCTCTAGTAGGACATGCACAGAATGTCCATTAATAAGCAGTTAAATAATTTAAATAATTTAATATAATTATTTTAATACCGTTAGTAAAAAAATTATTATTAAAATATACATAATATATTGATGGAATTATATTCATGCACTTAAGTGAAAGTAATAAATATTGAGAGTTGAAAATAATAGTCAATATCCTTGCATTTAAATTTATACGTATTTTATTACAGTGCTTGAGGTACAAATGTTGTATGTGGTGTAAAAATGTTAATCTTAATTGACAGTTTAGCTTTTGTTCTGTGAATGACTTTTCAATTGAGCAAATAAATTTCACTTAAAAGTGTTTGTATTAAAGTATATTTTGCATTCCGTGACTTGCATTTATATGCCATTTTTTAAATGGCATTGAAATGAATTGAAAACTTTTATTTGTGGCATAAAAAGGATATGAATAACAACATATTAAGTTATAAAAGAATTTATTGCATTTTTCAAAGTAATATGTTAGATTAAATAATGATTCTAAAACCCTTTATGGAGAAATTCAACTATATATCCTTATTGAAACAAATAATCTACGTCGATAAAAAGATGTACAACATTCCACTCAAGAACCCTAAAAGATAGATAGAATGAATGCATCTCATCGAATTTAGCTAATTTAATAGGATTTTCGTCTTCACCGATGAACAGTCTGATTAGTTGTCAAAAAAAAAAATACCTTTCTAAAAATCTATTTCTCCTAGACGCCAAAGCAGAGCATTCATAGAGAAAGCATTTAATCATGTAGTGTTAAAATTTCTTAAGTGAGGGTTATACCGACTGTACAGCTATTCCGTATTAGGAGCTTTTATTACTACGTACTTTTCAATATCGGATTGTAGATGGAAAAATGTTGCAACATGTAAGACTAGTAGAATACAATGACCTGGTAACAGTCTAAAGCAAACACTGTCGCTGATAAACAGAAATAGAGTCAGTCTCTACTGACCGACGGCAGTAATTACTGTTTTCAGGTCTTTCGAAACTGTCACAGTTGGAGCCAGATAGAGAAAAAGAAAATATTTCCAATTTTTTTTTATTTCTCTATATTCTTCTTATTATCAGATAGTATTTGTTTGAGATTGTGATTCATAGCCATAGTACTGTACAAGTGTTACATATTGAAATATTTTTTCATTTATATTCCACCAGTGGGAAACATTTCGTATGAATAGCTTAACGCTATTAAGGGGTATGAGTATCTGTGCTGTAAAAATATCTAGTTTGTAATTTTGTTTCTCGTCAATTAATTTGCTTTTCATTCCTTCAATATATCGATGTTGAAGGAATGATTCGAGAAACCGTTTGCTTGTAGTGATTAAGATTCTTTTGAGTTCTTTGACTAAGTTGGAAATTGTAGTGGCTAAATTCAAAGCCAAGATTGTAGCTTAGCTATCCGATAATGTGGTGATTTCGTTTTTAAATGTGCGATAAGCATCTTCCCCCTGTAAAACATTAGATGAGTATAGGAAGACATACAATTTTTTTTTTGTTCAAACTTTTCAAGTATAATATATTCTTGTCCATTTCGGAGTCAACCATGAAGATTGAAGTTCTGAAATCGTTTAAGGAAAATTCCGCTATTTACTTCTTACTTAAGGGTGAAACTGTAGTAAACTTCCTGGTGTATGTCATTTTTGGAATTATGGAAACAGTTTTATCGGAAAGGCTTTGTTGTAGTTACTTTTTTTTCCATGTAACCCACAATCACCTCCTTTAACCTTAAAGCACTTATAACAGCTGTTATTTTTTATACAAGTGTCTATTGGAATCGTGTGTTTTAGAAAGTTAAGAAGAACCTATCTTGTCCTGATGACGCCGCTGCTGCCGCATATGCTGATCTTTACATATAATTAAGTTTGCAGTCTTTATTTAAAATTTTCCATCAAATGACTGAGTAGTCGTACTCTAATAGTTCTTTAATAAGATTATAATCTCTGCATTGCAAATGAATTTATAAAAAATATTAAAAATAATGTTAATTTCTATTTTCCTTAAGTAGAATCTGTAAGTGAACAAGCTTCTTGCATTACAAATTAATTAATTACTTATTAACAATAACATTGTGAAGACTCTATTTCGAAGAAAATGGGCATCTTTTCATTTAACTTCTGTTATTTTATCATTTCGACTTAATTTATGTTGTTTAACTTAAGCTCTGCATAGGCCACAAAGCAGGGACATTTGACATTCAGTGGAGTCCTTTACGTGTCCCGCATTTTAATGCTACCGTCCTTGAGATACTTTAAGCCTGTAAAGTCTGAAATTTATGCACAAAAAAAATTGTGTACATTTCATGACCAAAATACGAATTTAGTTTTTTTATTAGGAAAGCAACTTTTGAAAGAACACAAATTATTTTAAATTTTTACAACTCAGTTTAAAGTTCTTTATGGTGGGCAAAATGGGCAAATTATAAAAACGCTTTAAAATTTGTTTCTCTATTAAGAAATGAAGTGGAATAATTTAAAATCAGTTATGTCAAAACTAAAAAAAAATTCCAGCAGCTTTGTTGTTGGGATTGAATATTACGAGGGCGGCTTGATAAGTCAGTGACTTTTTGACTTATTTTTCTACATAATCACCTTTTAGCTCAATACATTCAGTCCAGCGTTTTTCTAATTTTCTTATTCCCTCCAAATAATAGGTTTTCTCCAAGTTCTCAAAATACTCGTTTGTTTCGGTAATGACTTCTTCATTCGATTCAAATCTCTTACCGCCCAGGCATTTATTTAGGTTTACAAACAGAAAAGAGTCGCAGGGGGCTTAATCTGAAGAATATGCTTCATGGGGTAGCAGTTCGTATCCCAATTCGCGGATTTCGGCCACGAATGCTTAATCAGCACACTAAATTCACTTTTTTCCATTTTCGTAAAAATTCACGAGGTTGTCTGCCTTGAACAGCTATCAAACGTCAACTGAACGACGTAGCTTGCTCAAAATTAGAAACTTGTCCACTGGTAGATTACAGCTGACGGCAGCACTGTTGCATTTGGAGTAACTGCGCGGGAAATTCAAAAAGTCACTGATTTATCAAACCGCCCTCGTATTTTAATATGATAATACTTAGTGAAAAAACATTAGACAGATTTAATATAAGATATAATCATTACTTTTGTGAAGTGCTAGTTTAATAAACATATAAGAAGTTCTTGAATTTTTTATTTATCGTACAATCAACCATCGAAGGTTATAGATATATAACATTTATTTGATATACATTTAATGTTTTTCAAATTTTTAAATATTGAAAGCAAATTATACGTGTAAATAAGTCATTTGGAAAAACTGTTGGAAACAGTTTTTGGCTGATTTTATTCATGCTTGTTTAACTTCATCTATTCCAGGTGCTTTCATTATTGTTTAGAGTTGGTTGGGTACGACATAAGAAGATAGAAAAAGTTATGGCAATTTCTTTCATTTATTTGTAAAAAACATATTAGGAAGCAGGATTTATATTAGATTTTGTTTATTAAATTATATTGTAACGTCTGTTATGACACAGTAACTAACTTACTTAATAGAAACTATTGTATTATAGTATAGTATATATAGTAATAGTAAGGTTTCGAAAATTTGTTTATTAGAAAAGATGTTCATATTTATAATATAAAAAGTATATATTTAAAAGGAATGAATATATTATATGTTACATTAAAAAACTAATTTTTTTAACTTAAAAAGATTGATATATAGGCTTAACAAGACCTTTATTAATTGACTATAAGGTTTTAATCTAACATTGAATTTTCATTTATTGTAATAGTTTACTTAAACTTAAATTATTTAATAACTTAAATTCTTATAACTAAATAACTACTATTAGATCATTTAAGAGTATTGAATTATTAACACCATGACAAACAAGAAAATATAATTTGCTTTCATACAAAAGTCCGTAATGAATTGAGTTGCAACATAAATTAGCTATAATAAATATGTACTTAAGTGGTTTGAAAATTGTACTTCATCATCCATAAGGACTCATTTTGCTTGACCAGTAAACACTCATTAAATGAAGGTTAAATTGAGTTTAATGAAAAATACTTTATCATTGTTCGGAATAAGAGTTTTCACTTATTATTCTTAAAGTGTTAGTGGAATATATATATGTACATTTATATTGAATTGAATTGATTATATATTAATAGGCATACTAATAATACATTTTAATCATTTCATTAAATTATATGTTTACGTTTTCTACCGTTTTGAATGAAGAGTATATTAT
>NC_051847.1:194030718-194066445 GCF_002237135.1 Teleopsis dalmanni | reverse complement strand
ATTTATACTTTTCACTTCATTTCATTTTGGCTTTATCTTGTACGAAATCAATGGAAGGAAGAACATCAGAAAAATTGCTGAGTAAACATGTTTAAAATGCAATTTAACTGGAAAATTGAAGTTAAAAAAACAAAAGAAATAACGAAAGCATTAATTCAGAGGTTGAAAAAATATTTAGTTTATCGATTTTTATTATCTCCCCCCTCTTAAAGTAATCACTTGATAGTTATGGCTTTTGGAAGAAAACAATTGGGAAGGAAAAGAAATTAGTCGTTAATACAATCAAAAGAAAACTATAAGCTAAATTAAGGCACATAAGAACTCCTAAAACCGAGAGGTCTTAAATGAAAATGTCAGAGTCGATTAAAGATACAACTAAAAGTTGGGTTAAAACTATCCTTATAAACTACCGGCATATCAACTTATTTAAATCCTTTGACTTTAGAAACTTGAAGTTAATGAATAATTCAAGACATT
Organism: Teleopsis dalmanni; assembly: GCF_002237135.1. Lineage (NCBI taxonomy): Eukaryota > Metazoa > Arthropoda > Insecta > Diptera > Diopsidae > Teleopsis > Teleopsis dalmanni. The sequence goes on along the minus strand of NC_051847.1, from coordinate 194,065,968 downwards.
ATTCAAGACATAAAAAGAGAGATGAAATAATTTTGTTGTAAATTAGCCGAATGCAAGTGCCATATTTAATTTTCCTATATATATACAAAACATCTTACTATTATTAAGGCCTAAGAAGATGCATTGTGATCAAAATAGATCTACTATGTATGATTTTGCATTTTAACCATGTACGTTTAGACTTTTTGTAAGTTTTTGGAAAATTTTTGCCTTCTACGTGGCAAACTTCTATCTCTCAAGAGTGGAAGAGTATGAGTAAAAAAAGTGTTCTGTTTATCTCTCGCAAAACAGATTAATATAAGTATCGGAAAATCTTAATTTATCGACTAGTAGTAAAATATAGTAAAAAATGGTAAAACTAGCAGTAAAACTATATGTTCTATTAAGCATTTCTTCGAAAAGATGGTCCCATTCAAAATATTTTTATTATAAATGTAATGACATTGATCTGTAAGCTACGCATAAACCTATTAGTCTCTAGCGACACCGGGTAAAGCAAACTCGTAGAGCTTGTTGTAAACATTTTTACGAATTTTAGGAGTACTTGAAACTCCTTCTCTGTGATAAATTATTATAACATTGTCTGAAAGCTTTTAAAACGTGTTTTCAGACTACGTCCAAAAGAATAAAATCAACATTTTTCCCAACTATTATTATTATTTAAAATAGGCTATTTGTGGGACCTAAAAGATCTATTGTGCGCCTATAGGCCCAACTAGGACAATTTTAGACTATTTATAAATCTTATAATTGCAGTGGGCTTAATTTTACCTATTTGATTTGGGACCAGGATCCCGCTACTAATCGAGTCTACGTCTTGCCACCGCTGGGCAGTTGCATAGAACATGTTCTGATGTTTCCTTCTCCTCATGACAGAGTCGACAGGAATCACTTTCTACAGCACCTATAATCTTCATGTGGTAATTAAGTCTACAGTGTCCTGTAAGAAGTTCAGTGTAGATTTTGATATCATTTCTGCTAAGGTTGATGATAGCATGAACTTTTATGTATTCAGAATCAATGAATCTTTTTGACTGTCGCATACCTTTTTTCCCAACTAAGAAGACTTTTCAATATTTTGAACAGAATTTATTTTTATGTCATTCCATATAATATGTCTTGCTAGTAAATTTATTCAATCATACATTTATTAATTTTATCCACGATAAGTTATTTATTAACTAATTAATTATTAAATTATTATTACTTAATAAATAATTATTTTATTCTTGCTTTAAATACTGAAAAATATTTCAAAAATATTTCCCTTTCTATTATGACTTATGGTCAGGCTTATGGTTCAACCGGGGTTGTTGAAAAAATTTATTTAACCTTTAACCCGCAGAAAAGTAAAAAATGCCCGATATTTTTTCAATTCTTATTATTTTTATTAGTATTGATATATTAGTATTGATGCAAAAAGGAGTAAAATTATTCCAAGTCTCAGGCATTGCTTCCAAATTGCTAAATAATCTAAAAAAGATATTCACATTTCATTTAAATATTAATTGACATTCAGTTGAAGAAATTATAATTATTTTTATGCGTTATTATTTTATTTAATAATAAATTAATAATAATTAAATTAATAATTAATTATTATTTAAAAATAAGGAACTACTAGACCAATGCATGGAAAGAATGGAAATAAATCCGAGGCTTTTAACTAAATATGTAGAAGACCTCTTTGGGATAGTAAGAATAGATAGCATCAATGATACTTTAAAAATTTTCAAAATTATAAGGATAAATTAATTATTATTACAATAAATTATATTAATAATTAATAATCAAATTAATAATTATTATATTTCGCATTATTATATTTTATATTAATATTATATTTATATTATTAGAATTAATATATTTTATATTATTATTATTATATTATATTACATTATATATTATTATATATTCATTGTTATTTCATAATTATTTTTTTTAACAATTATGTTGAAAAATTTAAAATTTAATTGTTAAGAATATTTTTCTTTTTCAAAATATTTTAAAGCTAATTCCAGCCAATTCAAAGATATGAATTTTATTTTTATATCAATAACTTCTCATATGAATTAATTCAATTTAAAGTAAATTAGGGTACGAGTTTATTTTAATATTGAATACACAGAATTTATACACTAAACAGCATTTATGCAATTTGTTGAGCTTATCCAGCATTACATCCTATAGTATGCGATGATAAATGTACTATGTACTGAAATGAGATGCTCCAACCTCATTAAGATATGCAAATTAAATATTGTCATGTGTGGGAATTATAACATCAAGAAAAATTCCACAAAAAAAAATTATTCTGATTATTGCCTTCAGCAAAAATGAATTCAAGACGTCATTTCACGTGGAGATGTTTAATTTAAGGAAAAAGCTAAATTGGGTTTATTTTTGGAACTGTTGAAAAGGAATTAGTCCTAGGAGTACTCACACAATTTATGCAAATTTCATTTCCACATCTTGAATATTAATTTATCAGATGGAAAATTAATATTTAAATAAATAATTCGCTAAGATATTAGTATGTAAAACTCATAAAATCAAATATGTAAAAATTTTCAAATTTGAAATGGCGATTTATGCTGAATCATATTATATACTTACTATCTTAGTTGTAAAGTACGGTAGTTAGTAGTTAATTAAACTTTTTAAATAAATGTCCATTTTTGACTTTAAACATAGCATGATTTTTCTATAAATTTCTATAACAACTTCTGCCTTGGATACATTCAGAAGCAAAATTAGTGCAATATTAGTGTACTATTAGTGCGTTTTTCGACATGGTGAAAACAATTATTTCTTTTTAGTGTGAGTTTTTAAATCCCTATCAATTTTTGCTCATATTTAAATTTGATGAAAAATATTTGATTATTTGTTAAAAATATGACATATTGAGATACAAGCTGGACGGCTGGCTTTAGTGCCTCTATATAACTTCTATTATTATTATCTATCTGTATCTTAAATAAGACTACATTAGTCATGCTTTGGTTTTAATTATATGTGTTTTACTTTATTTTTACTACATCTCTCTATTTTTAATTGAGATTGACAATTAACTGACAATTAAATGACAATGTTGTTATATTGGTTTTTGCAGTGACATAGTCAAGAATGTGCCAAGAAGCGAATGTACTTAGAAAATTGTTTTCCAAGTATATATGGCATTTTTTTGCACTGTATTATATGTGATAATACACTACCCATCATCAGTGGTCTTGGAAATAATTCTTGTATTTAATTATTCGTAAATAATTTTTTTGAGGCTGTAAGTACCAGGAATCGAACTCGTGTCCTGCCATATATGAAGCTCAGAGTCAGCGCAACTTAACCAACTGGCCCAAAGCCGTATTGAACTTTAATTTTCGCATATTTTTCTGGAGTTTTGTTACTTTGCTGTGAATGTTTTTTATTAACAAATTCACTTGCTGTGTTTATATTATTATTATTTTTATTATTATATTAATATAAATAATATTCTTTCTTATGTATAGAACCTAATCTAGGAACGTAATACTGAGAAAGTCATGCTAATGTTACTCCACGAGTCGCTTGTACGAGACCAATATTATTACATTAATATAAATTATATTAATATAAAATTTATATTATATAAATTTATTAATATAAAATATATTCACTTTTGTACTGCATTACCAACATTAAAACAAAGTTAATATACTCTTCATTCAAAACAGTAGAAAACGTAAACATATAATTTAATGAAGTGATTAAAATGTATTATTAGTATGCCTCTTAATATATAATCAATTTAATTCAATATAAAAGTACATATATATATTCCACTAGCACTTTAAGAATAATAAGTGAAAACTCTTATTCCGAACAATGATAAAGTATTTTTCATTAAACTCAATTTAACCTTCATTTAATGAGTGTTTACTGGTCAAGCAAAATGAGTCCTTATGGATGATGAAGTACAATTTTCAAACCACTTAAGTACATATTTATTATAGCTAATTTATGTTGCAACTCAATTCATTAATTCATTCATCATTTTGTATGAAAGTAAATTATATTTTCTTGTTTGTCATGGTGTTAATAATTCAATACTATTAAATGAACTAATAGTAGTTATTTAGTTATAAGAATTTAAGTTATTAAATAATTTAAGTTTAAGTAAACTATTACAATAAATGAAAATTCAATATTAGATTGAAACCTTATAGTCAATTAATAAAGGTCTTGTTAAGCCTATATGAATTATTTTGAAGTTAAAAAAACTTATTTTTTTAATGTAAAATATAATATATTAATTCCTTTTAAATATATACTTTTTATATTATAAATATGAACATGTTTTCTAATAAACAAAATTTCGAAACCTTACTATTAAATACATTAGTTTTCATAAAGTAAAAGTTAGTCACTGTGTCATAACAGACGTTACAATATAATTTAATAAACTAAATCTAATATAAATCCTACTTCCTAATATGTTTTTTACAAATAAATGAAAGAAATGGCCATAACTTTTTCTATCTTCTTATGTCGTACCAAATAAACTCTAAACAATAATGAAAGCACCAGAAATAGATGAAGTTAAACAAGCATGTATAAAATGAGCCAAAAACTGTATCCAACAGTTTTTCCAAATGACTTATTTACACGTATAATTTGCTTTCAAAATTTAAAAATACTTTTTATATTATAAATATGAACATGTTTTCTAATAAACAAAATTTCGAAACCTTACTATTAAATACATTAGTTTCCATAAAGTAAAAGTTAGTCACTGTGTCATAACAGACGTTACAATATAATTTAATAAACTAAATCTAATATAAATCCTACTTCCTAATATGTTTTTTACAAATAAATGAAAGAAATGGCCATAACTTTTTCTATCTTCTTATGTCGTACCAAATAAACTCTAAACAATAATGAAAGCACCAGAAATAGATGAAGTTAAACAAGCATGTATAAAATGAGCCAAAAACTGTATCCAACAGTTTTTCCAAATGACTTATTTACACGTATAATTTGCTTTCAAAATTTAAAAATTTAAAAAACATTAAATGTATATCAAATAAAAGTTATATATCTATAACCTTCGATGGTTGATTGTACGATAAATAAAAAATTCAAGAACTTTCCATCTTATATGTTTATTAAACTAGCACTTCACAAAAGTAATGATTATATCTTATATTAAATCTGTCTAATGTTTTTTCACTAAGTATTATCATATTTTGATAAGTCATTGACTTTTTGAACTTCCCGCACAGTTACTCCACATGCAACAGTGCTGCCGTCAGCTGTAATCTACCAGTGGACAAGTTTCTAATTTCGAGCAAGCTACGTCGTTCAGTTGATGTTTGATAGCTGTTCAAGGCAGACAACCTCGTGAATTTTTACAAAAATGGAAAAAAGTGAATTTCATGTGCTGATTAAGCATTACGATCCCCAATCCACGAATTGGAATACGAACTCCTACCCCATCAAGCATATTCTCCAGATTAAGCCCCCTGCGACTCTTTTCTGTTTCGAAAGCTAAAGAAATGGCTGAGCGGTAAAAGAATTGAGTTGAATGAAGAAGTCATTACCGAAACAAACGCGTATTTTGAGAGCTTTGAAAAAACCTATTATTTGGAGGGAATAAGAAAATTAGAAAAACGCTGGACTAAATGTATCGAGCTAAAAGGTGATTATGTAGAAAAATAAAATGTTTATTTGCAGAAAAAAATTTGTTTTATTCAAAAAGTCACTGTCTTATCAAACCGCCCTCGTAATATTCAATCCCAACAACAAAACTGCTGGAATATTTTTTTAGTTTTGACATAACTGATTTTAAATTATTCCACTTAATTTCTTAATAGAGAAACAAATTTTGAAGCGTTTTTATAATTTGCCCATTTTGCCCACCATAAAGAACTTTAAACTGAGTTGTAAAAATTTAAAATAATTTGTGTTCTTTCAAAAGTTGCTTTCCTAATAAAAAAACTAAATTCGTATTTTGGTCATGAAATGAACACATTTTTTTTTGTGCATAAATTTCAGACTTTACAGGCTTAAAGTATCTCAAGGACGGTAGCATTAAAATGCGGGACACGTAAAGGACTCCACTGAATGTCAAATGTCCCTGCTTTGTGGCCTATGCAGAGCTTAAGTTAAACAACATAAATTAAGTCGAAATGATAAAATAACAGAAGTTAAATGAATAGATGCCCATTTTCTTCGAAATAGAGTCTTCACAATGTTATTGTTAATAAGTAATTAATTAATTTGTAATGCAAGAAGCTTGTTCACTTACAGATTCTACTTATGGAAAATAGAAATTAACATTATTTTTAATATTTTTTATAAATTCATTTGCAATTAAAATCTCTATAATCTTATTAAAGAACTACTTGAGTACGGCTACGCAGTCATTTGATGGAAGGTTTTGAATAAAGACTGCAAACTTAATTTTATGTAAAGGTCAGCATATGAGGCAGCAGCGGCGTCATCAGGACAAGATAGGTTCTTCTTAACTTTCTAAAGCACACGATTCCAATAGACAATTGTATAAAAAATAACAGCTGCTATAAGTACTTTAAGACTAAAGGTGGTGATTGCGGGTTACATGAAAAAAAAGGAACTACAACAAAGCCTTTCCGATAAAACTGTTTCCATAATTCCAAAAATGACATACACCAGGAAGTTTACTACAGTTTCACCCTTAAGTAAGAAGTAAATAGCGGAATTTTCCTTAAACGATTTCAGAACTTCAATCTTCATGGTTGACTCCGAAATGGACAAGAATATATTATACTTGAAAAGTTTAAACAAAAAAAAAAATTGTATGTCTTCCTATACTCATCTAATGTTTTACAGGGGGAAAATGCTTATCGCACATTCAAAAATGAAATCACCATATTATCAGATAGCTAAGCTACAATCTAGGCTTTGAATTTAGCCACTACAATCTCCAACTTAGTCAAAGAACTCAAAAGAATCTTAATCACTACAAGCAAACGGCTTAATGTTTCTCGAATTTGTGTCGTGGGACATCGAAATATTGAAGGAATGAAAAGCAAATCAACTGACGAGAAACAAAATTCCTAGGAATTCTTATAGCACTGATACTCATATCACTTAATAACGTTATATCAAATTTCTCTAACTGGTGGAATATAAATGGAAAAATATTTTAATATGTAACACTAGTAAAGCACTATAACTATGAATCAAAATCTCAAAAAAATACTATCTGATAATAAGAAGAATATAGAGAAATATAAAAAAAATTGGAAATTGTTTCTTTTTCTTTATCTGGCTTTTCAGCTGTGACAGTAAATGTAGTGAAAGACGCCAATTCCAGCAGCCGGTTTTTCGAAAAACCTGAAACCAGTAATTACTGCCGTCAGTCTGTAGAGACTGACTCTATTTCTGTTTATCAGCAACAGTGTTTGCTTTAGACTGTTATCAGATCATTGTATCCTACTAGTCTTACATGTTGCAACATTTTTTCATCTATAATCCGATATTTAAAAGTAAGTAGTAATAAAAGCTTCTAATAAGGAACAGCTGTACATTTCTCATAATCCTCACTGCAGAAATTGCGGAAATCTGCAGGAGAAAAAAACTTAAATATTTTAACACTACATGATTAAACACTTCCTCTGTGAATGTCCTGCTTTGTCGTCCAGAAGAAACAGATTTTTGGAAAGGTATTTTTTTTTTTAAAACTAATCAGACTGTTTGTCGGTGAAGACGAGAATCCTATTAAATTATCTAAATTCGATGAGATGCATTCATTCTATCTATCTTTTAGGGTTCTTGAGAGGAATGTTGCACATCTGTTTATCGACGTAGATTATTTGTTTTAATAAAGATATGTAGTTGAATTTCTCCATAAAGGGTTTTAGAATCATTTTTTAATCTAACATATAACTTTAAAAAATGTGATAAATTCTTTTATAACTTAATATGTTGTTATTCATATACTTTTCATGCCACAAATAAAAGTTTTCAATTCATTTCAATGCCATTTAAAAAATGGCATTTAAATGCAAGTCACGGAATGCAAAATATACTTGACATACAAACACTTTTAAGTGAAATTTATTTGCTCAATTGAAAAGTCATTCACAGAACAAAAGCCAAACTGTCAATTAAGTTTAACATTTTTACACCACATACAGCATTTGTACCTCAAGCACTGTAATAAAATACGAATAAATTTAAATGCAAGGATATTGACTATTATTTTCAACTCTCAATATTTATTAGTTTCACTTAAGTGCATGAATAGAATTCCATCAATAAATTATGTATATTTTAATAATAATTTTTTTACTAACGATATTAAAATAATTATATTAAATTATTTAAATTATTTAACTGCTTATTAATGGACATTCTGTCCATGTCCTACTAGAGACTACATATAGGGATTATTATCAATTAATACTTGTTTCAAAAGTACAGATTATCACAAATTTTTAATAGTCAAACAGGGATTTCATTCAAGTCAATTATCAGCAACTATCGTAAATAATGATATTAGCTGCCATTCATATAGACAGTTAAGCTTTTAAAAAACGATAGCAATACACAATTTGTAATTTTAAATAAATAATAATAAAGATAACTGCAATTTAAAATAATTTTATGCGGTAATATTGTATAACTTTAACTTTAAAAAATAATTTCTGAACAAAAATAAGTTGAAGTTTATTATTACAAAACGAAAAACAAAATAATAACAATGTCTTCAATGATATGATTATGATAGAAAGTGTCTTCAATTATGATTTAAAAAAAAAAAATTATTAATTCAATGATACTTGTATAATTTCTTTTTCATTATTAAAAAATATTTTTGATTTTTTTTTTATTAATTTATAAGGCAGCAAATCTTATAGGTACAGCCCGCCTAAGCTACGAATACATCACTGATCTGAATTGGATTTAAACGCTTTCTACAGGAATAGTACAATGCTTCTCAAAAGGTGATGTGCACTATTTCGTTATATAAGCAAATCCAAGCTGTTGCAATCGGGTTTTACACTATTTGTTAGTAGATAAGAGTGGATATAAGACACGTTCACATACTAAACAATGGTCATATGGGACCTCTCAATATTGGTTATGGTGTTATGTCTCCTGTACTAATATTTTCTACATATATCTCTATAAGAAAAGACTAAACCAGTTACAACACGATTGTTAAGGAGTGCACATAAGTTTACACAGACAGCTCAAAACTTGAAAATGAGTTGAGAATATGCCAACGGTATTCTCCGATGAATTCGACCCAAAAATTACACTTCCAACTAGCGAATCACTGCAGTATTTTTCTGACAAAATTTATTGCTATACACCTTGGAATGTAGTGACATAAACATTAGAGTTTTTAATGACAGCTAAGCCGTCATTATGCCACTTGGTGATGTTTTCGCTACATCTAAGCTTATATCAGAATATCGTGAATTTCTAAGGGATATACGAATGCATTCAATGGTTAACCTGAAATGGGTTCCATCTCATACCAAATATAAAGCTAATGAATTGAATAGAAGTAGCACACGCCTTCCCAGCACATCAATCATTTAAGATATAGGAATTACTTTAGGTTCAGTAAAACATCTAAACTTGTATCAGTATGTCATTAATTTCTAAATGATATCTAGGTGTATTCAATTGTTAACCTGAAATGGGTGCTGTGTCATTGCAATTATAAAGAAGATGAATTGACCAGAAATAGTACACGACTTTTCAGTAAATAAATCATTTAAGATATAGGAATCACATTAGTTTTAGTAAAACTGATGATATGTATAGAAGATTTTAATATGATGTACTAAATTTACTGCAATGAATACACTCGCTAATGAACCAAAGGTAACTAAACAATTATTAAGGCTTGTTCTTCATTAGATTAGAGGCTTTCTCCAGTCACTACAGTCGTAATTGCGGATCAAAAGAGGGAAAGAAAAGTAGTATGTATTTGCTTTGTCACTCGCCGGAAGTTACACATTCACCTTTACGGACACTCTTTGAAAAATGTCTGCTGAATAGCATAAGGTATTCACATTTAGCCTGTTTTATTAAAGAGATAAAGTCATTTTCTGGTCAAGCAAAAGTTTCTCTTAAAGGAGTTCGCGTTTCTATTTATTTATATACAATGTATGTATAAACTATGTTATCTTAAAAATTATACTGAAATTATTCCATATCAATTTGTAACACAAGCAAAAACGTGTACTCTAGTCTATTTTACTATTCTAACTTTGGATTGCTATATTTCAAACCGAAATTTCACTGATAGACACTTAAGTGGCCAATGACTTTAGGTTGGGTGTAGCTAATGTAGTGAATTATTTCAAATAATTTCAATATAATTTAAATTTTTTTGAATATTTCACTTTTCATAAGCAGTAATTCTTAAACAAATACTGTTAGTTAAATATACTCATAATTACTATTACTTCATAAAATGCATTTTAAAGTTATTAAATTTTTTATTATTTAAAAATAAACCTTTTCTAAAATTATTTCACTATTTTAGTAAAATATTTCCAAATTTATGCATGTAAATTTTTCATTTAAAGAATTTTGAATAAAACCAAATTTAATTTAATTAAAACAATTTAAATTTCACTTAAGTTAATATGAAAGTATTTGTTATTACTTAGTTCTTACCTCGTTGCGAGTATTTATTTTTATTATTTGTTTACTTGGAAAGAATTCTCTATTAAAATGCATAAATATTTATGAAAATAATTGAGAATATTATATATTCAACAGGAAAACACAATAGTTTTTCAGATACTTTATGGATATGACATATTCAATACACAAAACGAAACTTAAAACTATTGAAGTATATATATTTAAATTATTTTTATTTATTGAAGTTAATATTTTTAGCATGTTGTATATAAAAAGAATTATATTCTAAGAGTGAATCTTTTGCTCTATTAAAATACTCTATTTTAATTACTTTTCCATGGAAAACTATTTTTGAAAAATTTTAAAATTATTTTAACAATCCTTTCAATCCTTTCAACATAATTTGTTTATATAACATTTCTTAATTAATTTTTATCTTATTTTTTTTTTGTCATAATAGTATCATTAGTGAAAATGTAAAATATTACCGTGAAGTTTTCTGAAATTAAACTGCTGCACATAATTATTTTAAATTTTTAATTAATTTTCAAAAGAAAAGTGAAGCTTAAAAATTATTGTCCTTTAACAATTACAACGGAAAACCAATTATTTGCTTAACATTTATATTTTCATTGAAAAAATTTTATTGGAATTTCGTATGCATAATTTTACTTTATTACGGCAATAAGGCAAAGCAATTCATGTGGATATGCAGAACTCATTAAAATATCAATTACAGATTTTCAGAGAATTTCTGCACTTTTCCACCAACTCATTTTATTAATTTACCAGTTATTGTCCGTGCAATGTTAATTGCCGAAAAATTTAAATTATTCGAGTTGAAAATTTCTTCAAAGTTCTTTTAACTTTCTGATATTTTTATTAAATTTATTTATGTACTACCAAACAAAATTCATGCTCTACAAATCTCTTATTATGCTCGTCCTGCTGTATGTTATAGAAGCTTGGACAATTACGAAGAGTAATGAGAAGACGTAAGGAGCATTCGGGACAAATGTTTTCAAAAGATCTATATATCGATGTGTTGTATGTAAGAGCTATACCGACATTGACATAGTTAAGCGCATATAATTACAACCGCTTCGCTTGCTTGGCCATGTCGTATGAATGAAAGAAAGTGCTCTGGCTAGAAAGGTGTTTGATTCGATACTTGCAGGTGATAAACTCGGTAGAGGACGTCCACATCTTCGGTGGAAGGATCGGGTGAACAACGATTTTGAGGTGCTCGGTATTATCAACTAGCAACAACAACTAATTGGGCTGACTGCCGGTGACTACTCGACGCAGCCAAGGACGAGACATCTGTAATGGCCAACTAAGTAAGTACTAAGTACTACCAAGAGCGGACCTACGTATGAGAACAGAGGAGTCTAGATCCTATACTATAATAATTCAAAAAAAAACCAAAAATGTTTATTTTTAAAAAGAATTGATTTCAGTTAAGGGCAACCCAGACAAATGAAAGATCAAGAAAGCTAGTCTAATGTATCTTCATGACGGAAATTAGTGCCACCGTTGAAGAAATGGTTAACAGATGATTATAAAAGAAAAATCAAAACGAATTTTATTAAAAAATTTGAAAAGCTTTGCTATATTTATAAGTAACAAGATACTAAAATTTCTCGACTCTTATTTGAATATAACGCTCGTTTTCCTGATGACAACATCCAACAGTAGAAGCAGTTATTCTGACATCTGCCCTTATTATCCAGCATGTTGTCACTAGACTCAGATATCAAGTTCGTATTCATAACTGCATGAAAGTCCTCCAGCACCAACTCCGCATAAATATTAACAATAAACATATATGTATAAAATACACATACACATATATGTATATATACCATAAATTAGCACATACAATATTTTTTGTATATAATGAATTAATCATGACACATAATGAATTCATAATGAATTGTTCAAATTTTTTTTATAAAAATTAATTGAATTAAATTTATTTAAAAATAAAAATTACTTAATATCAATTTAGAAATTAATCCTCAAAATTATATATATTTTGCTGCAGGAAATTAAAAATCGTTTTTTGATTTTCAGTTCTGAGTTCAATGAAATTTCCTACCTTAGATTGGCTGGCACATGTGCAATTTCATTTCATCAACAAAAGTTATTGCCTTCCGCCAGAAATGACTGCCATTTTCCAGCGGAAATTTCAGTTGTGCACTTGATTTTGTAGTTCATCGCTTACATTTTCCACCAAAAATCGAAAAATAATAGCTTTTAATTTTTTTTTTATTTTCAGTTTTTGTGAAAGAAAATAATAGTTTCGGATAGAAGAACATTTCCACAAATTACTCCGTTTGTTTAAATACGTAAAAATATAAAAATCAGAGGTAAATTTACAAAGTGAAAAACTACAAAAATTTTAATTCATTGCTTAGATAATGGTTCAATTTATGATCTTTTTATATTTTTCATATAATAGTTTTTCAAAATTATAATTAAAAACTGCTGCGAAATATTTTGAACACAGTTTTAACTGAAATTAAATACTTATAAACTTTTGTGTTATCATTAATCAATAGCGTCCAGTAGGCATCCGACAATACAACTTAAATAACCATAATTTTTATAATCAATAGCGAAGCTATATTATGATTGAGTCCTATTTCACATAAATATAAAAATAGGTCAAGTCTCGATTATCTCAAATTAAAATTTGTTGCTTTACACATAACTTTAGTATTAACATTATATATATTATGTTGAGGCTAGTTGAGTCAGTGCACTTGAGTACTTTTACTCGTAGTTAATAACGAGGTTTCTTCATAATCCCTCTTTACGCTTTGACTGAATTATTGTTTATCACTTCATCAGCCTAAGCAATAATTGATCTCAGAACTGCATACCTCCCCAAGGAGCCTATAACCATTCCGAGATTCGGTAACGCAGTGTCAAGCTTGTCAATTTTCGTAAATAATTTTAGGGTTCCATCCTTTATGTATTTTTTGATCGGATCAATCTTGAAGTCACTGTGTATGTCATTCGTCCTAATGTACCATGGTAACTTGACAAGTATATTTATATTTTTTTTACTTTGGCTAAAACATTAAAAATGGAACCACATTTACAAGATTTATTTTTCTCCCATTTATTTTTATATTTTTTATTTTTATTTTTTTGTTTTTAATATTTTATTTTTTTATATTTTTTTTATCAGCTTACTATTTAATTTTTTATTTCAATTGCCTTTAATTATATGTAAATGACATCTTAGGAATATCTTTTTTCTTGAATTCGAATATTCACACCTTTACTAACACAATTGAATTTATTTCATTATCACAAATTAATCATTTTATTGAAACATTTATTTAAAAACTTCAATTTACACTTTTTCAAATTTTTTCATAATTGTAGTATTAAATTCATAGTTTAATATTTATTATTATAAACGCTACCATTAACCATATTTGAAATACTACTGAGATAAATTGAAACTCAAATAAAATCAAAATATTTAATTTGAGCAAAATAAAGAATTTATTCCCTTTCCATCTAGATAAACCGAGAAAACTTTTTTACAGAAACTATTTTCACGCATACAATACTTATATGCATGTATGTTATACATATATATATAAAACTTATATATATAATTTAATTATAAATATTTTTATAGGAATTTCTGGTTGAATTTGTTGGCAAAGTTTTTGCTTTGATATACAATTGGGATTATAATACTTTATTATTAATAAAGTTTTTGCTCATCATATGAATACCGTCTATTATTGTTTAGTTTTGGTAAAAGTTTTCTTAATTCGGAATAATAATTTTGTTAATAATAAACAAAATTTTTGCAAATTATAATAACAGTACATATAATATGAGATGATATTAGAATTTGGAAAAGCTTTATTTCTCAATCCAATATATTGTAGGTCTGTTATAGGTCATTGCAATTGTTTTGAATTTAAGAAATTGAGAAAATAAATAAATTTACGAATAATTATGGAGGATTAAATTATATTATACAAAAAATTTAACAAAGCGATTTTTCAAACAAAACTGAACTACAACAACAAAACTTTATTTTTATGTTATTTTAATTAATTGTATTTTTAGCTGACCACACAGCTGTTTCGAGTATTGCCAAATACCTATCATCAGTGGTCTTGGAATTATTTCTTTTATTTAATTATTCGTAAATAATTTTTTGAGACTACACGTACCAGGAATCAAACTCGTGTCCTGTCAAATTTTTAGCTCAGAGTCAGCGCACCTTAACCAACTGACCCAAAGCCGTACTTGACTTTTATGTCAAGCATTTTTCTGGAGTTTTGTTACTATTACTATGAAAGTTTTTTTAACAAATTCAAAATAACAATTTATTAGAAATTCAAAAAATTTAATCTTAAATTTGATTTTAACGTCAGGTGATACTTACAGCCACAAAAAAAAAGTAATTAACGTATAATTAAATATGAGAAATTGCTACCCTATGCCCCTCTAGATAAAACGGACACTAAAAAGAAGAATTATTTACAAGAAATAATTTCAAGACTACTGTTGGTGTACACTTTTCAATATACGAAACGGTTGATTAGTCAGCCAGACATCAATTAATTAAAAATGAATAAAAATTTTGTTGTTACAATTCACTACTATTCGTAACCTAGCCAAAAAAATTTACTAAATTTAATACATTTCTTACAAAAGTATTTAATATTCAAATAAAATTTATAACCATTTAAGAACTCATCTACAGATATTTTTATTAGAAACTAAATATTTCAACTGCAATTGTTGAATCACATAACTTTTGGGTAGTTTAAGTTATGAGATTCATTTGGTAAAAAGATTTAATTAACAAAGATGAAAATGAAAGCAAAGTACAACGCACGAAACCATAAAGTCAAACACTGACCATTTCTTGTTTGCAATGAAAAGCCACAATAGGAACGCAAAAAGATACTTTCAACTGATTGTTTTCTAGTTCTAGTTTTCAGTTTCCATATGCAATTGCAGACGTAAGGCAACTTATTAGTTTTAACCGAAATATCAAATGCCCAAAATAGAAACATGAAAACCTCATGATAAACTAAATGGGATTCATATCACAAAGTCTGTGTGATGCATTCAGACTAACATACATGCAACGACGTGTTCCCTTTCATAGTAACTTCCCATCAGTTTATTACTTACT
This sequence comes from Teleopsis dalmanni, assembly GCF_002237135.1. Taxonomy (NCBI): domain Eukaryota; kingdom Metazoa; phylum Arthropoda; class Insecta; order Diptera; family Diopsidae; genus Teleopsis; species Teleopsis dalmanni. The sequence continues at coordinate 194,050,151 of NC_051847.1, read as the reverse complement.
TGAAGTGCACAAGTACCAACATTTTAGGCAATCAGTTTGAAGTAAACAGAATTGTTGCCAGAACATCATGTTGCTCGTTATTAATTTATGTTGCTGAAATCTGTTGTTCCTGTTAAAATTTGTGCTTAACATGTACATGTCATAATCTGGATACGAGTCGAATTCAATGATACCGAGCACTTAGTTAAGATTCGTACAAATTGTGTTTATTTACAGCTAAAGAAGATTTATTTAATTATTGCATTTCAAAATTCTTGATTAATTCAGGTTACAGAATTTGAAATGAAATTTAGTTAGAAACTTCCTAAATTGCATTAATAAATAAGAGAGTTTTATAGTTCTCGAGGTATATAAATAAATTTATAACTATTTTGCTTTTGATGAAAACTGGGGTCTACAGAAATGGTATTGATTGATATTATGCTTAATGCTGGTTCAAAATCGTTGACCTGTAAGAAAAATCAGAGCAAGAGTCTCCCAAGGAGCTTTTACATATTTTTTACGCAACGGACTTTCCAAAAAAAAAAGATATAAATATAGTATCACTTTTCGCTGATATTATTTGATATTAGATTTAGACACAAAATGGCAGCTTCAAACCAAATAATTTATAGCCACATATAAACGAGAAATTACTATACATCAACATATCGAAAAGAAAGTCAATACTTAAAAACAAAAAAACGATCTTCAAGACAAGCCAAAAAGCCAAGATCTCAAAAAAATTAGAATTTACAACAATAACAATTTCACCCACAAAATAAATTAGAGGTGTTACTTGACATTAACTTAAATAAATAATTAAACTAACAAACAAGAATGTAAGAGCAAACTGAATGCCTGAGTTGCTTGACTAGCGATAGCAAATTTATCTGAACCGTATTAGAGAGAAGATGAAGATATTTTGCATTAGAAACTTCACACATTGTCTTTATGCTATAAAAAATTAAGTATTCGTAATAAAACAAGCGATTTATATGCAAATATGATAAGACTGTGTCCTTAAAGCGGCTAGTTCTACAGTAAATGTATTAAAATGTATTAAAACCTTCTTCTGAGAAGATTTTCAAAAATTTAATGGTATATAAGAAACCCCACACATATCTGGTGTTATCTATAAAAACTTAAGAACAGAAAGGTTTATACTATATAAAAATTCCAAATACTCATATTTATTTGTCTCCAAATATTTATAACAATCAATACTCATTTGAATCTATTAGTAACAATCAAACAGCAACTTTATTAGCTTTAAAAATGTTTACGATATTTACGATAAAAGGATAAATATCTCATAAGAACTACTTAATATTCAAAAATATGTTTACAAAACTATTATTAATAAATTTAATCATAATCATTAATTTTAACTTCAAAATTTTTGTCGACTCTGCTTAGAGGCAGACGAGACTTCCAGTCACATTCTCTGTGACTGTCCAGCCTTGATCTGAGCCAGCAGGAGGTTACTAAGTAGAGAATTACTTTCTCCTTCTGACATTAGGAGCTCTTCAATGGCTAATATTTTGACTGTCATTCGAAGGGCGGATTGTCTTCTGCTAGGTTAGGATCTGTAGCAGCACAAAATATCAACTATGGTCGCAGTGCTTCGCTCCGTCAGGAGACGGTACCTATAAAAATCTATAAAAATTTTATAGAAAATCATTTTCTGTCGAAAATCAGAATATTATGTCATTTGAGCGCTATTTATGTTTTTTTCAGTGAAATAAAACGTCTGTTTTAAAGAATTAAATAAAATTAACTTGTAAAAATTTTTTATATGATGATTCATTACAATATACTTTGTAGATAAACGAAATATAAATGTATAGATAAGTTTACCTCTAACAGCTGTTTTAAAAACACATATTTTGTGCCTGTGATACACTAGTAAAACGAATTTCATCGTTAATGTGACTTGCTTAAAGATAAAGCAGTTTCTATAGGTCAACCAAAATCAGTTGTGATATCAAGAAACATTGTTGCTGTTTTTCACTGTAATATCTAGATAAATTTAGGTATTAGTTTTAAAACTAATAAAATAAACTACAACTTTTAAACTAGTTTTAAAGGTAATGACTAAACTACTAATTCAAACTAGCCTTAAAATTAATAACACATTGAATATTGTGCGATAATCAAACAAAGAGAAAGAAATATTTAGTCTTTATATAAAGAATTGAAGAATAAAGATTCTTCAATGATTGAAGAATCTCTAATGAAGATTAGTTCTCATTGGCTATGATAAATAGTTAACATGCTTTTGATATGTGTTGAACAAAGAAATAGTCGAAAAAAACATGGAACTGCTTCGGAAAGGCTAAATGTGATTATATCTAGTGATGAATTATGAATCTGAATGTGTGGACTTAAATAAACAGCAGTTGGCTGTACAGTTTTTGCATAATAAACCAAATTAAACAAAATACAATTGCGTTTGAATCACTTTAAAACAAATAGTTGTCTGTTTTCTCATAAAAAATAATATGGTAACAATAACATTAATCTCTTCAAAGTGGCTTGGTACATGCGCACAAACGACATGCTAAGAGATCTTAGAATAGACCCGATCAAAAAATACATAAGGGATAGAGCCCTGAAGTTATATGCGAAAATTGACAGGCTACCATACTTACCACTATCTAATCTTAGAGTAATCACTCTCCGCACGGAGAAGTAGGCAGATCTTAGATCAATCACTGAATAATCATGAAGCTTATAGGTAATAAATAAATTAGTCAATGAGATGGGTGGGACTCTGTAATACTTCCAGCTATCAAAGAGTAAAAGTGCCCAGTTGCGCTGACTCGAAAAAAAGATCAACATAAGGTAAATAATATTAAATAGCTTATTCTTAATCTAACACCATCATTTGTTTACTGGAACAAATTATGATGTAATATAGTCTTAACTGTGATAATGCCAGCATTCCCACAAATCACTTTTTGAGTACGCAAAACATAGTATTCAAACTCCATAGTCTTGATTGGGCACTCAATGGCTTTTTGATAACGTACATCTAAGATAAACTATTTGGTTTGACAATTTTCATCTTTTATCTTTGATAGTTTTCATTGGCAGAAGAAGCCATGGATGCACTTAAAAATCATATTTGGAAGATGTATTTCACGATTTAAAAAATATACTATGCTATATGCTTCAAAGCCATACAGAAATGTGTAGATAAAGGGAAATATATTAAAGCTATTTTAAATAAAAAGTTACTGTTTTTCTTATAATTAGACTTATAACAGATATAGCGACGTACGTAGTGACTTAGTATACTATATTAACATATAGTTTACACAAAATATAAAATAAAATTATAAACCCTTTTTCCTTTTCATATTTCTTTCAAATACTATTTTTGGTTTGTGTAGCATATTTATTTATATAAATTTATGAAACAATTTTTAAACTCACCAAACAAAAGTTATTTCAGATTTTATTCCACAAAAAATTTCTCAAAGTCTGCAGTCAAGGCACGTAAATAATTCAATTAAATATGATTTTCCTCGTTAGTTAGTTTCTGTTTGCAGTTGACATAAGTCTTTCCGTAGCAATGCAGACGGAAAATACTTTTACGTGCTGAAAATGAAAATAATTAAATTTTAATTTTAATTAAGTAAAATAATAATTTAAGTTTCGTCAAATAAAGTTTCTATTGAAGTTTAACTTATATTTCACACTATTATAATAAAAGTTTTTGTTAAAATATCAAATATTATACCATAAATAAATTATTTTATGTTATATTTTAAAAAAATTTTAATATCAAAATATTTTTTCAATCTTGTTTTTATAATATTTCTTTGAGATGAATCTTCAAAATATAACTTTAATTTTTCACTGTCAACATTTGATTTTTTTTACTTTTTATATAAACAATCTCAGTTCAGCTGACGTTGACACAATGAATTTTCTAATTAAAAGAGCCCACTTGTATACTCGATGAGTGCTTATCTTAAACTAAAAGTTGATTGAATATAATCTTCCAATGAAACAGTTTTTATTTTTATTACTTTTTAAAGCTTGAAACAGTTTTGTATATAATTTACTTCAATTCCACTGAGAAACTATATTAGAATTTGCAATTTCAGCGAATAAAATGTATACTATGTATTGGTTTAATGTGTGATTCCCGTCAACATTTATAAGAGCTGAGTGAGTCTTGAATACGAAGTTAGAAATATGCTTGTGAATGATTTCACAACTATATAACTATATTATATCTGTATGTGGTAAACAGTCTATATGGAAGAACACAAAACACATTTTTTATCTTTATATATATAATTCTTCTGTACGTGTGTTTATAGTGAACTCCTCCTAAACGGCTGAACCGATTTTGATGAAATTTTTTGTGTGTGTTCAAGTGGATTCAAGGATGGTTTAGATTCACAACTTGGTCCACTGGATAATGTTTTTTTAATTATTATACAGTTTTTTGGTATCCATATACATTTATATTAGACATTTAAAAATAAATTTATAATATATCTATAAATTCTATATTTATATTAGTAAATTTTTACTATATATTACTTTGGAGTTGGAGACATCTGTCTGTCTATTTCATTTTAAGTGGTCTTCATAATAGCTACTTCTCAAATACTTGTGTGCCGCTTATGATAGAGATTCTCATCATCAAAAATTGATAAGATATAATATTTTACTGTGTATTTTTAAGTTAAAATTAAAATCATTAATTTATAACTTATAAATTTTTTTTGTGATTTTTAGGCAAGGGGTAGGGGATTAACAACTCTGATACTTTGAAATCTTTAAATTTTTTTAATTCGTTAATTGATATTTCTTGAACTTTTTCCAATCAATCAATGATATACTTATTATGACCGCCTAAATATCGCATCAGCTTCAAAATAGACATCTTCACAATGTTTCTAAAATCACTAATACTATTCATAAACTCGTGCCTGCAATATAGAATCGCCTCGAAAGGTTTTCTTAAAGATTTCGAATGATTTACATTATTTTTTTAACACAAAATTTTACTCAAACTTAAGTATTTGACAAATAATATCTAAATATTTCTGCCTGCCTGATAGTTTACACAAATGTTAAAGAGTGCAGCCTATACACAAAAATGACTATATTCGATAAACTATACACAATCTTATACTGGATTTACACAAGAGCTTTGTTTGTAATTTTAGCTGTCATATTTCTAATTTTAGCTGTCAATTGTTGCTTTTAATGTAAAATGAAAATTTTTTAAAGCTAAAAAACAAAACTTCGTGTGAATTCAGTATAACTCTTTAACCACACTGTGTATTGTAGACTTTATATTTGTGTATATTTTTTTATTAAGTATTTGTTATTATCCATTTAATAAGTACTTTGCATAAAATATTAATTTTTTATAAATAGCTAATTTTTTTAAAGAAAATAACAAGCTTAAATATGAAAGCATTAGTGAGGAATATAATTAGCTTTCAGTAAAAATGAAAATTTTTCTGACAAATAATTACAACTCTCATAATAAATATTTAATAAAAATTTAATTTGCAATCGGATTACACTTAAATTAGGTAAATTAATCCCCTTTTTTATGAACATGTCATTAAATCATTAATTAAAAACTTTATAACAAAATTAAATTCATACACTTAATCCAACACTTTATTAGTTCGACTTCACATGCAATGTTAAACCCTAAGGACATTATATGTCATACCCAAATTCCTTTTCTATGAAAAACTAATGTTTCAAATTATTCAAAGGTTAGTGTTTGTTACTATATTCCATTTTTGTGTTGTAAAGAGTCAATTTACAAACCATAAAATGGTTTTCATTGACAACTTGACAAATATTTATGTGACACACTGCAGTAACAGTGGCGTGAGACATATCTAAAGTAATAGCAGTTTCCGACTCATGGGGCTTGCATGTACATTGGGTATTGTGACCGTATAAGGGTGTGAGTTATAATTTGTTAGATTATTAAAACACATAGTATAAATGATTTTTATTTTTAATGTTAAAATATAAATTGACACTGAAAGTGTTAAGTAGTACCCAAAGAATTTAATGCCATAAACACAATGTCGCAGAAGTAAGGCTGCACTAAAAATCAATTCTGAGTTAACAAAAGTATTGAAAATAAATGCTTCTTATACATAAAAATTTATCGAAATCTAAAACCTTGTGAATATTTTGTGTAAAAAAGTGCAACAAAACCACGCGGATGATATATCGTTTTTGTATAGGCATTTATCCACCAATTAATTATGGATTATTCACACTCCGTCTAAATAAAAAATGTGAAATGCATTAGATACTGGCAGATATTAGAACCTGTCAATGGAAATGCAGCGAATAACTGTTACGTAAGGACTCAATCAAAACAAGAAGTCTTTAAACCGCAGAAAATAATGGTGACCAAAAATAAAATGGGTTATGCACTCAGAATGAAAACTCCTCAAACAAAGATAAGATCGCTGTTAGATCTGTAATCAGTTACAGATACGAATTCTACAAAGTAAAGGAGAACGGAACAAATCAGTTTTCAAAATCTGTTTGGGAAATCATACAAAAATTTTCTAAACCTTCTAACACTATAGTGATGAGTTGTAAAACGATAACCACATATGAAAATATACATGGATTTTAAATATTATTATTTTGTCTAAACACATCACAGACGACAGAAAAGTCAATTTTCCTAGGTAGGTTACGTGGGAGATAAAAAGTACATTAAAATCGGTACACATAGATCAATAAAATATATTGGTTTCACTAACATTTTTGTTGTTGTCTTTTCATTTCTATTCAAACCCTTATAATTATTCTCTTTTGATGTTATAATCCCGCATTATTCTAAATGCGACTAATTGCTATATATCTATCGAGATATATACGAAAAAACGTTAAATGCGACAGTGTATCTAAATTTAAATACCTGTTTAAATATATATATAACTAAGAAATAATATAAAAAAATAAAAATTGTTTTACCTTCAAAAATTGCAAAAAGCACATAATTCCGCAAAATGCACTTGCAAAAATATTGTAGTTGCATATTGCAAACATAAGGATGTCCCTAAAAATTGCTTTCGAAAATAAACAGCAGGTGTGTTTAACAAATATTATTAGAAGTGAAGCATATTTTATAGCTTTTGTGGTTTGCATCGATTTCAACCTAGATTTGTATATTTGATACATATTTTCTTTATTTTAAATTCATAAAAATATTGTATCTTTGAATTTTTAAAAAAATATGAAATTGAAGTTGAAATTTATTTTGCTTTAGTCCCTGCGGTAGCAAAACAAACTGTTTCATATGAAATCTGACACATATGCGCAGGGCTTTGAAAATATTTGGTTTTGCAAAAGTTAATGCAACTACATTTTAGTGTATGAGAAACAAACGTCCTTTAGAAAAAAATAAATAAATACCCACAGCATATTTGACTATCTGTAAATTTGATCATATTTTTGATTGATTGTGAAAACATTACCTTAAACTCACAATTGAGGTAGATTGACTTTTTATTTGCTAAAAATATAAGCTGTCAACTTGAATAAAGTTTGAGTTTATTTTTATTAATTTAAAATAAGACAAGTCACTATTTTGTGTATAGAATAATATATTCTTCAAGAGAAGTGCAATAACCTTTAAAGTTAAAATATTTTATGACTGTAAATAATCTAAAAATTCATTTAAATTATTTAAATAATAATTAATGAATCAATAAATCATATAGAAATGTACCTACTATTCAAAAAGTATCCGTATTTTGTTGTTTGTTAAATGTACCTACTATTCAAAAAGTATCCGTATTTTGTTGTTTGTTAACTACTCCTTAAGTAATAGACCTTTTTCAAACATTTATGTTTTTTTTTTGTTATGTTGGTACACCCTTTCTTGAAATATGGTACAAATTTGAGCGCCATCTGTCAATTAGTTTGTTTACAGCAGCTGTTAATGTGAGACGACCTCAAGTGCATTTAGCGATTTTTACTATGGAAAATTCTTGTTGTACGCGATTTTTTGACCAAACACGGCACCAGTGTCATCGCTCAGGCACTATATTCGCCAGGTCTGGATCCATGCGACTGTTTCCTGTTCCCGAAACTCAATCAAAAGCGTTTTGAGTCGATTGAAGCGGTAAAAGAGATTTCGCTGAAGGAACTAAAAGCCATACCTTCACGGACCTACGAAAAGTGTATGGAAGATTGGGTTAAGCGTTGGCATATGTGTATCGCTCCAGAAGGAGCATATTTTGAAGGAGATTAAATAAAATCGGAATAAAATTTAAATTTGTGTGTTTTATTTACAAAGTCCGAGTACTTTTTGAGCAGAAGGTATTGTATCTAACAGTAATATCCATTAAAAAGCGTTACTTGCTTACAAAGCAAAATATACCAGGTACAGAGAGAAGGGGTGCACCCTTAAAAAAGCAAATGTATTATTAATAGTAAAAAAAAAACCATGGAAAACTACATTCTTAAATAGTAAATCGATAATTGTATCTCTCAGATAAATTGGTTATGACTTTGCTTCCTTCTGGCTTTTCAGTAACATTGTCAGAATGATAATGAAATGGGTTTTAAATATATATTGATGCAATACTAGATAAGATTTATCAAGGATATTCAAAACTATATTCTGGGTCATAAAAAGTATAACTAAAATTTTATTATTTTTTAACCAAGACTATTTCAAATATTGTAGTGCCTTGAACCGGAACCGGAAATAAAGTGTTTATCAAGGATAATTCTGGCTAATGTATAAAATATTATAACTAAATATAATTAAAAATTTATTATTTTTTTAATCAAGATCGTTTCAAATATTATATTGTCTTGAACCAGAACTGGAAATGAAGTATTTATCAGGGATAATCGAAGCTATATTCTGGGTCATGAAAAGTGTAATAAAAATTTTATTATTTTTAATCGAATATTATTTCAATTATTGTATTGCCATGGACCGGAATAGTTTCAAATCAGAGTCTTAATCCCTTTGTTAACAAAAGATCTTTTTTGATATATTTTTTTATGCTCTTAAACTCTTTTTGAAAGAAATTTTGTAACTAAATAACTTCGTGAAAGGGACAAAATTGAAAATTAGTTGAATCCCATAGTCAGTCAAGAATTTTAAACTTAAAATCGTTATCATCGCCTGGACTCGTAACTCTTACATAAAATTTAAAACTTTATGGGTACTAACCTAGATAATGGGTATCTAGATTCCACAAAATTTTAGACTATTAATTATATTTCCATTTGTTGTGTAATCTACTCTAACATATTTGGATATTGCATTGATTTAAAGTTAATTCATTTAATAATTATTTTTTAAATACATAAATTTATGAAAAGTGGACATTAAATATAAATATTTAAAGTAATATTTTAATATAAATATATACAACCCCAAGTATGAACCTTACTTAGTTTATTACATTTTAATTTATGTACTTTTCCTTATTCACTTAGTAATCTAATAACAAAGCTAAGCACGACCACAAGTTAATACTGTTTTAGTATCACTAATGGAAAAATTTTAATTAATCTGAAAATGTCATCTACTCGTAAATGGTGTTTTTATATAACGTAGCATTCTGTAAGGACTTTATCTCTTGGTTCTATGCATTTCAGTTGCAACATCAAGTGTCCCCTTATGAAAAAGCACAAACACTGGATAAATAACTGTGCTACCAAGTTCGAAAATGAAATTTTCAAGCATTTATATACTCTTTGGTCCTGGAAGGAAAAATAGCTTCAACAAAAAAGCAATAAAATATTTTACTAACTAATTATATACGTTTTAATTAGATTGTTTTTGAATAATTGTTTTATTCTTGTGCAATAAAATTTATTAAGGTGTATTTAATTACAATTAAGAAAACTTGTCTTACCTAATTGTGATAATTTCAATTTTACATACATTAACACATTAAACCGAGTCCCAATAAGCACATGCTAAGGAAACTATTGAAAGATAACACTTATTTCTATACTTAAGACAAGAGACTATAAGGTTACAATGATCTGATAGTAAATATCTATCAAGGGTTTTATGTAGGAGCAAACAAAAGTGATCGAATTTAGGATATGCTGAAAAACCGGTACGGCTTTAACTGTTATTGAACAGAAGAGACTCTAAAAAGCAAGAAAATAGTTGTGATGAGCCGATAGTGAATAATTTCTAAGGATAACGTTTAGAAGCGAAGAAAGTGAATATATTGAGCAAATGCTGAGAAAGCTATAGAAAAGAAACACCCCTCACATAAGACTAGGATTTTAAAGTGATAGAACTGTTGTGATAATCTGACATCCAATGTCTATTAAGTACCTTATATAGTTATTTAGAAAGTTGTTTTGTAAAGTATACTGATTGCCAAGAAGTAAAAAGCGAGAAAAATTAAAGTGGAAGAAACATCTGTTATAATGATCGGATTGCCAAAGTTTTTGAAAAAATTTTTGAAGTACTAAAAGTAATAGCTTTATACTGAGTACCAATGATTTTATGCTAAGAAAACAGTAATGTCATAACACTTATTCCCTAACTCAACGCAAGAGATTTCGATGTGATAAAAATATTGTGAAGATTTGATAGCAAATATCAACCAAGGACTTCATGTACAATACTAGCAAAAGACATATATAATCGATAGTCAAATAGGTAAATTATCTATGCTTTATTCTTTACAAAAGTGTTGATAATTTTCTATGGATTAAAGATAAATTTAAGGATTGTGAAATCCTGAATATGATGCGCACAAACTAAACCTAATTCGCAGCGATGCTTGTAGGAAATGCAACAAGCCGGATGCAAAGGAAACTTTGAAGCATCTGTTGTGTAACTGCCCGGCTCTCTCGCGAACTCGACAAAAATACTTCAGGCTATCTGTTTTGCCGGACTAGAGCACATACCTAAGGTTTCTGTTGAAATCCTAATAAAATTTGCTAATAACACGCGCATCCTAAACGATGCACACTATCGCTTAAAAATTAAGACTCTGATCTGGTATCGTAATGGACCTTAATGGTCTACGTATGGTCTTTTTGTTTTGCCAGTATAACCTAACCTAACTTAACTAATTTTTGTATTATTTCAAATATAAAGTATATATCATTCAATACTCAAAAATGAAATCGGTATATTAAATTTATTTAACTAAAAAAAAATTATAACTAATGAATATACTATACGACACATAACAATATGTGTTGATTATGTGTTGCCGTAATGCAGTGGAGGCTTTAATCATTTTTAAAATTATTTTGAAATGATGTTATGACCAATTTCTGGTTCAGATGTCAAATGTCCTATACAAATGCCACAATATATAATTTAATAAACTCTGATTCAACTTTTGGAGTTGGAAAAACTTATTGCAACATTTGTTGCTGACATGTACCCGTACATCAAAAACTGCTGGTGACATTTTGCGTCCACATTCCAGCATTGTAGCAATGCAGCATGGCTATAGTTACTGAAATCTGCCATCCAAACGAAGCAAAAGCAAAGCAATTCCAGCATTTATGCGGTTTTTACTGCAATTTATTTCAGGCATAAATTGGCGATGACATGAAATGCGTTTCATGATGTTTAAATTTTATTATAAAAAGCATTTTAGGAAATAAGCCTATTTTATTCCTGTGCTAATTATAATGAAACCATAAAATATACAAAATTATTTGTAAAAGTGTATACAGTAGATTATATGAAATGAGTATATATGTGTTATATTTTTAAAACAATCAACATTCATATATGGATTAGTGTTCTTAATAAACGGGAAATAATAAGTGTAGTATAGTCCATGTATGTCTTTAGCCTATGCCATGTGTCAAAACAATAATACGTGATACTACATTACACCCTTCTCGACTTAACACAACACCATGGATCTTGAGAGGAAAACTCAAACCTGATCTAACTTAACATTAATATATATAATATGTAAAGTTTTTTATTTAAACATTTTAATTATATTATCTGAATTTGCATAAGTAGTTTATTTGTGACATTCAAACTTTTTTTATTTTAATATTGTGTTGTTTGTCAATTATTTATATAAATTTTTGGGAAGACTCTATCAAACCCTGTTAGCAGCCCTGTTTTACGTAAATACACTGAATTGAATAACCATCTACATACTTTAAGTTCTCCATGTTTCAAAACCAACTCAAGAATGGAATCCAGTACAATAATAAAAAGTAAACGCGATACCAAACACTCCTGCCTTGTTCGAAAGGCAGCGGCCTCGAAAGGATTACTAAAGTAAAGTAAAGTAATGTAAAGTACATAACTCATTATCGTATAAATCATAATGATCGATTGTGAGTAATGTTTATAATCAAATGCACTCTTCTTTTGTTAAAACCGTCTATATAGTGGGAAAAAGTATTGGTATTCTATTCATTATTACGAGTACTCATTTTAAGTTGGTACGCAAGATAGATAAACGTGAACTCTTATTACTGCTGGAAATCTACTCCAATCATTGAATATTAAAATAAGCTCTTGGTTCATTTCTTCACTCAAAAATTTATGTTAGCTACAAGTTAATATTAGCATATAAATATTAAATAAATTAAATTAAATCATTCTACTAAAAATTTTTTCCCAAGTATTTAAAATTAAATACACATTTAAATATTTGGAAAAAATAATAGTGAAGTGCTCTTGACCAAATTCAAAACGCTTCATGCGAAATGCTGAATAACTACTATACAGCTGGGTTACATTTATGTCCTCTACAGCCTGCTCCACAATTAGATGTTTTCCCTGCCAACTATCAATTCTGCCTATCTGTCGTATAAAAATTTTTCATTAAATTTTCTGTAAAAATATTTTAATATTGACTGGAGTCGTCTTCTTTATAATACCTGTGAAAAAACTATTCCCAACAAAACTTCGTTAAACAAATAGTAAAATAGTAAAACTTAAATAATAAGATAGTAAAAATTTGTAATAAAAAATATTAAATTTCCAACAATATATCTAGACAAAAGTAAAATAACGCAATTTTTTATGATTTAAGAATTTAAAAATCTTATTTATTTTATTTACCAATTCAGTTCATGTAGTTGGGACACTATATTACTTTAATACCAATGGGATTGGCTGGAAAGAACTTTGCAAGTTTTTGATAACTATTACTTTAAAGTCACAATACTGAAATTCTGCATTGTCATTAATAATGGGAGTTTAGAAAAAAATATAGTTTTTGTTGGCAAAGTATCAAGTGATATTTGAAGTTTATATTTTATATTCAAGTTCATGATTTTATTATAGCACCACTAAATTTGAAAAAAAATTATAAAATCCTCAATTTGCAAAAATAAAATTTAAAAGTCAAAGAAAAAATTTTAACTTCAATTTAATTTTTATCAGAAAAACGCCACGTTTAACAACAATTAGTAATGATGATTTAAAATTTTTAAAGTCTATGAATTTAATAAATAGAGAAAAAATATTCAAAAATCATGAAACTTTGTCCATAATGGTCCATAAAAAGTTTGACTTTGATGCGAAGTTTTCCACACTTCGTCGCGTGTTTAATTCTGTTAAACAAATAGATATATATAATTAAATATTCATTTTATATATAAAAATATTAATATTTAAAAATTAAATATGAAATTTTAATATTATACTAATATATTTATTCAAGATTTATTCCTAAATTTATTACAATTTAATTTAATTTTAATTGTTATTAATATTTGTTAAATTTAGGTCGTTAGGTGGAGAGAGATGAACACTTGTAGACAGAGTTAACACATGATGCCAAAACCGTTGGCCAGGGAAATGATAAAAGCTATTCCCTATCCGCAAAGCACCCTAAGTTGGTTGACCTCATTAATTATTGAATATGGAAACTTCAAATATCACCTCAAAAAGATAACGCTTGTTGAGGAAGACTCTTGTAGATTGTGTCTAAAAGAAACGGAGACATCATTGTGCTACTGTCCAGCACTGACAAATAGGAGGATGATAGGAGCACCATTGGGTTGGTGATGACTTGACACCCAACCTCAAGCTAACTGAGTTGCTTGCAATAACAAGACATGTTGTTATGCGAACGGAAGCCACTTAAGTTTTAACTTAATAATGTCATTTGAGAATCGAAAAAGCACCCAAGTCATCTCGTGGTCTAATTCGGCTAATCCTTCACTTCAGTGGGGTCACTTGTTCAACGATGGCCCCACCGTTTAAAGTTCGTTTGAACTTTAAGAAGTGTTCTTTCATACTCAGTGAATTATGCTTTTAAGTTACTTTAAAAGTTTTTTTTTATATTTTTGGTAAACAAATACTAACTTACCCGGATGTTCTACAAGCTGTACGAATTTTATTACAACGTTGATATCGTATAGCAAATTAACAGCCACCTACTTGCCTAGGTGGATGACGATGCTTCAGCGAAAAAGATGTTTAACGCAAGGAAGATCGTATCTTTGGTAGAATTATCATGTACACTGACTGCTTTTAATATAGGAGACTAAAGAAGGCGTGTATTCATTCCTAGAGTAGATTGTTCCATCATACTGAAACTCGTTCCTTACCATGGACGAAACACATAATTTCAATTGATGTCAACTTTAATCCCCTGGAATTTCCAATGGGGCGTTATCAGCGCATTATTTTGATACGAGTGTTTTGAAACGCCGTAGTCTTAAGTCTCATAGAAAGGTACCCAGGATAACCTTCCTGGGAACCTTCCTGGGTTTTGTTTGTCCTTCAAACAAAACAAATTTTATTTTTTTAAGAATTAGTTACGACTTTGCTTGAAACGTAAAAACTACAATTAATGGAATTCAAACGATTTCATGTCTTTACTTAATATTTATTGTTTTATTTGTTCTAGTATAATTAGTGTTTGAGTGTACTTCTACTAACAAGGGAAAGCGTTAAAACAATTGTTTTTTACTTACTACATGAAATTTTTATTCAACTCAATTACTACTGCCAATATACATGTAACATTGATTTATATGAAAAGGAACTTTCCAACTTCCGATTTACTGTTTTGTGTAAATAGCATGAAGTACAAAAGATATATGAGTTATATATATTGTATGGCAAACTATGTAATATTTTTATTGCATTTCAATTTAATTTTCCCTTTGAATATACTAACATTATGGTAATTTAATGTAAGTGGCAATAATTCCATATTACTAATTATGTATGCACATTTGGAAGTATCTGAAAGAGCAGTATGGAAGCAATATGAACTCGCATATTAGTAACTGAAAATAATTAATAAAATTAAATTACAATGAATTCAATTATTTTGAATTAAACAATATCCAACTAAATTCAATTATGAAATTTTATTATTCAAAATACCATAATAAGCAAAACGAATTTATTAAAAAATTAATTAAAGATATTAAGACAATTAAATTTAGTTTCGCTTACGTTTTCGGAAATTGATTGGACTAGGTTTCCTTATTGTAAAACGAGTTACGGTTGAAATGAACAGGAAACTGTGTCCTTAATTTCGTTAATAGTAAAACAATATTGAAATGTCGTAATATCGTAACGAGTTTATGTATTGCAATCACATCAAAACACTAAATTAAATGTTCAATGTGGTATCAGTGCATGACAAAAACATTTTATCTTGAAATCGTACATCTTACTGAGATGTAATGTTGTCTGTCATGTTCCTACGTGACAACAATAAAAATTTATTTTTATATATTTTCCGTTTTTATTTATATCGAAAAGAGAAACATTTTTGATTAAAAGGAAGTTGTGATTTCGAAAAGGTAATGTCCGCACGTTTGATTATTTTTTTGGAACACAAACTAATTGCTAGAATATCTGATACCACTTAATTTTTGCTACTCAAACTATGAAGTTTATTGAGGCTATCTACTTATTGCCCAGCAATTTATTAAACTCAACAAAAAAAAAAAAAAGAAATATTTTTTGAAAAAATTGTATAATGTTTAGACTAAGCCTGTTGCCAAAAGGGTTTCAATAGGCTTTCAGATAATTTCAGTAATTTAATTTTAAAAAAATAATGCAGTACTACCAAATATGTATATAAATGAATATAGTCTCTTGCATGTTACTTTATTTTAACTTAAAAAAACACACAAAGCCTGGATTTTGAAATTATTAATATACAAAGTAAGAATATTTTATTGCAAATTTAAGCACTATCACTATTATTATACCATATGCACGCTGCAAAATCGGCGTCGTTTTCTGTGTCCTCTATTTTGTCCCCGCCATACCAAATCGTTTTGATGTTATTTGTCCAAGTTAGCAAGTGTTCTAGTGTTCCCATCCATTTAAACACAATTGATACACCACAAGTCTTTCAATTAAATTAGGTAAGAGATACGGTTCTACAGCTCTTCAAGACCCGTTCCACAGGCTACATGTCTTTTTAAAACTTCTATAACTTCAATCTCACAAATCCAAAATAAAATTATATGACCGAATCTAAACCTATTGTTTTACCAAAGAATAAAGATCTTTAATGATAAGGAATCAATAAACAATATAGTTTATAGCAGTACAATGTAGTTAATAGAACGATTAAAATGTACAGAAAATTTAAATTTTTCATACATAAAAGAATTAACATAATCATTTGGAAAAAAGTATTTGGCGTTTCTTTATTTATTTGACTTTAAAGACTTTAAATACTTGAATCGTATAGTGCTATCTATAAAAATAAAGTTTACCCATAACTCGTCTAGGATAGCATCATTTTTTGACAGTCCTTTTCTCCGAGTCATCAGAAGAGATTAAGAACTCTTCTCTAGATTTAGATCTAGACTTTATTCACAAAGCTTTAAGGGGTTTTATGTGAAACTGGTATAATAGGACTATTCTGATCGCAGTAACAGTTGTTGGGTGATTTCACGCTTTAACTTTTAATATAATAATACTCCGAGACCATGCTGACCGAAAATGAAGCGTTCAAAATCTTTATTATTGTCAACTATTTTAAAGTTAAATCGTCTCTCTTGCGGGAACTAGGGGATAATACAATATAGAAATTCTTAAAACTTAGTTTTGGATGCATTATTATCCGGTTTTATTGGTATGTAATATTGACTGATAGTTATTAAGCGAAACTTACATTTAAATTTAAACTATTATAATAAAATCATCTACAGTTTTGAAGACTGTCTGTATTTTAAAGCCTTTATTTAAGATAAAAACAACGCTTATCATTTGCAAAGAGAAGAAACCACTCAATAAATGGAATATGCCTGATTGTGCATTACTGAACTTTGGCACGATTTATTATTTCAGATAGAGAGAGATCTTGTCCTATGTCGATAAGTAGTAATCACTAATTGTGTTTAACCATTGTTACCTAGACTTGATTGCGTTTCATGGGCAAGATATTTTACAATCAGGCTATAAACATTATCTCATGTCAGCTTTGATCTTTCTAAAAGGGATATCTAGGTTTACATCAAAGGTAGCAGCTCTAGAGAAAAGATGCTAAAACAGTAAGTTCTCACTAAATGTCTTTGGTACAAGTCAGATTATAAAATTCATCAAAATAATGTTTCTAGTAGAAACTTTCTACCCTTTGAATATTAGTGAAAAGTACATCAGGAAGTTGTAAAGTCTTGTAATTGAAACGTTTGTAAACTCTCTTAACTCTCTTTTCAAGTTTTAGAGTTGCCACTTAAATTATAAATAAACTTTGAATTAACTTATTAATTATTGAAATTTATGTGTGCCTTAATAATTTTAATTTTTTTAAGTATTTTAAACCTAACATTTTTGCTTGCAGCACTCATAGCACATATGTAACTGCAAACTGTAACTAACCTTGACCTTCACTCCTTCCTTCTTATCCTTCCATATTGTTTTATTTCCATTAACTAGCATTGAAACAGGATGCTATGGTAGGGTATCATTGCGTGAAATTATTTTTTACAATTTTTTTCTCACTCATATTTAAGATAAATTCGCTGGAATATAAGCTTACATGAGAATGAATGAGAATGAATGTGAGTTTTTCAAAATAACTTTAAAGAACTATTTGACCTATGAACAAATTTTTCGAGAAATATTCTGTTTTGTATATTTATTTTTATATTAAAATGTTCATTGAAAATTTTCTTTTAGTAATCCTAAAACTTTTTTGATGTTTCTAATAACACGTGTTTATTTATTTTTTCTACTGTTTTCTTGATTTTTTAATGCTGTTAATTAGCAATTAATTCGAAAGAAGCTTTCGAACTTTCTAGTGAGCGGACGTGTTTTTAAGCCGGTCTCGGAAAAATTTAAATTTCAGTATAAAAACAAGTAAATAACAATCACTTTTAAAAGAATAACTTTTGTTATTAATACAAAAATAAAAAACAGAAAATTCTCGGACAAAAAAACAATTCCTAAAAGTTAAAAGTGCATAAAATATTAATTTGAAAATAGCGCGCGCTTTTTCGATTTTTGTTGATTTTTGCACAACTTTAATATTAAAAAAAAAACTCAAATAGCTGACAGAGACAGCAAATTATTTTCTAAAGCTCAAAATAAAAAAAGTGAGCAAGCATTCAAACAAAATATCAGTGCGGTTTTGTGAATATATAAACAAAACAAAAAAGTGCTGATAGAGACAGCTAGTATTATTACAAACGTGTTCCACAAAAGCTGTAATTGGAAGCCCGCAATTCATCACAACACAACACAACATTAAAACCAACATACGTGCTAACATTGGATTTTGGAATTTAAAGATATTTATTTTATTAATTATTATTATTTTTTTATTATTATTATTATTATTATTATTCTTAGTATAATTATTATTCTTTTTTCTCTCTTTTTGTTTTTATTTATATGTTTAATTATTAGAATATAAAGTATAATATTTTACACATTTTCATTTTATTTTTTACATCTTCATATTTATTTTTATTATTTTTTTTCTTCTTTATATTAATTTAATTTAATTTTACTTATATTTATATAGTTAATTTAATTTAATATCAATTAATATTAATAGTAGTTAAATTAAGTAAATCTTATAGCACACCTGCTATTTGCATATATAACCACGTATGTAAATGAGCAATCAAAATCTAGTAAGAAGACATACGATAAGCATTCCAAGTAAACGTAATGCTTATTTGGTAATAGACGCATCGAATACGTTGCCTCTGAAAACTACACAAACTGACAAAAGCTTGTCAAACATTGCACCTTCAGCAACTTCGCTTGCATTTTCCGACTTAGCGAGTCCAAAAAATAAAATAAAGGTCCAAACAGGCATGGAACGCTATGTAAATATGAAACGCAAACTTAGTCCTCAAAAAGCAATTCAAAAGGTGCTAAAATAACTAAAACTATCAAAGATAGTGCAACTACAAACATTCTTTCTGGCAATAGATTTGCTGAATTAGCTGAAACTACAGAAGAAACTAATCAGCCTATTAACAAAAATTTTAAACCGCCTCCAATCTAC
>NC_051847.1:194014239-194030618 GCF_002237135.1 Teleopsis dalmanni | reverse complement strand
GTCATCACCAACCCAATGGTGCTCTAACACAGTCATTCTCCTGTTTGTCAGTGCTGGACAGTAGCACAAAGATGTCTCCGTTTCTTTTAGACACAATCTACAAGAGTCTTCCACAACAAGCGTTATCTTTTTAAGGCGATATTTGAAGTTCCCATATTCAGTAATTAATGAGGTCAACCAACTTAGGGTGCTTTGCAGATAGGGAAGAGCTTTTATCACTTCCCTGGCCAACGGTTTTGGCATCATGTGTTAACTCTGTCTACAAGTGTTCATCTCTCTCCACCTAACGACCTTCTTAAATTTAACAAATATTAATAACAAATAAAATTAAATTAAATTGTAATAAATTTAGGAATAAATCTTGAATAAATATATTAGTATAAAATTAAAATTTCATATTTAATTTTTAAATATTAATATTTTTATATATAATATGAATATTTAATTATATATCTATTTGTTTAACAGAATTAAACACGGGAAGAAGTGTGAAAAACTTCGCATCAAAGTCAAACTTTTTATGGACCATCATGGACAAGGTTTCATGATTTTTGAATATTTTTTCTCTATTTATTAAATTTATAGACTTTAAAAATCTTAAATTTTAAATCATCATTACTAATGTTGTTAAACGTGGCGTTTTTCTGATAAAAATTAAATTGAAGTTCTAATTTTTTCTTTTACTTTTAAATTTTATTTTTGCACATTGAGGATTTTATAATTTTTTTTTCAAATTTAGTGGTACTATAATAAAATCATGGACTTAAATATAAAATATAAACTTCAAATATCACTTGATACTTTGCCAACAAAAACTATATTTTTTTCTAAACTCCCATTATTAATGACAATGCAGAATTTCAGTATTGTGACTTTAAAGTAATAGTTATCAAAAACTATTAACAAAGTTCTTTCCAGCCAATCCCATTGGTATTACAGAGTAATATAGTTTCCGAACTACATGAACTGAATTGGTTTTTAAATTCTTAAATCATATAATAAAAAATTACGTTATTTTACTTTTGTCTAAAAATATTGTTGGAAATTTAATATTTTTTATTAGAAATTTTTACTATCTTATTATTTAATTTTTACTATTTTACTATTTGTTTTACGAAGTTTTGTTGGGAATAGTTTTTTCACAGGTATTATAAAGTAGACGACTCCAGTCAATATTAAAATATTTTTACAGAAAATTTAATGAAAAATTTTTATACGACAGATAGGCAGAATTGATAGATGGTAGAGAAAACATCTAACTGTGGAGCAGGCTGTGGAGGACATAAATGTAACCCAGCTATATAGTAGTTATTCAGCATTTTGAATGAGGGTCAGAATGTACTTAGTTACCAAGTATTTAATTTTGAACTTGGTCAAGAGCACTTCCCTATTTTTTTTCCAAATATTTATCATTTTTATGTCAATATCAATATACATTTATATATATATTATATATTTATATATTTATTCAATATATATTTATATCAATTATCAATATTTATTTTTTAGTAGAATGATTAATTTAATTTATTTAATATTTGTATGCTAATATTAGTATGCTAATATTGTAGCTTGTATACATTTTTGAGTGAAGAAATGAACCAAGAGCTTATTTTAATATTCAATGATTGGAGTAGATTTCCAGCAGTAATAAGAGTTCACGTTTATCTATGTTGTGTGCCAACTAATAATGAGTACTCGTTATAATGAATAGAATACCAATACTTTTTCCCACTATATAGATGGTTTTAACAAAAGAAGAGTGCATTTGATTATAAACATTACTCACAATGGATTATTATGATTTATACGACAATGAGTTATGTACTTTACATTACTTTACTTTACTTTAGTAATCCTTTCAAGACTGCTGCCTTTCGAACAAGGCAGGAGTGTTTGGTATCGCGTTTACTTTTTATTATTGTAGTGGATTCCATTCTTGAGTTGTTGTAATGGTTTTGAAACATGGAGATGGTTATTCAATTCAGTGTATTTACGAAAAACAGGGCTGCTAACAGGGTTTGATAGAGTCTTCCCAAAAATTTATATAAATAATCTCTACATATTAAATTGACAACACAATATTAAAATAAAAAAAGTTTGAATGTCACAATTAAACAACTTATGCAAATTCAGGTAATATAATTAAAATTTTAAATAAAAAACTTTACATATTATATACACTAATGTTAAGTTAGATTAGGTTCGAGTTTTTCTCTCAAGATCCATTGTGTTGTGTTAAGTCGAGAAGGGTGTAATGTAGTATCACGTATTATTGTTTTGACACATGGCATAGGCTAAATATATACATGGACTCTACTACACTTATTATTTCCCGTTTATTAAGAACACTAATCCATATATGAATGTTGATTGTTTTAAAAATATAACACATATATACTCATTTTATATTATAAATCCACTGTATCCACATTTTACAAATAATTTTGTATATTTTATGGTTTCATTATAATTAGCATAGGAATAAAATGGGATTATTTTCTAAAATGCTTTTTATAATAAAATTTAAACATCATGAAACGCATTTCATGTCATCGCCAATTTATGCCTGAAATAAATTGCAGTAAAAACCGCATAAATGCTGGAATTGCTTTGCTTTTGCTTCGTTTGGATGGCAGATTTCAGTAACTATAGCCATGCTGCATTGCTACAATGCTGGAATGTGGACGCAAAATGTCACCAGCAGTTTTTGATGTACGGGTACATGTCAGCAACAAATGTTGCAATAAGTTTTTCCAACTCCAAAAGTTGAATCAGAGTTTATTAAATTATATATTGTGGCATTTGTATAGGACATTTGACATCTGAACCAGAAATTGGTCATAACATCATTTCAAAATAATTTTAAAAATGATTAAAGTCTCCACTGCATTACGGCAACACATAATCAACACATATTGTTATGTGTCGTATAGTATATTCATTAGCTATAATTTTTTTAGTTAAATAAATTTAATATACCGATTTCATTTTTGAGTATTGAATGATATATACTTTATATTTGAAATAATATAAAAGTTAGTTAAGTTAGGTTATGCTGGCAGACCAAAAAGGCCATGCGTAGACCATTAAGGTCTATTACGATACCAGATCAGAGTCTTAATCTCTTGCGTTGAGTTAGGGAATAAGTGTTATGACTTTACTGTTTTCTTAGCATAAAATCATTGGTACTCAGTATAAAGCTGTTACTTTTAGTACTTCAAAAAGTTTTTCAAAAACTTTGGCAATCCGATCATTATAATAGATGTTTCTTCCACTTTAACTATTCTCGCTATTTACTTCTTGGCAATCAGTATACTCTATAAAACAACTTTCTAAATAACTATATAAGGTACTTAATAGACATTGGATGTCAGATTATCACAACAGTTCTATCACTTTAAAATCCTAGTCTTAAGTGAGGGGTGTTTCTTTTCTATAGCTTTCTCAGCATTTGCTCAATACATTCACTTTCTTTGCTCCTAAACGTTATCCTTAGAAATTATTCACTATCGGCTCATCACCACCATTTTCTTGCTTTTTGGAGTCTCTTCTGTTCAATAACAGTTAAAGCCGTACTGGTTATTCAGCATATCCTAAATTCGATCACTTTTGTTTGCTCCTACATAAAACCCTTGATAGACATTTGCTATCAGATCATTGTAACCTTATAGTCTCTTGTCTTAAGTATAGAAATAAGTGTTATCTTTCAATAGTTTCCTTAGCATGTGCTTATTGGGACTCGGTTTAATGTGTTACTGTATATAAAATTGAAATTATCACAATTTGGTATGCCAAGTTTTCTTAATAGTAATTAAATACACTTTAATAAATTTTATTACACAAGAATAAAACAATTATTCAAAAACAATCTAATTAAAATGTATATAATTAGTTAATAAAATATTTTATTGCTTTTTTGTTGAAGCTATTTTTCCTTCCAGGACCAAAGAGTATATAAATGCTTGAAAATTTCATTTTCGAACTTGGTAGCACAGTCATTTATCCAGTGTTTGTGCTTTTTCATAAGGGGACACTTGATGTTGCAACTGAAATGCATAGAACCAAGAGATAAAGTCCTTACAGAAAGCTACGTTATATAAAAACACCATTTACGAGTAGATGACATTTTCAGATTAATTAAAATTTTTCCATTAGTGATACTAAAACAGTAATATAACCTTCTGGTCGTGCTTAGCTTGTTATTAATATACTAAGTGAATAGGGAGAAGGTACATAAATTTAAAATGTAATAAACTAAGTAAGGTTCATACTTAGGGTTGTCTCATATTTATTTTAAAATATTACTTTAAATATTTATATAATGTCCACTTTTCATAAATTTATGTATTTAAAAAATAATTAATTCATGAATTAACTTTAAATCAATGCAATATCCAAACGTGTTAGAGTAGATTAGACAACAAATTCAAATGTAATTAATAGTCTAAAATTTTTTGGAATCTAGATACCCATTATCTAGGTTAGTATCAATAACGAAAACGATTTTAAGTTTAAAATTCTTGACTGACTATGCGATTCAACTAATTTTCAATTTTGTCCTTTTCACGAAGGTATTTAGTTACAAGATTTCTTTGAAAAAGAGTTTAAGAGCATAAAAAATATATTGAAAAAGATCTTTAGTTAGCAAAGGGATTAAGACTCTGATTTTACACTATTCCGGTTCAAGCCAATACAATAATTGAAATAATCTTCGATTAAAAATAATAAAATTTTAGTCACACTTTTCATGACCCAGAATATAGGTTTAATCATCCTTAATAAATACTTTATTTCTGGTTCCGATGCAAGGCAATATAATATTTAAAACGTTCTCGGTTAAAAATAATAAATTTTTAATTATACTTAGTTATACTATTTTATACATTGGCTAGGATTTAGCTTTAATCATCCTTGATAAACACTTTATTTCCGGTTCCGGTTTAAGGCACTACAATATTTGAAATAGTCTTGGTTAAAAAATAATAAAATTTTAGTTATACTTTTTATGACCCAGAATATAGTTTTGAATATCTTGATAAATCTTATCTAGTATTGCATCAATATATATTTAAAACTCATTTCATTATCGTTCTGACAATGTTACTGAAAAGCCAGAAAAGTCGATTTACTATTTAAGAATGTAGTTTTCCATGGTGTTTTTTTACTATTAATAATACATTTGCCTTTTTAGTGCACCCTTCTCTCTGTACCTGGTACATTTTGCAATGTAAGCAAGTAATGCTTTTTAATGGTAATTACTGTTAGATACAATACCTTCTGCTCAAAAAGTACTCGGTTTTAGTAAATAAAATACACAAATTTAAATTTTATTCCAAATTTATTTCATCTCCTTCAAAATATGCTCCTTCTGAAGCGTATTTTGAAGGAGATAAACACATATGTTAACGCTTAACCCAATCTTCCATACACTTTTCGTAGGTCCGTAAAGGTATGGCTTTTAGTTCCTTCAGCGAATTCTCTATTACCGCTTCAATCGACTCAAAACGCTTACTACGAAGGGGCAATTTGAGTTTCGGAAACAGGAAAAAGTCGCATGGATCTAGATCTGGCGAATATGGTGCCTGATGCCGTGTTTGGTCAAAAAATCGCGTACAACAAGAATTTTCCATAGTAAAAATCGGTAAATGCACTTGAGGTAGTCTCACATTAACAAATTCTGTAAACAAACTAATTGACAGATGGCTCTCAAAATTGTACCATATGTCAGGAAAGGGTGTACCAACATAACAAAAAATTTTGAAAAAGGTCTATTACTTAAAGAGTAGTTAACAAACAACAAAATCCGGATACTTTTTGAACAGAAGGTACATTTCTATATGAGTTATTAATTGATTCATTAATTATTGTTAAAATAATTTAAATGAATTTTTAGATTATTTACAGTCATAAAATATTTTAACTTTAAAGGTTATTGCACTTCTCTTGAAGAATATATTATTCTATATTTAGTGTATAGTGACTTGTCTTATTTTAAATTAATAAAATTAAACTCAAATTTTATTCAAGTTGACAGCTTATTTTTTTAGCAGATAAAAAGTCAATCTACCTCAATTGTGAGTTTAAGGTAATGTTTTCACAATCAATTAAAAATATGATCAAATCTACAGATAGTCAGATATGCTGTGGTTATTTATTTATTTTTTTCTAAAGGACTTTTGTTTCTCATACACTAAAAGGTAGTTGCATTAACTTTTGCAAAACCAAATATTTTCAAAGCCCTGCGCATATGTGTCAGATTTCATATGAAACAGTTTGTTTTGCTACCGCAGGGACTGAAGCAAAATAAATTTCAACATCAATTTCATATTTTTTTTAAAAATTCAAAGATACAATATTTTTATGAATTTAAAATAAAGAAAATATGTATCAAATATACAAATCTAGGTTGAAATCGATGCAAACCACAAAAGCTATAAAATATGCTTTACTTCTAATAATATTTGTTAAACACACCTGCTGTTTATTTTCGAAAGCAATTTTTAGGGACATCCTTATGTTTGCAATATGCAACTACAATATTTTTGCAAGTGCATTTTGCGGAATTATGTGCTTTTTGCAATTTTTGAAGGTAAAACAATTTTTACTTTTTTATATTATTTTTTAGTTATATATATTTAAACAGGTATTTAAATTTAGATACCCTGTCGCATTTAACGTTTTTTCGTGTTTATCTCGATAGATATATAGCAATTAGTCGCATTTAGAATAATGCGGGATAATAACATCAAAAGAGAATAATTATAAGGGTTCGAATAGAAATGAAAAGACAAGAACAAAAATGTTAGTAAAATCAATATATTTCATTGATCTATCTGCATCGATTTTGATGTACTTTTCATCTCCCACGTAATCTACCTAGAGAAATTGACTTTTCTGTCGCCTGTGATGTGTTTAGACAAAATAATAATATTTAGAATCCATGTATATTTTCATATGTTATTATCGCTTTACAACTCATCACTATAGTGTTAGAAGGTTTAGAAAATTTTTGTATGATTTCCCAAACGGATTTTGAAAACTGATTTGTTCCGTTCTCCTTTACTTTGTAGAATTCGTATCTGTAACTGATTACAGATCTAACAGCGATCTTATCTTTGTTTGAGGATTTTCCATTCTGGGTGCATAACCCATTCTATACGAAAACGATAGATAATCCGCTCGATTTTGTTGCACTTTTTTACACAAATTAAACTGCCAAGGAAAATAAATTGGTCTGCAGGTTGTAGATTTCGGTAAATTTTTATGTATATTTATTTTAAATACTTTTGTATTTAGAGTTGATTTTTAGTGCAGCCTTACTTCTGCGACATTGTATTTATGGCATTAAATTCTTTGGGTACTACTTAACACTTTCAGTGTCAATTTATATTTTAACATTAGAGATAAAAATCATTTATACTATGTGTTTTAATAATCTAACAAATTATAACTCACACCCTTATACGGTCACAATACCCAATGTACATGCAAGCCCCATGAGTCGGAAACTGCTTTTACTTTAGATATGTCTCACGCCACTGTTACTGCAGTGTGTCACATAAATATTTGTCTAGTTGTCAATGAAAACCATTTTATGGTTTGTAAATTGACTCTTTACAACACAAAAATGGAATATAGCAACAAACACTAACCTTTGAATAATTTGAAACATTAGTTTTTCATAGAAAAGGAATTTGGGTATGACATATAATGTCCTTAGGGTTTAACATTGCATGTGAAGTCGAACTAATAAAGTGTTGGATTAAGTGTATGAATTAAATTTTGTTATAAAGTTTTTAATTAATGATTTAATGACATGTGCATAAAAAGGGGATTAACTTACCTAATTTAAGTGTAATCCGATTACAAATTAAATTTTTATTAAATATTTATTATGAGAGTTGTAATTAATTGTCAGAAATATTTACATTTTTAGTGAAACCCGAGATACAATTCTTTTCCTCACTAATGCTTTCATAATATTTAAGCTTATATGGGTATGTCGTATATAACATATTTGTATGACATAACGATATATTCAATGATCAACCTGAAAGGAGTTGAAGGTTATAGCGGCAGTTTTGGCAACGGTAACGTGCTACCCATAACATCTATCAGATTAGCTGTGGGTATCCTTTTGTTTTCAGTAAACTAGCTAGCTATACAAATGGAACGGCTCATACTGATTTGACACTATCTCTTGGACAGACATGCTGACCGATTAGTGGGTCTTTCCAATGACTGCTGTCGTAGCTGTGCAACTGGGTAGTAAAAAGAAACTATTGTATTGCTTGTCTTTTCTTTGCAATTCGAATCTTTCTAAATTATGTGTTGTATAATTGTATAACGAAAATGTTATCGAAATTCTTTAAGTTTATATTTGACTTTATGACATAATTATGAATAAGAGTAAAGCGTTACATATAAGCCTTTTTTCTGATACCTTTAAATTTAAAGCAAATATTTCTAATGCATTTCCATACCATTTCGGTAAACGTACAACAGCTCCTGCCACTAACAAGCAACAGTTGGATGTATGCATGCAAAGCGTTTGCTTTAAGCTCCTTGGGATTAGTTTTAAAAATAATTCTTAAGAAAAGTTTTACAGAAAATTGATTTTATAAGTGTACTAAAGGTATACAATTTCACTATACAGTAAAATTTTACTGTTTTATTTGGAGTTGAAATTTATTTTCATATTTTCTTAAAAAAAAATTTGCTATTTATAAAAAAATTAATAAATTATGAAAAGTACTTATTAAATGGATAATAACAAATACTTGATAAAAAAATATACACAAATATAAAGCCTACAATACACAGTGTGGTTAAAGAGTTATACTGAATTCACACGAAGTTTTGTTTTTTAGCTTTAAAATATTTTCATTTTACATTAAAAGCAAAAATTGACAGCTAAAATTAGAAATATGACAGCTAAAATTACAAACAAAGCTCTTGTGTAAATCCAGTATAAGATTGTGTATAGTTTATTGAATATAGTCATTTTTGTGTATAGGCTGCACTCTTTTACATTTGTGTAAACTATCAGGCAGGCAGAAATATTTAGATATTATTTGTCAAATACTTAAGTTTGAGTAAAATTTTGTGTTAAAAAAATAATGTAAATCATTCGAAATCTTTAAGAAAACCTTTCGAGGCGATTCTATATTGCGAGTTTATGAATAGTATTAGTGATTTTAGAAAGAAGATGTCTATTTTGAAGCTGATGCGATATTTAGGCGGTCATAATAAGTATATCATTGATTGATTGGAAAAAGTTCAACAAATATCAATTAACGAGTCAAAAAATTTAAAGATTTTAAAGTATCAGAGTTGTTAATCCCCTACCCCTTGCCTAAAAATCACAAAAAAATTTATAACTTATAAATTAATGATTTTAATTTTAACTTAAAAATACACAGTAAAATATTATATCTTATCAATTTTTGATGATGAGAATGTCTATCATAAGCGGCACACAAGTATTTGAGAAGTAGCTATTAAGAAGACCACTTAAAAAGAAATAGACAGACTGATGTCTCCAACTCCAAAGTAATATATAGTAAAAATTTACTAATATAAATATAGAATTTATAGATATATTATAAATTTATTTTTAAATGTCTAATATAAATGTATATGGATACCAAAAAACTGTATAATAATTAAAAAAACATTATCCAGTGGACTAAATTGTGAATCTAAACCATCCTTGAATCCACTTGAACACACACAAAACTTTTCATCAAAATTGATTCAGCCGTTTAGGAGAAGTTCTCTGTCAACACACGTACAGAAGAATTATATATATAAAGATAAAAAATGTGTTTTGTGTTCTTCCATATAGACTGTTTACCACATACAGATATAATATAGTTATATAGTTGTGAAATCATTCACAAGCATATTTCTAACTTCGTATTCAAGACTCACTCAGCTCTTTGAAATGTTGACGGGAATCACACATTAAACCAATACATAGTATACATTTTATTCGCTGAAATTGCAAATTCTAATGGAGTTTCTCAGTGGAATTGAAGTAAATTATATACAAAACTGTTTCAAGCTTTAAAAAGTAATAAAAATAAAAACTGTTTCATTGGAAGATTATATTCAATCAACTTTTAGTTTAAGATAAGCACTCATCGAGTATACAAGTGAGCTCTTTTAATTAGAAAATTCATTGTGTCAACGTCAGCTGAACTGAGATTGTTTATATAAAAAGTAAAAAAAATCAAATGTTGACAGTGAAAAATTAAAGTTATATTTTGAAGATTCATCTCAAAGGAATATTATAAAAACAAGATTGAAAAAATATTGTGATATTAAAATTTTTTTAAATATAACATAAAATAATTTATTTATATTTGATATTTTAACAAAAACTTTTATTAAAATAGTGTGAAATATAAGTTAAACTTCAATAGAAACTTCATTTGACGAAACTTAAATTATTATTTTACTTAATTAAAATTAAAATTTAATTATTTTCATTTTCAGCACGTAAAAGTATTTTCCGTCTGCATTGCTACGGAAAGACTTATGCCAACTGCAAACAGAAACTAACTAACGAGGAAAATCATATTTAATTGAATTATTTACGTGCCTTGACTGCAGACTTTGAGAAATTTTTTGTGGAATAAAATCTGAAATAACTTTTGTTTGGTGAGTTTAAAAATTGTTTCATAAATTTATATAAATAAATATGCTACACAAACCAAAAATAGTATTTGAAAGAAATATGAAAAGGAAAAAGGGTTTATAATTTTATTTTATATTTTGTGTAAACTATATGTTAATATAGTATACTAAGTCACTACGTACGTCGCTATATCTGTTATAAGTCTAATTTTAAGAAAAACAGTAACTTTTTATTTAAAATAGCTTTAATATATTTCCCTTTATCTACACATTTCTGTATGGCTTTGAAGCATACCTATAGCATAGCATATTTCTTAAATCGCGAAAAACATCTCCCAAATATGATTTTTAAGTGCATCCATGGCTTCTCCTGCCAATGAAAATCATCAAAGATAAAAGATCAAAATTATCACCCCAAATAGTTTATCTTCGATGTACGTGAACAAAAAGCCATTGAGTGCCAAATCAAGACTATGGAGTTTGAATACGATGTTTTGCGTACTCAAAAAGTGACTTGTGGGAATGCTGGCATTATCACAGTTAAGACTATATTACATCATAATTTGTTCTAGTAAAGAAATGATGGTGTTAGATTAAGAATAAGCTGTTTAATATTATTAACCTTATGTTGATCCTTTTTTCGAGTCAGCGCAACTGGGCACTTTTACTCTTTGATAGCTGGGAGTATTACAGAGTCCCACCCATCTTATTCACTAATTTATGTATTTCCTATAAGCTTCATGATTATTCAGTGATTGATCTAAGATCTGCGTACTTCCCCGTGCGGAGAGTGATTACTCTAAGATGAGATAGTGGTAAGTATGATAGCCTGTCAATTTTCGCATATAACTTCAGGGCTCTGCCCCTTATGTATTTTTTGATCGGGTCTATTCTAAGATCTCTTAGCATGTCGTTTGTGCGGATGTACCAAGGCACTTTGAAGAGATTATTGTTATTGTTACCATATTATTTTTTATGAGAAAACAGATAACTGTTTGTTTTAAAGTGATTCAAACGAAATTGTATTTTGTTTAATTTGGTTTATTATGCAAAAACTGTATAGCCAACTGCTGTTTTTTAAAGTCCACACAAACAGATTTAAAATTCATCACCAGATATAATCACATTTATCCTTTCGGAAGTAGTTCCATGTTTTTCTCGACTATTTCTTTGTTCAACACATATAAAAAGCATGTTAACTATTTATCATAGCCAATGAGAACTAATCTTCATTAGAGAAATCTTCATTAAAGATTCTTCATTCATTGAAGAATCTTTATTCTTCAATTCTTTATATAAAGACTAAATATTTCTTTCACTTTGCTTAATTATCACACAATATCCATGTGTTATTAATTTTAAGACTAGTTTAAAACTAATAGTTTTATTTAAAAATAGTAGTTTAGTTAATTACTTTTAAAACTAATACCTAAATTTATCTAGATATCACAGTGAAAAACAGCAACAATGTCTCTTGATATGACAACTGGTTTTGGTTGACCTATAGAAACTATTTTATCTTTAAGCAAATCACATTTACGATCAAATTCGTTTTACTAGTGTATCACAGGCACAAAATATGTATTTTTAAAACAGCTGTTAGAG
This sequence comes from Teleopsis dalmanni, assembly GCF_002237135.1. Classification (NCBI taxonomy): domain Eukaryota; kingdom Metazoa; phylum Arthropoda; class Insecta; order Diptera; family Diopsidae; genus Teleopsis; species Teleopsis dalmanni. Next base: position 194,018,369 of record NC_051847.1, on the reverse strand, counting down.
GTAAACTTATCTATGCACTTATATTTCGTTTATCTACAAAGTACATTGTAATGAATCATCATATAAAAAATTTTTACAATTTAATTTTATTTATTTCTTTAAAACAGACGTTTTATTTCACTGAAAAAAAAAAATAAATAGCGCTCAAATGACAAAATGTTCTGATTTTCGACAGAAAATGATTTTCTATAAAATTTTTAATAATAGAGGTTTCGAATAGTAGTGTATTGCAACATAATTTTTTATTTATTTTAAATTATTTATTTTGTTCGAAATCTGTCTATTAAATACAATAGTCTCTATTAAGTAAAACATGCACTACCGTCGTAACTGAAGTTAAAATCAAATTTAATATAAAATTTTGAAATAGAATAGAATAAAATAGAAAGAAAAAGGGTACCGTCTCCTGACGGAGCGAAGCACTGCGACCATAGTTGATCTTTTGTGCTGCTACAGTTCCTAACCTAGCAGAAGACAATCCGCCCCTCGAATGACAGTCAAAATATTAGCCGTTGAGGAGCTCCTAATGTCCGAAGGGGAAAGTAATTTTCTTCCTAGTGACCTCCTGCTGGCCCAGATCAAGGCTGGACAGTCACAGAGAATGTGACTGGAAGTCTCGTCTGCCTCTAAGCAGAGTCCACAAAAAATTTTGAAGTAACAATTAATGATTATAATTAAATTTATTAATAATAGTTTTGTAAACATATTTTTGAATATAAAGTAGTTTTTTTGAGATATTTATCCTTTAATCGTAAATATCGTAAACATTTTTAAAGGTAATAAATTTGCTGTTTGATTGTTACTAATAGATTCGAATGAGTATTGATTGTTATAAATATTTGGAGACAAATAAATATGAGTATTTGGAATGTTTATATAGTATAAACCTTTCTGTTCTTAAGTTTTTATATATAACACATATCTGGTAGGGTTTCTTATATTCCATTAAATATATGAAGATCTTCTCAGAAGAAGGTTTTTATATATTTGAATATATTTTACTGTGGAACTAGCCGCTTTATGTAATTATAAAGGATACAGTCTTAACATATCATATTTGCATATAAATCGCTTGTTTTATTACTAGTACTTAATTTTTTATAGCATAAAGACAATGTGTGAAGTTGCTAATACAAAATATCTTCATCTTCTCTCTAATTTGGTCGGTTCAGATAAATTTGCTATCGCTAGTCAAGCAACTCAGGCATTCAGTTACTCTTCCATTCTTGTTTGTTAGTTTAATTATTTATTTAAGTTAATGTCAAGTAACATCTCTAATTTATTTTGTGTGTGAAATTGTTATTGTTGTAATTCCTAATTTTTTTGGGATCTTGGCTTTTTGGCTTGTCTTGAAGATCGTTTTCAGTTTTTAAGTATTGACTTTCTTTTCGATATGTTGATGTATAGTAATTTCTCGTTTATATGTGGCTGTAAATTATTTGGTTTGAAGCTTGCATTTTGTGTCTAAATCTAATATCAAATAATATCAGCGAAAAGTGATACTAAGGACGTGTGCGAGTTAGGCTAAGTTGATGCTAAACCAAATGGGAGATTTTTTTTGGGATTTTTTGCACTGCACACATTTTGCCATTTATCAACACGTATCGACACATCACTACATTATCGGCACAATTTAGAATTTCCCTCATTTAGAACGCAACTTAGCCTAACTCGCACACGACCTATATTTATATCTTTTTTTTGAAAAGTCCGTTGCGTAAAAAATATGTAAAAGCTACTTAAGGGACTCTTGCTTTGATTCTTCTTACAGGTAAACGATTTTGAACCAGCATTAAGCATAACATCAATCAATACCATTTTTGTAGACCCCAGTTAAAGCATCAAAAGCAAAATAGTTATAAACTTACTTATTTACTTCAAGAGCTATAAAATTCCCTTATTTATTAATGCAATTTAGGAAGTTTTGAAATGATTTGAGCAACCGCTTTAATCTAACTAAATTTCATTTCAAATTCTGTAACCTGAATTAATCAAAAAATTTGAAATGCAATAATTAAATAAATCTTCTTTAGCTGTAAATAAACACAATTTGTACGAATCTTACCTAAGTGCTCGGTATCATTGAATCCGACTCGTATCCAGATTATGACATGTACATGTTACGCACAAATTTCAACAGGAACAACAGATTTCAGCAACATAAATTAATAACGAGCAACATGATGTTCTGGCAACAATTCTGTTTACTTCAAACTGATTGCCTAAAATGTTGGTACTTGTGCACTTCAAGTAAGTAATAAACTGATGGGAAGTTACTATGAAAGCGAACACGTCGTTGCATGTATGTTAGTCTGAATGCATCACACAGACTTTGTGATATGAAACTCATTTAGTTTATCATGAGGTTTTCATGTTTCTATTTTGGGCATTTGATATTTCGGTTAAAACTAATAAGTTGCCTTACGTCTGCAATTGCATATGGAAACTGAAAACTAGAACTAGAAAACAATCAGTTGAAAGTATCTTTTTGCGTTCCTATTGTGGCTTTTCATTGCAAACAAGAAATGGTCAGTGTTTGACTTTATGGTTTCGTGCGTTGTACTTTGCTTTCATTTTCATCTTTGTTAATTAAATCTTTTTACCAAATGAATCTCATAACTTAAACTACCCAAAAGTTATGTGATTCAACAATTGCAGTTGAAATATTTAGTTTCTAATAAAAATATCTGTAGATGAGTTCTTAAATGGTTATAAATTTTATTTGAATATTAAATACTTTTGTAAGAAATGTATTAAATTTAGTAAATTTTTTTGGCTAGGTTACGAATAGTAGTGAATTGTAACAACAAAATTTTTATTCATTTTTAATTAATTGATGTCTGGCTGACTAATCAACCGTTTCGTATATTGAAAAGTGTACACCAACAGTAGTCTTGAAATTATTTCTTGTAAATAATTCTTCTTTTTAGTGTCCGTTTTATCTAGAGGGGCATAGGGTAGCAATTTCTCATATTTAATTATACGTTAATTACTTTTTTTTTGTGGCTGTAAGTATCACCTGACGTTAAAATCAAATTTAAGATTAAATTTTTTGAATTTCTAATAAATTGTTATTTTGAATTTGTTAAAAAAACTTTCATAGTAATAGTAACAAAACTCCAGAAAAATGCTTGACATAAAAGTCAAGTACGGCTTTGGGTCAGTTGGTTAAGGTGCGCTGACTCTGAGCTAAAAATTTGACAGGACACGAGTTTGATTCCTGGTACGTGTAGTCTCAAAAAATTATTTACGAATAATTAAATAAAAGAAATAATTCCAAGACCACTGATGATAGGTATTTGGCAATACTCGAAACAGCTGTGTGGTCAGCTAAAAATACAATTAATTAAAATAACATAAAAATAAAGTTTTGTTGTTGTAGTTCAGTTTTGTTTGAAAAATCGCTTTGTTAAATTTTTTGTATAATATAATTTAATCCTCCATAATTATTCGTAAATTTATTTATTTTCTCAATTTCTTAAATTCAAAACAATTGCAATGACCTATAACAGACCTACAATATATTGGATTGAGAAATAAAGCTTTTCCAAATTCTAATATCATCTCATATTATATGTACTGTTATTATAATTTGCAAAAATTTTGTTTATTATTAACAAAATTATTATTCCGAATTAAGAAAACTTTTACCAAAACTAAACAATAATAGACGGTATTCATATGATGAGCAAAAACTTTATTAATAATAAAGTATTATAATCCCAATTGTATATCAAAGCAAAAACTTTGCCAACAAATTCAACCAGAAATTCCTATAAAAATATTTATAATTAAATTATATATATAAGTTTTATATATATATGTATAACATACATGCATATAAGTATTGTATGCGTGAAAATAGTTTCTGTAAAAAAGTTTTCTCGGTTTATCTAGATGGAAAGGGAATAAATTCTTTATTTTGCTCAAATTAAATATTTTGATTTTATTTGAGTTTCAATTTATCTCAGTAGTATTTCAAATATGGTTAATGGTAGCGTTTATAATAATAAATATTAAACTATGAATTTAATACTACAATTATGAAAAAATTTGAAAAAGTGTAAATTGAAGTTTTTAAATAAATGTTTCAATAAAATGATTAATTTGTGATAATGAAATAAATTCAA
>NC_051847.1:194005667-194014139 GCF_002237135.1 Teleopsis dalmanni | reverse complement strand
AAATAGAGCACAAATTAATAAAAGTTAACTAACAGTTCAGGCAATCTTATAAATTAATTTATGAATAATAAATAATGTTGAAATTAAACTTTATAAACTTTAAACCAGAATAGTTATATTAAGGTTCATTTCGGAAGTTAGAGGTGCATTCACGTTGTATCAATAGTAATGTATCTGCGAAAATAGTCTATTTCATAGTCTACTGCGGAGAGATGATACATGAATGAATAGTCTACTGTTTCCTTTCATACTTTTAGAATCTCCACAGAAGTTCTAGTGAAAGTCTAATATTCAAATTGCTTCGGGATTCATCTAAAAGTGGGATGCCCCACTTAGCAAAACGGTTTGTGGTAAAAATATCCAAGTTTTATTTACAAAACAAATGATTAAGTAGATAAGAAATAGAAAATCAATAGAATACTGGCTCTTAGGAAACAGAGCACTGCGACTATAATTGGATTCTTGTGTTACTTACCGATCTTTACTAGCTAGAAAACATTCCATCCTTCTAATGTAGCTGTTATGTTAGCTTCAAATAATTAAGTAGATAAGAAATAGAAAATCAATGGAATACTGGCTCTTAGGAAACAGAGCACGCGATTATAATTGATCTCTTGTGTTACTTATCGAAGTTAACTGGCTAAAAAAACATAAGGCTCTTCGAATAAAAGCCGTTGTGTTAGCTATTTCGAACATCATTTTATCGGACTAGGATAAAAATTCCGGGCCTAACAGTCTCTTTCTAGTCTAAATCAAAGCTGGACAGTCACAAAGAATATACTTAGAGGTCTTACTTACTCACCTTAACTGGCTAGAAAACACACCTTTGGAATATAAGCCATTATATCAATATTTCGGACATCCTAACATCGGACTAAGATAGACATTCCCTGCCTAACAGTCTCTTCCTAAAGTTATTTAATTCTTGGTACGATTAATTAATATGAAATGTACAATGAAGCCCAAAGGAATATTAAGTGCCATAACCAAAATTATTCGATTAGAAAGTCTTGTATCTGAGTACTTGAAATTAAATTTAAGTTAAGTTCGCGTCCGTATTTCTGCACAAAGCCTATGTGGAAACCTAATGAAGGTAACTAGTGATAATGTAATATACATTTATGTAGGAAATTACCTAGAGGGGCTTCACCTATTGACCTTACAATTGTTTCTGGTTTATAGACTTTGTGTGCGGTTAAAGTGCCAATTGGGTGTGTTTAGTAATTTGTCATATGAGCTACTGGTTTGTATCTTGAAAACTTTACCGCACATAATATGACATACAATGAATATGTGTATATGTATTGCAGTTGAAACATTCAATTAATAATTATTAACTTAATATGAAACTAACAGTGTATTAAATTGTATCTTAGAGCATTGAAATTCAGTTTTGGAGAATTTTATAAGTTAATTCCGTTTATATCTACATTAAATTAATTTGCTGTAAATATAATTTTAGTAACTTAAAGAGAGATACATTTGACTAGAAGGTATTAGTTAATGAAATAGATGAATATAGTAAAAGACAGATAATATTATTTTACAAATGCAGTAAAGTATCGAAAAAATTGTACAATCTAAATACGAAATCTTTTTTTATTTAAATAAATTACTCAATTTTATATAAGTGCACATATCTTTGACACTTTATTTAACTGCGATAACAATAAATTCTCATAAAATAAATGTTGTTACCTTTTCTAAAAAGATTTCGAGTGAAAATTGGTTTCAATATTTTTATTTTTTATATTTTATTTTTCATAATTTATTTTATTGCCTCCAGACGCGTACTTTTGTACGAACTGCAATTGTGGCAACGTTGCAACTGCAGATATGCAAACATTTCAGGAATGTCTTCGAGGATTGCTGCTGCAACCATGCAGCGGATATGTGAAACAAATATTATTATAATGCAAAGATACTTTGCAATGTTTTTTCTACTCTTAATGGAAACGTAAAAATATTTTCATTGCCATTCACCGTGTGAACCACGTGTTTCCCTCGTTTCGTTCGTTTTCTACTAAATTTCGTGCATTTCTGCAATTTTATCCTTATTTTTTATTACATTAAATGCCAGAATGTGAATTCAGGATATATAAAATAAAATTTCATTCTATAGTATCTCTAGTATGTGCTGAATTGAATGTGATGCTTAAAAAAATTTCATGCAAAACTACTGCAGCTTATCCAAATAGTACTCGAAAAGCTTTGCCACTTCATGTGTTGATATACTGTGAAGTTCATGAGGATGGAATTATTTCTGTTAGAAAATAAAGAATTTTTATAATATTTTTGACAAATACAAATATTTGATAGCAGTTTCTGTTTTATTTTAAAATAAAATCATTATGAAACGGACTTTGCAAGAAGTGTTAGTACAGCTCTTAGCTTTATCATATCAACTTAGTCTACTAGTTTAACTGCAATGAATCCATATTTAGTTTTGACACAAATTCATGAATACATGTCATGTCCTTTTGATAAGAGATAGAATATTTTTTATATGTGCAAAGTTGAATGAACTCAATTTAAGATAAATTATGGATTAAGAGTTGATTTGAGGGTTTATGCTTTAAGGAATGTATTTGACAAATATGCAATGAATAGTTTCGCAAATATATGAAGTCATTTTCTTCTTATTCTGATTTTATATTAAAATACTCATATGCTATACACTCATACACCCATATAATATACTAATATATTTATTTATATTCATTTTATATTGAATAAGACATTTAGTAGCTAGTTTTTTAATATTAATTTGAAAAATTTAAGTCTTAATAATTGTGGTTGTAATTAACAGAAATTTTTATAATTTTTGTTGCCATTTTTTTTTGCAATCTATTAGTTGAAGATAGGCAGATTGGAGACGGTCTTGTTTCCAAAAAGCGCACTAGATCTCAAATGATGTCCCATTGTGGTACCACTGCAATAGCATTGGTACGTACATAGATTTAATCAGTATATAGTCAACGCCAAAAAAGGTTACGATTCCCCTATTAGGTAAAGGAAAACCAACTTGGCAATTCTACAAATTTGGGTAGGTATTTAACATTACAGGATAACAGCTCAGTCAGTTCGGCGAGAAAAGGGGATCCGAAGATTTTTAATCTTTTTCTAGTTAAAGAAGGACACTGACACATAAGATGGATTACGGTTTCCTGCTCATCCTCACAGCCGCAACTTCGACAAAAATCATTATGGGGTAGATCCAGTTTCATAGCAAGCCTCGCAATGTCCCGTTAGCACAGATACCGTGGTGCTGAGCAGGTTCCACCTCAGTTGAAGTAGCTGACTAGTTTGTTTTTTGTCTAAATTAAACTAAGTTAACCTATATATCAGACAATGATGTTCATCAGCCCAGTATATAGTTGAAGACAATTAGCAGATTTCGTAAACATAAACATCAAAAGCCACCATGTGGGACTAAAACCCACTAAAACCATCTCCTAGGAATAAATGGAGAAGATTTGCACAGCTATGTGGAAACTTCTTTCCAATAACCAGATGTAAACCAGATTAATGATGTAAGCGAGAGGCTTAATACCTAAAAAACTAGGTTTATAAAAGCCAGAAAGCTTGGGAGTAGCGCAGGTAAAATCGGTGCAGTCAAGAGGGCGGGGTTATGTCACAAGTGCGGTGATTGGACTTATGATAGTAAAATAGGAAATAGTTTGACAGCAGTACAGATACAAATAACATGGAATGCTTTTATTTTGTGTAATTGACTTTGCTTAGATGGATGATGGAAATAATGTTGTAAAATTTTTACAGAAGAAATATTGTAGCTTATCAAAAACTGTGTAAAAAATTGTTAAAAGTTGCTGTTGCTACAAATTCATCTGATGCAATGAAAAGCAAAAAACAGCAAACACACCTATATATAAAATGTACTTGTATTTTGTTGGCAGCAATAATAGTCTCAATTATTGAAATATGAAATACAAAGTAGAAATATAAAGTAGTTTGTAAAGTGGAACACAGTTTTTACATATATCAGAATCAAATATATATGCACTGTACGAATAAAGCAGTTTTGACGTGCTTAAATAAAACAGATATTAACCTATGACACTTTATTAAAATTAAAATGAAAATGATTAAAATTAATTATTTATTAAAATTAAGTGTAACTTACTAAGTGTGAACTTACTAAGTAAGTGTAAACTTACTAAGTAAGTGTAAACTTACTAAGTAAGTGTAAACTTACTAAGTAAGTGTAAACTTACTAAGTAAGTTTAAACTTACTAAGTAAGTGTAAACTTACTAAGTAAGTGTAACTTACTAAATAACTGTAACTTACTAAGTAACTGTAGCTTACTAAGTAACTGTAGCTTATTAAGTAACTGTAACTTACTAAGTAAGTGTAACTTACTAAGTAATTGTAACTTACTTAAAAAAGTGTTTTTATATATCAAATATAATGAATTTGTATAGTGATATCAATTGCTAAAAATTGAAATGTAAACAAACAAAAGTTCTCTTAGAACTTTTATAGAACTTTCTGACTCATAAAAGCTCTTTTATATGCAATAATCAACTTATGCCAATGGAAACGATCAAATTTTAATTTGATTAACAAAATTTGATTATTTTAGCTGCAGTGGAAACATGGTATTAGATTGTATATAAATTAATTATAAATATATTTGTTGAACTTTTTGAATCAACAATTTTATTGAAAAATAAATATTGACAATTCTTTCAGAATATTTTCTTCCATAATACCATCTATTTATTGAAGTTTAATTGCAAAAGCGTTATTCGCAACTACATCTGTAATATATAATATTTCAAAACCACTTAAAAGAAAACTTAGTGAAACCACCAAATAGTGTTACTTAATAAAGTTTTATAGTGAATTTTGTAATCATTCTCTGAAGACGTCGTTTAATTTACTAAATGTGCTTTTTCATGGTATAGCTAAGCTAAGTACTTGAGTTTCGTGTAGTTGTTCAGCAATTTTTCGTGTGTTTGTGCAAATTCTTAACTTAACAGCATTCAACATTGACAGGAACAAGAGCACAACGTCTAGTGTCCTTCTGCAAATGAGCATAAACACAAAGCAAAGGACTCGCAGCAGCGTCGCAGCAATGCTTTTGGGTGTGCTTTTCGAAAATGGAATACCAAGCAAGCCGTGCATTAAAGGACATTCCGACATGAGCATGGAAAGAAATTTGCACAAAAAGGCTATGAAAAATGTTGCTAACTACTCGTACAGTATCCTTGATACATACGCATTTATTTTTTTTTTGTTTTCGCCCTTCCTTTGGGGTATTGTTTCCTTTACGTAGTTTGTATACAAAAATTCCAGACAATATTTTGCACTGTTTTTATTGCTGCTAGTTTGTGCAAGTTTCTCAACAATGTATCCCAGAAAAAATCTAACTTGCAAAGGTAAGTTGAGCGTGTAAGCTTCTGTGTAATGTTCAGCGTTTCAGTCACGTTCGGCACTAAAGATTTTTGCTGAAATATTTTAAAAGTGAATTCTGCTTATTAATACCTTTTTTTTTAAATCCATTGTTTTTATTGTAATTGTTCACTTTAAACAACATTTGAGTATAATTTGAAGTAAAGTAGTTTAAATATGCTTTGTCGTAAGTATTAAACGGAACAAAGATTTATTTTTCGTAACATTAGAAACCAATTGCTTATATACCCAATTGTATTGAAAAAAAAAAATTAAAATGAAGTCACCACAAATCTTCACAATAGTAATTAAAATGGTAATTAAAAACCATCCCTGTGAATTGTGTCTTGTGGACTAATAGAGTTTATAGCAATTAGCAAATTCACTCCTTTCTTAGCAAGTTCACTCTGTTCTTTGGTGCACCTCATTTGAATCCACGCTGAAAGGACTTGACAATCACTTTCATTGTTAAACCACTTTCTTTATTTTCTTTTAAATATGACTTTACAGGTATCGACAAATCATCTGTGGAGTTCGTGACCTACGACAAGAGGTCGTTGCTCATGTTGGCAAATAATTGTGCCATAAACTATGAAATACACTGCTTAAATTTGACATTTTGAATCCGAACATGTGACTTTTACAAGTAATTTGACTTTAGAAGTTATAAATAAAGATTTGTAACCTAAAACATCAGGAGACAATAAAAATGTGTGGTTTTTATACTGCAAACAGAGGTGTACAATATTGATTACTTTTGTAATTACATTATCCCAAAATCTTAATTACAGAGTAATTGTAATTTGTAATTAAGATACCAGAATGCAATTGCAATTGTAGTTGAAAAAATCAAATTCTAAATTATAAGGAATTGGAAGTTGGAAGTGTACTTCTAATGGAATTTCTAATATAACTGGTTGTGCACAACTCTGACTTCAATAACCCAAATTCCTTCAAGCACGTCTTATATAAAAAATATATGATAAATTTATATGAGTAAAAAGTAAAATAAAATGATTAGTAAAATAAAAGGTACTGACTCTCGGCGAGTAGAATACTGAGACCATGATTACTTTTTTGTGTTACTTAACGATCTTAACTGAACATAACAAACTTTTTAAGGATACCCTAACTTCGGGTTAGAATAGGAATTTTCAAGTCAGCCGTATTCTTCTCGCCCAGAACAAAACCGAACAGTTCCAAGAGAATAATGCAGACTGTGATAACCTATCAAATAATCAGCCAATAATCTCATCCCACCGAACGAGTGAACGTATCTTTAGCTGTGCGATTATCTGAATTAAATTATATGAACCATTTCCTGCAGAATCAAATGCGAAGACATTGTCACTAAATCATGTGCTTCCAGACACCTAGAAAAGCACCACTATTAAAGTGTTGGAAATATTTATTTATACTTTTACGAATATACCGAATATATATGGTATTATTATATATATTGAAGTGTTTTAAGCGAAGCAAAATAATTGTTGGGATCTCCAAATTTTTTACTGCGTAGGTTAATGTACGGGGTTATGGTGTCAATAGACAGATCACTATACATACCAGAGTTTTTGACACATCAAAGAATTTTGAATAAATTCCATTCACTCCTTTCAAATGCTTCACCGAGCGTCTATATTTCACTTGGCGCAGAAGAAATTGATGATTAACGTCACAGTCATCTTAACATACAATATTTTGAAGTTATCTTCCATTATATTTCAACTAAAATACTACAAAATTTTTCAAAAATGATCGTAAAAATAGTTTATTAAAACGAATGTGGTTTTACTCATTGCAGTGCATTGGTCAGATATTCCTTTCATGTGTCAAAATGCTTAACATATTTTATTAAATTTTGTTTTGATATTTAAGTTCAAAAACTTTTTATCAATTACGAACGTTGACATACGGGTACCAGACGCTGTTGGTGACATTTTGATTCCATAATCTATTGCAGCATCACTGTTTCAACTAAGAACCACAAACGAATGGATAGCAACGCTAATATTTTTGTGGTACCAGCTGCAGTTTATTTTGTGTCACAAATATACATAATAAAAACTATTGGATTTTAGTGGACTAAATTTTCATTAATTTTATAAAGAACTAAAAGACAACAAGTTCACACTATTTAAACAATACACATTTGGAGTTAATGAAGCTACTTTTAATATTTGGAAAACAATTGAATGAAAAACAAATCTGTGTGCCAATCAAACACTAAGTTTTTATTGAAAATATATTGTGGAAGTCCTGGCGCTGAAACTGTTTAACCAACTCTGCTTTGTCGAAATCAACTCTGCTTTGTGAGCGTTTTCCAGAGTTTAAATGTTGTTGAAAATATCAACAACTTTTGTAACTGAAATGAGGTTTCAGAAAACATTAAAAAAAAAATAAATAAAATTGTGTTGAATACAAGTTGTTGTAATTTATCTCAAACAGTTAAAAAAATATCAGTAATATTATTATATGAACATTTGCCAATGAGAAAACCATTACCGAAACCAAAGTTTCGCGTTTGGTCACAGTCAATCCAAGTATCACCACTCTGTTAATACTAAGCAATGTTTTGATATGAATAAAACTAAAATATATTTCTTTATGAGGTATATAAATATATAGCCATGTAGGAATTATATTTCATCACTACACTCCGAACATTTATGTATATATATAACCACAGACGAAACATTATAGAACGATGTTCTATGTTACACTCGCAACATAAACCAGTTCTAAGCGTAAGCAACCAGTGAAAGCTTGCCAGATAGGTGTTAAAACCCAGCGGAAAAAGTATGGGTTTCATATTTTTAGATCTGTCGTCTGTTTATAATCTACCTACTGTAATGAGGCATATTGAGTGAAAGGAAGTTGAACGTCTTCAATTAGTTACAAAGTCTTTTTGATTGCATATTCTTTGCAGTTTTAGAGAAAATGCTAGTAATGACTGATTTCTATTTTGAATATGTTGGAAATTAGTTAAATAATGAATAAATATGTTTATCTTGATATAAATCAGCGTGGATAGTAATACAACAAGCGTACGGGTG
>NC_051847.1:193952886-194005567 GCF_002237135.1 Teleopsis dalmanni | reverse complement strand
GACGGATATCCAATATATCGTCGAAGAAATCCCGATAATGGGGGACAATGGCGGGTGGTAACGTATTCGCCTCTGCTAAGCAAGAGATACAATGCTCATATTAATGTTGAGTTTTGCAGTTCTGTGAAGAGCATCAAATATATTTGCAAGTATGTCCATAAAGGCAGTGATATGGCTGTGTTTAGAGTAGAAAATACTAATGTAAATGCTACTCCAATGAACAAAAACGGTGAAATTACGCTCTACCAAAAGGGTCGGTACATCAGCTCCAATGAAGCTGCTTGGCGTATCTTCGGTTTTCTAATTCATGAACGGGATCCAGCAGCTGTTCAGTTAGCCGTCCATCTTGAAAACGGTCAGCGTGTATTTTTCACGAACGAGACAGTGATTGATCGTGGTACAAATCCATCTAAATCTACACTCACTGCATATTTTGAATTGTGTAATAGTACGGATGATTTTGGTGCCTTTGCAAGAACATTACTCTATTCACAAGTACCACGCTATTTCACATGGTCTCAAACAAAAAAATGGATGCCCCGCAAGCAAGTTTCACCAGTTGATGCATGTCTCAATTTATTTAAATCGAACGCTTATTTACAGTTAATCCAAGACATACTGAGTGCTTTTATCTTCGACTGTTGTTGGTTAATGTTACTGGCCCCTTATCATTATTATTATTTACAGTCTATCCAAGACAATTTAAATTTGAAGATACAACAGTTGTTGCCAGGGAACTTGGTACCATACAAATCTATTGATTTTAAATTAATAATTTAATAAATAAACTATAATAACTTAAAAATAATATTGTTTGGCTTTTGTTATTTTTATTTTCCTTTTCGTTCATAGCGCTCCATGCCTATTTCATGCATATACCACATACTTACACACTTATAATAAGTAAGTTACTTTGTGTCTACATTAGAATTTATCTAGAAATATATAAGACTAGAAATAATTTATAAGGCAAAACAACGTTTGTCGGGTTATCTAGTTATATATAAATTACAGTAGTCGTCCAATTTAACAAAAAAATGTTTGTACAGCATATTTGTTAAATAAAAAAATGCATTAAATTGATTGAAAAGGTTAAACAAAAAAATATATCTTAATACTTATTAGTTTTTAGAATTTATTTATTAATTGAATAAATTAAATTTCATTCTATTAGACAAACAATTAAATTATATTAATATTATGTATTACTGTATGGCATATTGTAGTATGCGAACGATTTATAGTATTTAAATGTGTTGGTTTTTTTCTTCATAAATAATTAAAGACTTACTTATTAAATAATTTTTATTTATCACCTTTTAATGTGTACTCTTAAATTTTATTTACTTTAACAAGTTAAATTATGAACTCCGTATACTGTATACTGTAAGAGTCAATTTTCTTCATTTTTCTCAATAAAATTAATATGGCATGTCCCTACGTTTTCATTATTATTGATTAATTTGATCGATGAAATATGTAAACATTTTGTAAAATTATTCCTCTGTGAAGGATTGTAATTTAAACGTCATTTTGTTGTAATTGTTCGACCAGCTTAAGTTAATTAAAATTAATTGTTCTTTTTAAAATGCGATTAAATTGTAACATATTTCATATAATATTAAATGTATGATGCACTTAAATAATTAAATTTGATTGCTTTTGGAATAAGTGTTTCACACTTAAGGGCAATTTGAGATTAAAATGTGAAATAAGATACAAATGCATTCAGGTAATTGAATTATAGCAAAATAATATAAAATTATAATACATTGAGGTTTTATTTGTTAGCTTTTTTTTTCATAATTGCCTCCAATTAAATTTGTTAGAAATCAAAATTTCAAAATCATATTACAATATCATCTTTTTAGTCTTATTCAATCACCTTTATTATATTATTTTAATTTTTCTAATGAGAATTTAGAATAATGTAGCGCTTCAAAACATTATTACTTAAAGATATAATAACTACAATATTGCAACATTTGTACCTATCTTTTCTTAAGGCTCCTTTTTAAGCTCCTCCTTTGAGCAAATGGTTAACACTTTCGTCTTTTTCCTTAAAAAGTCACTACGATAGCTGTCATTGAAAGACACACCTAAAACGTGAACATGCCTACTAAATAAAAAGCGTCCTGTTTGTATATTGATTGTATGGGATATCGATTAGCAAAAAGCCTATGTAGTTACTCAGTTATTTTCGACTCATAAGAGCCGAGTTATACATCTTTCTAAAAAATGGTGAAAAATATGAACTGAAAGGTCAAGCCCACAAACTTTCGGTAATGAAAATTTTCTAGAAAAATTCAAGATAGAAACGACAAAACTCGTGACTGACAGATAAACCAGTGGCTGTAAGGAAAGATCTACACTCAACTGGCAAAATTGAAAGACTCCAACGTAGATATTTGTAAACTAATTTTCTTATTTATAATAATAACCTTATTTATAAGTATATTACTATATTTGCAGAACATTATATACTCATTGATTTCTATATTACCCAACTAATAGCAACAAACTCATATATATTTCTTTTGGAGTTTTCAAACAATGTAACATAAAATCATGAAATGCTTTCGGTATTGCTAAAAGCTAATAATAATATAAACAATATTAAACTGAATAAAAAAAACTTATGTTGTATTGAATGAATACAAAATTGTGTATCTACGAGTATTTACAATTTACATATTATTGCTATCCAAAAAAAAAAAAATGCAAGCAATCAACTAAAATGTCCTGTAAGCCAATCCGCAAGGTATAGTCGAATGGAAAAATTTTTGAGTTTTCATTAACACAGCCAGCTCACGTACAGCTTACAAGGTTTAATTGTGAATGCAACAAACACAAGGACATTCGAATGTCATTCAAGCTCAACGCGTAGCTTGAATCCTTTGAATGTGAAAAATATACAAGTGCAATACTTTTAAATATGAAACTGGGTTATGACTGTTTTTCAATTTCTCATCGCTTTTTTTTTTATTAATCTGAACTTAGAATACATAGTAAAATGTACAAAAAAAAATTCAATAGAATGTGGGTCTTTAAAATACCTTTTAGCTATGAGAAATTTTGTCAGAAATTCTACTAAAATTTGGTTCTTTTTTTAAATTTTGTTTATAAAACAAAAGTCACATCCTTGTAGTTGCAAGAATACATCAAAGCAGTAAGCGTTTGTGAATAACTATCAAGATCCACAAAATTCATACAAAAATAAAACATTTCTACAAGCATGTAGAAATTAATAGACAAACCATTTTAATGATAAAATCTCTAGAATTTAATTCTATGGTTTATCGAAAAAATAAATCGAAGTGATGTTCAGCCTGGGGTATCATCGATATCGATATTTTCAGAATGGAATCGAGAAAAAACCACTTCTGCGTCCAGCGTTCACTCATAGTACCCTATGCTACATATATCAGTATTACAATATTCTATAAAGTACAAATTTTCCAGCATTATTATGTTGAGGCTAGTTGGGTCAGTGCACTTGAGCACTTTTATTTTCTATTAACTGTGAGGTTTCTTCATAACCTCACTTTACGCCTTGACTGGATTATTGTTTATCACTTCATCAGACTAAGCTCAAACTGACCTCAAATCTGCATACTTTCCAGAGCAGCTTGTAACCATTCTGAGATTCGATAACGCAGGGTTGGTAAGTCTATCAGTTTTTGTAAATAGTTTCAGGGTTCCATCCTTTATGTTTTTTTTGATCGGATCAATTTTGAGGTCCCTGAGTATGTCATTCGTCTTAATGTACCATGGTATCTTAAAAAGTCTTCGCAGAGCTTGGTTTTGTTCAACGATTTTGGCACAGCTAATTCTTTTCAATTGAACATGTTTAAGCCAAATGAATGGCTTATTCACCTTGATGCCTAGATATTTAATGCTATCTTCTCAGTTTATTAACATATATCCCACTCTCACTCTCGACAGGTTCTGTCTCTACTTAGGCGTAATAAAAAAATCCTTAGCTTTTCATTATTAATTTTTCTTTTCCATTTCCGAAAATACTCCAGGATGAGGTTTATATGCATGTTTTTTTAATGGTTTTGTTTGTGTTTAAAGTAATAAATTATCACAAGTCGTGATAATGGACATAAGTTCATTTGGCATTATCAGATCAGTGTTGCCACATATATGAATACTAACACTAACACCATCTACCATTAAATAACGAAAAAACGGTTGTGATGTATTACATATTACATGTTGTGTGATTTTTTTTTAATCTATTTATATTAACAAATATAAATAATTCACTAATTTTTTTTGTATCAGTTTTACTGAAATTAATGTATTCCAATAAACTAGGTAAATATATTTTTAAACATATTAGGTATCATAATTTAATATGCAAGTCTTCAAACATCTGAAATCTCATCTGCTAGCGAGTAATTCAACTGTTATAGTACTTTAAGTAAAAATTAAAAATTGAATAAAACATTTAATTAAAAAAAAAATATCATCGTTAATAGTTTTACACCCACTTAAATAATTATATTTCTTTTCTTTAAAACATATTTAAATATTTTAAATATCATATTGGAATATCTATCTTTTTAATCCCACATTTACTGTATTCACTTCCTTTTAAATTTTAAGTATTCTATAAATATACTTCTAATTTTACTTCTCATAATAAATTTTATTTGCTAGTAATTAAACATTTATATTGAAATTTTTCTAATTAAAACTCCTAAGAACTCCTAACATTTCAGAAATGCTTCAAGGTATGTTTTATTAAAATTAAAAGCTTATGACTGCTCCAATATTAGCTTGGAATTGACCGAAGAGAAATTTGTAGTATGGAAAGCAGCTGGGGAAATATAAAAGTTAAATTATTTGAGTTCAGTATTTTCTTTTTTCTTCTGAGAAGTTTGAGAGTTTACAGAAGTTTGTAGACATTTTAATGGTCAAAAATTTAAATTATGCAAAAACGTTTGAAATTTTTTAGGAACTACTTTAGTAGATGTTAAATGGAATATACCTTCGAATAAAAAGACATTAGTTAGCATTCACTTTTGATTGCAATCTGACCCATAACTTTATAACAAATTCCTTTAGAATATTTTATTTTTTTAAACCGTTTTATGGAAATATGCTCTACAAGTTAAAATAGCTTTAATGTGTTTAAATTAATGAAATTTAAAATTTTAATTTTTAGAAAAAAATTTGAAAAAAAAAATTACAAAAAGGTTTTTTGGTAAGTTAAGTTAGGTTATACCGACAATCCCTAGTGGATACACTTAGGCGTATTGACCCCTTGTGTTACCATATATATAGGAAAAACTCAGGGTTTAAAATCACCTAAAACCTCTAGCGAAGCATAAATTGCTATTTAGTGTCAAGTCTTGTAACTGGTGCAGGTCCTCAAGAAAGGGTGCTCCTAAAGCATTACGTCGCCGCCGTGCATGAGCTGGGCAAAAACATAGTAGATGAGAGACACTATTTCTGCCAAATATATCATTTACTTACAAACAAATTATAGCTTTCCTAATGGCGATCATTTCTGCCTGAAAGACACTACAATGATCTGGAAGCCCAAAGTAGGAAGATTTATTTAATTCCTCTGGGAAAACTCCACTGCCTACACCACTACTTTTTTTGGATTCGTCCTAAGGAGGGACCACCTGATGTCCATAACTCTCTAGATGGAAATTCGACATTAAATTTTCAGTGAAAGTTGAGAATGGGAGAGATGTAGTCAACGTTCTTAGAAGTTTAATTGAAAAGGTTAAAAATGGCGGTGTGTCCATAGTCGCGGGCTCTCCATTGTAAAGTAGCTTTTAGTTTTAGTGCAGATGAAGCTGCCATTTATTTACTGATAATATCCATTGGCATTAAACCTACTGAAGTGGATGGTTTGATGTATAACGCCTCTCTAATACAGATTTAAGCTCTGCGCTATAACCTGTTAAGTACCGAACAGTACGAAGATTTATCAAGTGCTGAAGTCAGTTTATATAAATTAAACAAAATTTTTGTGCAGAAAATTCTAAATGTCTACTAAAAATTTTTATTTAAGAAAGTATTTTATAAAACATTAAAATAAAATACATTATTATGAGTTAGCATATAAATTTGTAATATATAATTTTTGCAATTTAATTTATAAAACCAAAAGTTGAATTTTTCGTACATTTTTTATTCACTTAGTTTTTATACCAAATCCAATTGCTTAATTCCAAAATAAAGTTATGTATCAGAGAAATGTTCACTGGAAGCAATTAAATATAGCACTTCTGCTATATTCCTTTTGCAGTCAGTCAGTCCACTTTAAAGAAGCTAAAACCTCAAATTGCGCTGTTAACAAAATAGAATCGTCGAAACAAAAGAGTTTCTTCCAAATAAAAGTTTATTTATTCGCTAATTGTTACTTGCGCAGAGCCTGGATACTTGCTCCATTTTGAGCTTCAGTGCACTGATTTGGCTGCCTCAATTTTATTTGATTTTATGAGAAACTTTTCTGTTAACTTTAATGATTTAAAAAAAAATGATAGAAAGTTTCTAAATAAACACACCAAATAGAGAGGTCAGTGATCTGTAGAACTGGAAGAAGTAAATTATAACGAAAAATGTAGGAATTTTACAATAAAGTTTTTAAAGAGTTCATTTGTTAATTTACTTAAAGTGGTTAAAGCATTTCGACTTTATAAAACCAAAAACTAAACTTAAAAAAAAGTATATGGAAATAACAGTACATTCTAGCGATATAAATATTAATATTAATTCAATTTAAATTGCTACAAAACTGCAGATATTATCATTTACTTGCAGTTTAGTATATTCATTACGAGTTTGCAACTAACACAAAATAATTAGAACGATTTATTGTTAATATAGAACGAATTTGTTAATATGCTTCTTTTCTGAACTCCCAGAGAAATGCTTGGCTTCCATGATTTTTGTAAATCTAACATTTTTAAAGGTTGCTTGACATGTTACCAGTTTCCAGGAAATATCACTTTAAGTTTTATAAATTTATTAATATAATACAAATTTGTTAATTTGCATTAATTATGGCAACTATTTTCCTGAACTCCAGAGAAGCTTTTGTGTTCCATTATCTATATCTTACACTTTTGAAGGTTGCTTGAGATAATAACAGTTTCCAGAAATGTCATTTAATGTTTATTAAATTTGTTAGTATACTACTACTACTGCTTTTAATTTTCTGAACTGTCTCTAACTTTTTCAAATGTAGGGGTTACACCATTTTTCTCAATTTAAGCTTTTGTAAACTGTTTGCCATATATAATCACTGATACACACAGCTTTTCTTGTCTCTTTGTTGATAATACCACAGATACCACTGAATAGTCTATTTGAATATATTACTATATCAAAATCAAAGTATGTGACCAACCTATCTCTTTCTTTGATTTCATTTATTGCATGTTAATGACAAAATTCCAACCCAGAATATATAATTAGAAAATTATTCCGGCTACCATTCGATGCTCACTTCGGTACTGACTTAGGTCAATAAATAAGTCAAAAAAGGTTAAAAGGTCATGAATAGTAATGATCAATATATAATTGATTAAAATAGATTTTCAATAAGGGTTTTAGATTTTTAAAAGGGTTCGAACAGTAATGAAGAAGCATCAACAAAAATTTGATTAATTTATTGAAACTTGGCTGACCATACAACGCTATCTGGAGTACTGCCAAGTACTCATTATTAACATGGTGATCTTAGGCTATATTCGAATTTTTATTTAATTGGTTTATATAAAATTTAAAATATTACTGAACCGTATAATTAAAGTAATTGTCAAATTGAATGTCAAATTGTGGCATGTTTTTCTGTTACGCTATAGAGATCAATTCTATTTTCAAGGTAATCTTCAAGGTAATTCTATTTTCAATAATCTTTATTGAATAACTTATTAATAACTTCTATGTCACACCCATCTACGCTTTATGGAGTTGTATATTTAATTTGGCGACCATAACCACCCAATAGCATTTTTGTTCTGTGTAGATTTATCTCGAGGTCCACATTAAAGCAGAAGAATGAGTTGTACTCAACTTTTATTATGTATACACGATTCATTGATATTTTTTTTGTTCCCCCATATATACAAATGATTACCGTTGTATTTCTTGTAAAACGGTTGTTTGAAATTTTATCTAAAGTTATTTAGATTATTATAAAATTAAATTTTTAATAAAAATTTAAATTTTAATTTTTCAGTTTTTTTTAAGAATATAATGAAGTCCTTTGTCATTGGAAGTCTTGCATTTAAAAACGAAGAAAGTAAAAATATGTAACACATTGAATACAATTTTAAGTATTCATCATCATCACATATTTAGAAAATAGATTTATCTTATATAAAAAAAAAATTTTATATGCTTCAGACATACACTTAATTAATAAAATTAATTTTTTTTGCATGCGAATTGTTCTGTAATGTACAGTTAAATGTCACAGAGTCACTCATCTATGTATATACTTCCAATATTACAACTTCAAAAGCAGCTTGAATAAATAAATAAACAGCTTTTTGGAAATAAAAGTATATTAAAAAATACTTTCACAAATAAGGAACAAAAAAGATATTAAACCAAAAATTAAATAATTGACAATGGCATTGTGTACCCCCATTTAGCACACAAAAGGACTAAAAAAGCCTTTTAATGGATTAAGTAGAATTAAGTTTCCAGGTTTTGTCATGTCATACTAAGCACTTTCATGTGACAGAACTAAAATGGTTCAAAGGTATTAGGCTACTTCTCTGAAGCTTAAAGTTAACATAGGAATAATATATAAAATTAACTCTTCGAAAATAATATGAACAGATTTTGGTTAAATAGTCAATTTTAGTTTTAAGTATAATAAATTATAGAAAATGCGTAGATAAAGTAATTTATGTGATACGTATTTAATATTAATTATGTGGTATTTATAGAGTTTGCCTAAAGTTCTAGAAAGGTGATTATGAATACTTGACATAAAAATTATTTAATCCAAGTTTTGTTTCTATTATTGTGTTTACCGAGCACATTTTAAGTCAGTTCCAGAAAATGCTTTCATGAGACTTTATCACTGCGAAGAGTCTAAAGTCAATTTCTGGTGCACTAACAGGCCACGACGCATGTAATAAACACATACACAAAATAGATATATCCGACATCATCTGATCTGGAACATCTGATCACCAACTGTGATGCACAAGACAATAGAAAAAACAAGATTTTAGATACATAGCAACTAAAGGATGAAGACCTACGAAAACTTCCCTCGATTCTTTGAGATACTACTTATCTAAATACAAAGGGGGTGCACAATAGATCAAACTGGTCGCAGTATATAGGGGCCTTAACCCAAACCAAACCTCCCAAATACCATCGACTATTATCACTGTATGGAGTCCTGTCTGAATTTTAATATAATTTTCTATAAATACACATTGAAAGCTAAGCAACAATGACGGCAGTAGGCTCTTAGAAGTTATTTTTGAGAATTTTTGTAAACTATATGCTATATGATGCAGCAGCTAATAAATAAAAACGGTGTGGGGCTCTACTAAATTCCTGGTCACTCAGAAATCAATGGCAATACGTCTATGAACAATCTTGTAGAACTAGATCAGTTTTACAAGTCTGTGGATTGAAGGCTTATTGTGGGATAACGAGGCTTCAGGTTGAAAAGTGGTTTGTTACTGAAAAAAGTTGCTGCTGACGCGACATTTTAGTTAGCCACCTTGTTCGTCCATTCAACTAGAGTAAAAAATCTCTAGTAGAAAGTAGAATATTATATGACGGGCTATGAAGGCCTTTGTTATCATCCTGAAAAAAATGAATATGTTTGAAGAAACAAAATATTATTTCAACTTGGAAGCAGATCTTAAAAAATATTTGAAAACACAGGACACCTCTACTTGAAAGCGAATGAGTTAGTCTGAATATCCTCAAAAGTTGATGTTTTTAAATTTATTTGAAGGGAAGATGTAAGATTCTATTGAAATAAATTTGCCATGTTCTGAATGCTCCACTCTGCATATGTTCCATTCTATCTCCTCTAACCTCAGCGTTTTTTATTTAACTCTAAAACTCAAACTTATAAGAAAAATGTGCTCTTTTTATTTCGCAAAAAACATTATTACATGTAATCAAAATCTGTTAGGCCTGCAATATTTATTCTGTTAAATAAACTCATAAACCTTTATGCGTTGTATTAAGCAACATCGCATAAGTGTGCCAACTAGTAGCTTCCATTGATCCTCCATAATTCTAATGACCTCACTAATACGCTCACTAATAAATTCTGGTTTTAAATGGCCTGTACATGACTGTGCTTTTAATATTTCCTTAAAAATGGTTGCCTTACTCAATTTATTTTCAAAGGATTATTCCTCTTTACTTACTAGATTAAACATAAAGAAAATGTAATTTTTTGGTTGACTTTAGAATAAACACGTTTTAAATATACTCCAAAGTGCAATTACCTAGGATGTTAAATCTAGCAACCACAAGAAAAATATGTTTCCTCTTCCTATTCCCAGAGCAGCAAGAAGAACTGGGTCCTCTGTGATGAACGCCTGTACACCGCGCCATTAAATTAAATTACACCACGAGTAAACGCAGCTACGTGTGCTCGTGTTTCGGTTCAAAAAGAAACGTTTTATTAAATTTCAACGTTAAATAAAACAATTTTGTTGGATTACATTCTAAGCTGATTAAAATTAGAATATTCACATCATATTTTTATAAATACACCGCAAATCTGATTATTTTATCAAACCACAGGAGGTAATTTTCATAAAAAAAAAATTACAACATTGTTCACATGTATCTCATATAGATTGGCTTTTTTATAAATAATTATTTCCCATATGTAGATTTATTTATTAATTTAAAATTTTTAGATTTAATATCATTTTACAATATTAAATCGCTAGAAATTTAAATAAATGGACAAATGGAAAATCTGCAATTAAATCTTTTAAAACATTTAAGTGAATTGTTAGAAAACATAGATTTTTTTCGAATTAATTTTTGTTTTAATAATATTATTTCTACTGAATACATTTAATCTGATGCATATAAAAGTATATAGTATATTGAACCTTTTCCGAGTTAGTGCATCTGGGCACTTTTACTCTTTTATTGCACCCATCTTACTGCCTAATTTGTGTATTCTTGATAACCTTCGTGATTATTGAATAACTAATCTAAAAGCTGCGTATTGCACCGTGCGATTAGTGATTACTCTGAGATTAGATAGTGCTAAGTATGGCAGCCTATCTGTTTTCGCATTTAGCTTCAGGGCTCTGTCCCTTATGTATTTTTTGACCAGATCTATTCTAAGGTATGATTTGTGCAATATTGCAGAATAAGTTTCTATATCGTCGCTAATGATGTTGGCTAAATCGTTGTTTCTGTATGCACTCTAGCATTTTATCTCAATTAAGTCATTCCTATTAAAATTTTAAAATGTTTTAAAATGATATAATGATATAAAATGATTCAAAACACAACTCAGTAACAAGAATACCTGAAAAGGTATACCTAAAACTACTGAGTTAAACCAGCGTTTGATGACATGGTATTCGAACGAATAAGTCGGTGCTGTAGTTTTTGAAC
This sequence comes from Teleopsis dalmanni, assembly GCF_002237135.1. Classification (NCBI taxonomy): domain Eukaryota; kingdom Metazoa; phylum Arthropoda; class Insecta; order Diptera; family Diopsidae; genus Teleopsis; species Teleopsis dalmanni. The sequence goes on along the minus strand of NC_051847.1, from coordinate 193,993,960 downwards.
CATAAAGCAGATACTAAGAATTGCCAGGAAGAAAGGCTACCATCTTTCAAGCGGAAATATATACAATCGATTGGTGTATTTACTTTAATCTGAACTGAAATATTGAAACCAAAGAGTATCGATTTTGATTCACAGTTAGATAGCCTTCAAAGTGCTTAAGTTCCATAGACTAACATAGAAACTTGTAAGAAAATGTTAGAAAAGAAAAGCAAACTTGATGAGATAAAGAACTTTATGGGTTCTTAACTGAAAGCAACGAAAAAATAGAAAAACTTGACCAAAAAGTGTATACGAAGATAAATATCTTCGCAATTATTTGGAAGTAAATAGAAAAGCAATGGAGGATATGCTTGGAAAATCTGCCAAATTTTTTTTTCTTTCTTAATGAGGTGTAAAGCAATCGAAATTTGAAGTCAGTGTGAGATTTCAATACACTAAAATTAGTTCAATGTCCGACGGTTTGCCCACTCGGGATCATCGATTTGTTTTTTTGCATTTATTTCTGATATAACTGCAGAAAGTATTTAAATCTTGACATTTCATTTAGCTCAATAAAAAAACATTATCTTAAAAATTCATTACGACTAATTTATGCATTTTGAGAAAGACGATTCATAAATAGAAGTTTAAGGACCCCATAGATTCGTATTAAACATTGATATCACACATGGTGTAAACCGTATATCTGCGTAAAGGCTTACCTACCACTAGAATCATTGGAAACCATAAAATCAATTCTGAACCAAAAATAATTTATGTGAATTCTAATAGAATGAATACGTAATAACATAATAATACTTATGCAGCATGTAATGATGTTTGTTTAAAACTCTACCAAAGAACCTGTTTTTCAATATTAAAAAAAATTATTCTAAAGTTATTGCATTTTATCACATTGAAAAAACTTTAATTAAATTATTTCAAGTAACTTAAAGCATTATGTAAATTTTTCTTCTATTGCAAGAATAATATTTACAGAAACTGTAAATATTTTATTCACATATCTATATAAATCTATCTTCATTATGTGCAGTATATGTTTGGTAATGCCCTACGGAAATATAATTTAATATGAATACATCGAGCCAGTATTGTTCAACTCAAACAAGCAAATAAGTTACTCATACGCCATGGTGAGCATCAACAGCTTCAACATTTCAGTTTATGAATTTGTATGAACCAGACAGAGTAAAGGTAACATTTACATATAATGTGGGAAATACATTTTGAAAATATTAATGAACATTTTCTACTAAAAAAAACAATTGCTTAATTATTCTTTTAATAAGCTTATTTCTTGTTAATAAAATTTTTTGTCTCAGATACAAAGATACAAAAAAAATACGAAGATATAAAATATAATTTTTTCTCAACCTTTTTGTAAATTTTTAAAATTTATAATTTTATAAAATTTATTCACAAATAAATAAGTTTTAGAACAAATATCTTAAATATCTGTTATTTTGAGTATATTAATTATATGATTAAATGGTGATCTCTACAGTTATTTAGGAAAATAATAAATGAAATATAATAAATGAAATATAATAAATGAAATTGAGTCATTTATTGTTGATCAGAAGCATTGTTTTTCTAATCAGTGCAAATTTTTTCAAGTTACTAATATATTGTCTTGTAGAAAATATCTCTTCTCTTCTCGAATGGTTGCTACTTATTTCTTGAGAAATCTTCTGCTTCTGCTTCTTTTTCCTCTTCTATTTCAATCGTTTCTAAACTTCCAACTATTATTGATTTATTACGTACACAATTTAGTTATCAACCTTAAAGAAAATAAAATTAGTTTTGAAAATCATTATTTTTCTTAAAAAGGAAATCCTTATTTGGCACTTGAAGCATCAAAAAAAGTATCTTTTTAACTTGATTGGCTACAGAACAAACTTTATAAATTTTTGCATAATTTTTCCTATACCTTTCTGTGAGGTCATTGTACCATCATTAAGAACTTTAGCTTAGATTCCGAAAACAGACAATCAAAGTATAATAATAAAAGTTTTGTTGGGCAAAATGCCAGGAAAAATATTATACATTTTTATTATTATTTTGTTTTTTGTATTTTGTATTTTTATTTTTGATTTCATTTCATAGATAAGCCATCGACTTTCAACGCAAAATCAAAAGTTGAGAACTACTCGTAAACATTGCCAAAAGTATCAAAAGTAAAGTTTTAAAACTCTGAGAACAAGTTTTTTTCAAAACTCAAGTCAATCTTTGATAACAAAACAACATGTTTCCTAAGAAGAAGAAATGTTAAAAATTTTTAAAATGGCTAGTTTTACAGATGTTTTAAGAAGAAATAAGCTTACATACATGAAGTAAAAAGTTTATATCCAGAAAAAGTTTGCCATTTTAAAATCTTTCACACTTTAATTCACTTAAACTGCTTAAAACTATCTTTAGGCTATGGAACTATGATCATTTAATTTCATATTCAGATTCATTTTTGATTTTGAACAAATTTTGAAAATTATAGTTTTTCATATATTTTATTCAAACAAATACTAAAAAAATTACTTTTGACTACATCTTAAAAATAGTAAATAAAGAAGATTTAATTAAATATAAAATTCAAATTGGTTTAAAATAGCCCACAACTATATAAAATGCTAGAAAATGTTTGCAGAAACAAATGCATATGCGGTGCACAGATTTTCATGACTATCATGGAATGGATTGGACAATTCCATCATAGTTATAAGGATCTGGAAAAGGATGTTCGCGAACGTCTACCAAAAACTACTCGCAATTAATAAGCTATCGTGAAGCTCAGTTGAATTCTTCAAAGCATCCGCTGTCTGCCTGCTAGACTCATCAAAAATCAGACTAAATACCAAAACTCAAAGTCTGAAGTTTTTAGGCCAAAAATTTGATCAAAGAAAACATCTGTATGGGATTCATAACACACACTCGAAGTGATGACCAAAAGCACTCGAAAGTTCACTATTGTAAACACAATTTTATAATATAAGAAGACATTCGGCAAACCTGTCAACCAATACAAGCTACAAACTCCAAAAGCTAAGATAAGAATAAAATTATTGAAAGCAAACTCAAGATATTGCTGTTTTTTTTGCTGCTCATATTTCATCGCAGAAATCTGTTATAGTACTTCAATTCTTACTCAAAAAAAAAGTATCTTTCATATTAATCATTCGGCATTTTCGCCTAATTCAGCTCATAACTATTTCTGGCTATTTTTTGAAGTTGAAGTTATATCCTTTCATACAATTTTAGCCAACCTTTCAACTACCGAACATCACACACCAACTAACTTCCAATTGAATTGTGGTTGTACGCAATTAAAGTGGAAAAATTCCTATATCTCAAACTAGTGAAGTTTTCAAAACCCTTCCATTCCATACATACTCATTTCCCCGTCCCTCCATTGATTATATTTGTTTATTTGCCATCTTAAACTTTTTATAACAGCAACATACTTAGCTTTCGCATTCTTTTTAAAGACTGGAACTAAATTCATATTTCTGATTTAGTTTGCTTAATAGACGAAAGCAACGAAAGTTACAGTAAATTGTTGAGGGGAGCATGGAGGTTAAAGATGAAATTTAGTAAAGGGCTCAAACGTGGATATTTGAAATTATTGAGGGAGGAGTTAATGCCCGCGTCCACTCAAATCCGTCTTCTGCTATTAGTTTCATTAACGGCATAATCAAGCGATTTTATTCAATCGTCTGATTGCTACCTGATTGAAGCGACATCAACTTGTTTTTCTGGAAAAGCCCCGTTTAGCCTTCGTAGCTGTCAACGTCACAATCAAAGCTCATTCTCTTTTATTTAGGCTAGCGAAGAAGTACACGCAAACCAATTTGTTTTATTATATTTAATTATTAACTTATACAAAAAATAAAAATTTAAAAAATTTTAAATAACTTAACATAAAACAATCGAAAAGTATTTTGGCGACGATCTTAATAATTGAAAATAAATTTAATGAAAAGTGCATCCTTCCCATTTTCTGTTTAATTTGTATGTACCTATAGTCTCTCAATCCCTCCACCATTATTCTGTTACATGAATATCGTATTGGTAATACAATATATACATGTACCTATATACAATATTGTATTTTAAATCGCCAAACCGAAAACTGAAACAATGCAATACATTGTTTTATTTTCCCAGCGTACAGTGCAACTACCATCCGTTTCATTGTCCCAGAAACAAGAACTTGCCGTATGTAAACCAGCGCCATTTTTCTGCATAATCATGGATGTAACGATATACTTATATGGTTTTCGTTCTTTAGTTAAAGTATGTAAACAGTTTTCTACTACTTGACCAGTCCAATTGTTGACCTTATCAATTTCATAGGCATAACCACCGATGGTACTCTCAATAGCTTCTTTAATAACTTCACTTACATCATCCACAACAAAGGCACGTTCTTCACTTTTAACTTCCATTTTAACAATGTAAACTGTACGAAATTTTTTTCTTGATTAGTATAAAAATAAATATATATCTAATGTCTTACTTAGAAGCAAAGGTGATTATATTATGTATCCAAGCAACAACTACAGTTTTGTAACAAATAACGAAATTACATCAAATCTGTACGTCTTCTTACCAGATAGGTTTAGTGTTTTCTGCTAAATTATGCTATGGCAGTAGCAAGAAGACAAATAGAGTTGTCTGTTTCAACAAATAAAATGTCAAAAATTTTTTAAGAAACAGAAAACCTGACATATGTAATAAATAATATTTGATAATAAAAATATTTCGTGGTATATTGATTTTTTTTTTGTATATTGAGGCTAGTTGACTTAGTGCACTTGAGCACTTTTACTCTCTATTAACTGCGAGGTTTCTTCATAACCCCTCTCTACGCCTTGACTGGATTATTGTTTATCACTTCATCAGACTAAGCAATAACTGACCTCAGAACTGCATACCTCCCCAAAGAGCCTGCAACCATTCTGAGATTCGATAACGCGATGTTGACAAGTCTGTCAGTTTTCGTTAATTATTTCAGCGCTCTATCCTTTATGTATTTTTTGATCAGATCAATCGTGGGGTCCCTAAGGATGTCATGCGTCCTAATATACCATGGTACCTTGAAAATTCTTCTCAGAGCTTGGTTTTGTGCAATTTGTAGCTGGCGAACAGTAGTGCTGAAGGCTACACATGCATATAGAAGTGACGGCCGAATTTTTTGGTTATATATCAGCTTCCTTGTCTTAGAATTGAGTTAGTTTGCTATAAAAATATCATAGGAATAAAAATTTAATAATGAAATTAAAAAAAAATTATGTAGAAAACGCTTAATATATGTTAGCTTCGAATTTAAAATTAAACATGAAACATGCTTAACTTTGAGTACTTTTATCTATAGTCCTATAAATAACAAAGACATTAAAAGCTATATATCTCTTGTAATTGTTCTTTTTTCTTAATATCTTTTTTTTTGTAATTTTCATTATTTTTATACTCTTTGTCTTATAAACATATAACAGCATTTCTGGTTCATAATTAGGTGGAAATGCGCTTTATTAAGTGTGAAAGCGATAACATTTGTAAAAAGGTCTAACGACATGACACAAAAGTACACTTCAATTATTTTTATGCTAATATGAATATTAAGACAAAAGATTGTTTTCACGAGGGTCATTCCTAAGTAGCATCATTACCACGTTTGCACCTTTTATTGTTGCTTTAAGTATGACCGTTGGAGAAAAACGCAAATACAGTGAAAACGGGTCATTAAAATGCTTAAGTACCCGATGAAAAACAAAAATAAAAGTTGCACGGAAAATCCTATAAAAATAAAAAATAATTAATTTGGATTATAAAAAAACACAAACAATAGCCAACAAATTTATAAATTTTTATATTTAATAGCGTTATTAAAGTAAACTATAATACTACTGTAGAAAATTATTAGATTATATTATGGAATACGGATATTATGGAAACTAGTTTCAGTCTCAAAAAACTAATAAGTATTCATAACTTTGCTATTTGCTTCAAACAAATCATAGTTTTGTAACTTGTGATATTTTATTCTACTTTTATGTTGAGCTAGTTGAGTCAGTGCACTCAGGGATCTCAATATTGATCCGATCAAAAAATACATAAAGGATAGAACCCTGATACAATTAACGAAAACTGACAGACTTACAAATACCGCATTATCGAATTTCAGAATGATTACAGGCTTCTCGGGGAGATATGCCGATCTGAGGTCAATTATTGCCTAGTCTGACGAAGTGATAAACAATAATCTAGTCAAGGCGTAAAGAGGGGTAATGAAGAAACCTCGCAGTTAGTAGAGAGTAAAAGTGCTCAAGTGCACTGATTTAACTAGCCTTAACATTATAATAAAAACTAACAAACGAAATTAAAATAATGTTTCCGTAATAGTAGTAGTGTTCACAATCTTTAGTAACAAGCTTGGTAACAGTTTAACTGGGAACAATAAAATACATTGACATTGTCATACTTCAAATCAAGAACTTCAGAATCGTACTGTAGGTTGATGAAATTATTTAAGCAAATTTCAAATAACATTGAGCTATAGGACAATATGAACTCAGATCAGGCCAGCTCTATTGCAACTTCTTAGATCGTGTTCATTGGTGACCATACAACGGACACCCGTACGCTTGTTGTATTACTATCCACGCTGATTTATATCAAGATAAATATTCATTATTTAACTAATTTCCAACATATTCAAAATAGAAATCAGTCATTACTAGCATTTTCTCTAAAACTGCAAAGAATATACAATCGAAAAAACTTTGTAACTAATTGGAGAAGTTCAAATTCCTTTCACTCAATCTGTCTCATTACAGTAAGTAGATTATAAACAAACGATTGACCATAAAATATGAAACCCATAAATTTTCCGTTGGGTTTTAACACCGATTTGGCAAGCTTTTACTGGTTGCTTAAGCTTAGAACTGGTTTATGTTGCGAGTGTAGCATAGAACATCGTTCTATAATGTTCCGTCTGTGGTTATATATATACATAAATGTTCGGAGTGTAGTGATGAAATATAATTCCTACATGGCTATATATTTATATACCTCATGAAGAAATAGTTTTTAGTTTTATTCATATCGAAACAATGCTTAGTATTAACAGAGCGGTTTTGGATTAACTATGAGTAAACGCAATACTTGCTTTGGTAATGGTTTTCTCATTGATAAATGTTCATATGATAAAAGTACTGATATTTTTTTAACTGTTTGAGATAAAATACAACAACTTGTATTCAACACAATTTTATTTATTTTTTTTTAATGTTTTTTGAAACCTCATTTCAGTTACAAAAGTTGTTGATATTTTCAACAACATTTGAACTCTGGAAAACAATCACAAAAAGTTGATTTCGACAAAGCAGAGTTGGTTAAGCAGTTTCAGCGCCAGGATTTCCACAGTATATTTTCAATAAAAACTTAGTGTTTGATGGGCACACAGAATTGTTTTTCATTCAATTGTTTTCCAAATATTAAAAGTAGCTTCATTAACTCCAAATGTGTATTGTTTAAATAGTGTGAACTTGTTGTCTTTTAGTTCTTTATAAAATTAATGAAAATTTAGTCCAATAAAATCCAATAGTTTTTATTATGTATATTTGTGACACAAAATAAACTGCAGCTGGTACCACAAAAATGTTAGCGTTGCTATCCATTCGTTTGTGGTTCTTCGTTGAAACAGTCATGCTGCAATAGATTATGGAATCAAAATGTCACCAACAACGTCTGGTACCCGTATGTCAACGTTTGTAATTGATAAAAAGTTTTTGAGCTCAAATATCAAAACAAAATTTAATAAAATATGTTAAGCATTTTGAAACATGAAAGGAATATCTGACCAATGCACTGCAATGAGTAAAACCACATTCGTTTTAATAAACTATTTTTATGATAATTTTTGAAAAAACGTGTAGTATTTTATTTGAAATATAATGGAAGATGACTTCAAAATATTGTATGTTAAGATGACTGTGAGGTTAATCATCAATTTCTTCTGCGCCAAGCGAAATATAGACGCTCGGTGAAGCATTTGAAAGGACACATTAAGCAATACATTAAGCTACGCAGTAAAGAAGTTGGAGATCCTAGCAATTATTTTGCTTCTTTTAAAACACTTCAATATATATAATAATATATATACTCGTAAAAGTATAAATAAATATTTCCAACACTTTAAGAGTGGTGCTTTACTGGGTGTCTGGAAGCACATGATTTAGTGGCAATGACTTCGCATTTGATTCTGCAGGAAATGGTTCAGATAATTTACTTCAGATAATGGCACAGCTAAAGATACATTTACTCGTTCGGTGGGGTGAGATTATTGACTGATTATTTGACAGGTTATCCCAGTCTGAATTATCCTCTTGGAACTGTTCGGTTTTGTTCTGGGCGAGAAGAATACGGCTGACTTGAAAATTCCTATTCTAACTCGAAGTTTGGGTATCCTTAAGAAGTTTGTTATGTTCAGTTAAGATCGTTAAGTAACACAAATAAGTAATCATGATCTCAATATTCTGCTCGCCGATAGTCAGTAAATTTTATTTTACTATTCATTCTATTTTACTTTTTACTCATGTAAATTTATCATATATTTTTTATATAACACGTGCTTAAATGATTTTGGGTTATTGAAGTCAGAGTTGTGCAAAACCAGTTATATTAGAAATTCCATTAGAAGTACACTTCCAACTTCGAATTCCTTATAATTAAGAATTTGATTTTTTCAATTCCAATTACAATTGCACTCTGGCATCTTAATTTCAAATTACAATTACCCACTAATTACAAATTTAGGATAATGTAATTACAAAAGTAATTAATAATTTAATAAATTAATTATTTAAAGCAGAGCTCTGATTGTAGTGTAACGACCACAGACACTTATAGTTTCATAATGTTTTAGGTTATCTATATTTGTAACTTCTAAAGTCAAATTACTTGTAAAAGTCACATGTTCGGAGTCAAAATATCAAATTGAAGCAGTGTGTTTCATAGTTTATGGCACAATTATTTGCCAACATGAGCAACGACCTCTTGTCGTAGGTCACGAACTCCGCAGATGATTTGTCGATACCTGTAAAGTCATGAGTCGTTTAAAAGAAAATAAAGAAAGTGGTTTAACAATGAAAGTGATTGTCATGTCCTTTCAGGGTGGATTCAAATGAGGTGCACCAAAGAACAGAGTGAACTTGCTAAGAAAGTAGTGAATTTGCTAATTGCTATAAACTCTATTAATCCACATGACGCAATTCACAGGGATGGTTTTTAATTACCATTTTAATTACTATTGTGAAGATTTGTGTTGACTTCATTTTAAGTTTTTTTTTTCAATACAATTGGGTATATAAGCAATTGGTTTCTAATGTTACGAAAAATAAATCTTTTTTCCGTTTAATACTTACGATAAAGCAAATTTAAACTACTTTACTTCAAATTATACTCAAATGTTGTTTAAAGTGAACAATTACAATAAAAACAATGGATTTAAAAAAAGTTATTAATAAACAGAATTTACTTGTAAAATATTTCAGCAAAAATCTTTAGTGCCGAACGTGACTGAAACGCTGAACATTACACAGAAGCTTACACGCTCAACTTACCTTTGCAAGTTAGATTTTTTCCAGGATACATTGTTGAGAAACTTGCACAAACTAGCAGCAATAAAAACAGTGCAAAATATTGTCTGGAATTTTTGTATACAAACTATGTAAAGGAAACAATACCCCAAAGGAAGGGCGAAAAAAAAAAAAAATAAATAAATGCGTATGTATCAAGGATACTGTACGAGTAGTTAGCAACATTTTTCATAGCCTTTTTGTGCAAATTTCTTTCCATGCTCATGTCGGAATGTCCTTTAATGCACGGCTTGCTTGGTATTCCATTTTCGAAAAGCACACCCAAAAGCATTGCTGCGACGCTGCTGCGAGTCCTTTGCTTTGTGCTTATGCTCATTTGCAGAAGGACACTAGACGTTGTGCTCTTGTTCCTGTCAATGTTGAATGCTGTTAAGTTAAGAATTTGCACAAACACACGAAAAATTACTGAACAACTATACGAAACTCAAGTACTTAGCTTAGCTATACCATGAAAAAGCACATTTAGTAAATTAAACGACATCTTCAGAGAATGATTACAAAATTCACTATAAAACTTTATTAAGTAACACTATTTGGTGGTTTCACTAAGTTTTCTTTTAAGTGGTTTTGAAATATTATATATTACAGATTTTTTTTTAGTTGCGAATAACGCTTTTGCAATTAAACTTCAATAAATATATAGTATTATTGAAAAAAATATTCTGAAAGAATTGCCAATATTTATTTTTCAATAAAATTTTTGATTCAAAAAGTTCAACAAATTCAAAAAAGTTTAACAATTTTTTGAGTTTAATATTTATAAGTAATTTATATACAATCTAATACCATGTTTCCACTGCAGCTAAAATAATCAAATTTTGTTAATCAAATTAAAATTTGATCGTTTCCATTGGCATAAGTTGATTATGGGATATAAAAGAGCTTTTATGAGTCAAAAATTTCTATGAAAGTTCTAAGAGAACTTTTGTTTGTTTACATTTCAATTTTTAGCAATTGATATCACTATACAAATTCATTATATTTGATATATAAAAACACTTTTTTAAGTAAGTTACAATTACTTAGTAAGTTACACTTACTTAGTAAGTTACAGTTACTTAATAAGCTACAGTTACTTAGTAAGCTACAGTTACTTAGTAAGTTACAGTTATTTAGTAAGTTACACTTACTTAGTAAGTTTACACTTACTTAGTAAGTTTACACTTACTTAGTAAGTTTACACTTACTTAGTAAGTTTACACTTACTTAGTAAGTTTACACTTACTTAGTAAGTTTACACTTACTTAGTAAGTTTACACTTAGTAAGTTACACTTAATTTTAATAAATAATTAATTTTAATCATTTTCATTTTAATTTTAATAAAGTGTCATAGGTTAATATCTGTTTTATTTAAACACGTCAAAACTGCTTTATTCGTACAGTGCATATATATTTGATTCTGATATATGTAAAAACTGTGTTCCACTTTACAAACTACTTTATATTTCTACTTTGTATTTCATATTTCAATAATTGAGACTATTATTGCTGCCAACAAAATACAAGTACATTTTATATATAGGTGTGTTTGCTGTTTTTTGCTTTTCATTGCATCAGATGAATTTGTAGCAACAGCAACTTTTAACAATTTTTTACACAGTTTTTGATAAGCTACAATATTTCTTCTGTAAAAATTTTACAACATTATTTCCATCATCCATCTAAGCAAAGTCAATTACACAAAATAAAAGCATTCCATGTTATTTGTATCTGTACTGCTGTCAAACTATTTCCTATTTTACTATCATAAGTCCAATCACCGCACTTGTGACATAACCCCGCCCTCTTGACTGCACCGATTTTACCTGCGCTACTCCCAAGCTTTCTGGCTTTTATAAACCTAGTTTTTTAGGTATTAAGCCTCTCGCTTACATCATTAATCTGGTTTACATCTGGTTATTGGAAAGAAGTTTCCACATAGCTGTGCAAATCTTCTCCATTTATTCCTAGGAGATGGTTTTAGTGGGTTTTAGTCCCACATGGTGGCTTTTGATGTTTATGTTTACGAAATCTGCTAATTGTCTTCAACTATATACTGGGCTGATGAACATCATTGTCTGATATATAGGTTAACTTGGTTTAATTTAGACAAAAAACAAACTAGTCAGCTACTTCAACTGAGGTGGAACCTGCTCAGCACCACGGTATCTGTGCTAACGGGACATTGCGAGGCTTGCTATGAAACTGGATCTACCCCATAATGATTTTTGTCGAAGTTGCGGCTGTGAGGATGAGCAGGAAACCGTAATCCATCTTATGTGTCAGTGTCCTTCTTTAACTAGAAAAAGATTAAAAATCTTCGGATCCCCTTTTCTCGCCGAACTGACTGAGCTGTCATCCTGTAATGTTAGATACCTACCCAAGTTTATAGAATTGCCAAGTATGTTTTCCTTTACCTAATAGGGGAGTCATAACCTTTTTTGGCGATGACTATATACTAAATTAAATCTATGTACGTACCAATGCTATTGCAGTGATACAACAATGGGACATCATTTGAGCTCTAGTGCGCTTTTTGGAAACAAGGCCACCACTCCAATCTGCCTACCTTCAACTAATTATTATTATTATTAAGACATGTTCTTCATTATAAAAATTAAATTAAAAATTTAAAAATTAGAACTTTGTCTATTCATAAATAATATTTATAAACTTCTTCCATTCCTCTCTGTTTCTGGCAGTAAAACGTAACTAGTTAAAGGATTTGCTTGTTTCTGCTGCCACTGTTCTTCACCAGGTGGTTTTGGGACGACCTCGTCTCCTTACTCCTCGTGGGTTCCATTCCATGACTGCGTGGGCAATTGAATCTGTGGGTTTTCTAAGTGTGTGGCAGAGCCAGCCATATTTGCGTCTCAAAATTTCTTTCTCTATTGGCTTTTGTTTGGTGCGCAGCCATAGCTCTTCGTTGGAGTCTCTTGCAGGCCACCATATGTTCAGAATACGCCGCAGGTTTCTATTGACAAAGGATTATATCTTCTGAGTCGAGGCCCTCGTTAGCGACCATGTTTCGCTCCCATATAATAATGTCGATTTGACGCAGGCGTTAAATATTCTGGTTTTAGTTTCGACGCTTACATTGTTGGCTTTCCAGATTTTGTTAAGCGATGCGAAAGAGCCATTTGCCTTTTTCACTCTACTGCCGATGTCCTTTGACGTGCCACCCTCGCTGTTGACTATACTCCCCAGGTATTCGAATTCCTGCACGTTTTCAATGTTTTGATCGTACAGAAGGATGAACCTTCAACTAATAGATTGCAAAAAAAATGGCAATAAAAATAATCAATATTTCTGTTAATTACAACCACTATTATCAAGATTTAAATTTTTCGAATTAATATTAAAAAACTTGCTACTAAATGTCTTATTCAATATAAAATGAATATAAATAAGTATATTAGTATATTTTATGGGTGTATGAGTGTATAGCATATGAGTATTTTAATATAAAATCAGAATAAGAAGAAAATGACTTCATATATTTGCGAAACTACTGCACTGCATATTTGTCAAATACATTCCTTAAAGCATAAACCCTCAAATCAACTCTTAATCCATAATTTATCTTAAATTGAGTTCATTCAACTTTGCACATATAAAAAATATTCTATCTCTTATCAAAAGGACATGACATGTATTCATGAATTTGTGTCAAAACTAAATATGGATTCATTGCAGTTAAACTAGTAGACTAAGTTGATGTGATAAAGCTAAGAGCTGTACTAACACTTCTTGCAAAGTCCGTTTCATAATGATTTTATTTTAAAATAAAACAGAAACTGCTATCAAATATTTGTATTTGTCAAAAATATTATAAAAATTCTTTATTTTCTAGCAGAAATAATTCCATCCTCATGAACTTCACAGTATATCAACACATGAAGTGGCAAAGCTTTTCGAGTACTATTTGGATAAGCTGCAGTAGTTTTGCATGAAATTTTTTTAAGCATCACATTCAATTCAGCACATACTAGAGATACTATAGAATGAAATTTTATTTTATATATCCTGAATTCACATTCTGCCATTTAATGTAATAAAAAATAAGGATAAAATTGCAGAAATGAACGAAATTTAGTAGAAAACGAACGAAACGAACGAAACGAGGGAAACACGTGGTTCACACGGTGAATGGCAATGAAAATATTTTTACGTTTCCATTAAGAGTAGAAAAAACATTGCAAAGTATCTTTGCATTATAATAATATTTGTTTCACATATCCGCTGCATGGTTGCAGCAGCAATCCTCGAAGACATTCCTGAAATTTTTGCATATCTGCAGTTGCAACGTTGCCACAATTGCAGTTCGTACAAAAGTACGCGTCTGGAGGCAATAAAATAAATTATGAAAAATAAAAAATAAAAATATTGAAACCAATTTTTACTCGAAATCTTTTTAGAAAAGGTAACAACATTTATTTTATGAGAATTTATTGTTATCGCAGTTAAATAAAGTGTCAAAGATATGTGCACTTATATAAAATTGAGTAATTTATTTAAATAAAAAAAGATTTCGTATTTAGATTGTACAATTTTTTCGATACTTTACTGCATTTGTAAGATAATATTATCTGTCTTTTACTTTATTCATCTATTTCATTAACTAATACCTTCTAGTCAAATGTATCTCTCTTTAAGTTACTAAAATTATATTTACAGCAAATTAATTTAATGTAGATATAAACGGAATTAACTTATAAAATTCTCCAAAACTGAATTTCAATGCTCTAAGATACAATTTAATACACTGTTAGTTTCATATTAAGTTAATAATTATTAATTGAATGTTTCAACTGCAATACATATACACATATTCATTGTATGTCATATTATGTGCGGTAAAGTTTTCAAGATACAAACCAGTAGCTCATATGACAAATTACTAAACACACCCAATTGGCACTTTAACCGCACACAAAGTCTATAAACCAGAAACAATTGTAAGGTCAATAGGTGAAGCCCCTCTAGGTAATTTCCTACATAAATGTATATTACATTATCACTAGTTACCTTCATTAGGTTTCCACATAGGCTTTGTGCAGAAATACGGACGCGAACTTAACTTAAATTTAATTTCAAGTACTCAGATACAAGACTTTCTAATCGAATAATTTTGGTTATGGCACTTAATATTCCTTTGGGCTTCATTGTACATTTCATATTAATTAATCGTACCAAGAATTAAATAACTTAAACACAGATTTTATTCAATCGGTAATTTTTCAACGTTAATAAAATAAAAAAAAATTGCTAAGTTCTTGAATCAATTGATTTATTCCATATTTATTTATAAATTAATTAAATATTTATTAACAATAAATTATTACAATCTATTAGAAGAATAATTATTTACTGCACATATGTAATATAATATTATTAAAGAAAAGTTCTACTTAGTCTAACAGGTTATCATGGTATGCGTCAATACCTTAATAAGCTAGATCTGTCTAAAAAGACAAAATATTGTCTTTGCTTGAAAGCCGATGAGACCCCTAAGCACATTCTTTGCGACTGTTCGATTTTACTTTTGACTAGGAAGAGACTGATTGGCAGGGAATGTCTATCCTAGTCCGTTGTTAGGATGTCCGAAATAGTTAACATAATAGCTTACATTCGAAAGGTGTAATGTTTTCTAGCCAGTTAAGGTGGATAAGTAACACCTCTAAGTATATTCTTTATGACGGCTTTGATTTGAACTAGGAAGAAACTGCTAGGCCGGGAGTGTCTATCCTAGTCCGATGTTAGGATGTTCAAAATAGCTAACATAACAGCTACATTCGAAGAATGGAATGTTTTCTAGCTAGTAAAGATCGGTAAGTAACTTAAGAATGCAATTATAGTCGCAGTGCTCTGTTTCCTAAGAGCCAGTATTCCATTGATTTTCTATTTCTTATCTACTTAATCATTTGTTTTGTAAATAAAACTAAGTGGGGCGTTTTGCTAAGTGGGACTTCTCACTTTTAGATGAATCCCGAAGCAATTTGAATATTAGGCTTTCACTAGAACTTCTGTGGAGATTCTAAAACTATGTGAGGAAACAGTAGACTATTCATTCATATATCATCTCTCCGCAAAATAAAGTAGACTATTTTCGTAGATGCATTATTATTGATACAACGTGAATCCACCTCTAACTTCCGAAGTGAACCTTAATATAACTATTCTGGTTTAAAGTTTATAAAGTTTAATTTCAACATTATTTATTATTCATAAATTAATTTATAAGATTGCCTGAACTGTTAGTTAACTTTTGTTAATTTGTGCTCTATTTTCAGCACCCTTTTTAAATTTCAACATCTTAGTCCTTAGTTCCTTCACACTTCATTCAAACTATAATGGCTTATGTCATAAACATGCAACAGTTATGTGCATGCAAGGCTCTGTTTGCAACGACTCGTGATTAAGTTTACATATTCAGAATGCTGAAGAAAACTTTACTACTTAAAGCTTACATTTTAAGTATTTACTGCAGTTGAAATAAAAGTAGCTTAAATAAAACCTTCATGTACAGCAAAAGAAGAAAATTTCTAGTTGAAAGTAATTTCACTTTGCAGTATCTGCAAAATATGAAAAATTTATAATGATGAGCAATAAGCTCTCTTTAATAATATTAATTTATAAAAGAAATATACATTGGGTATATGTATAAATTATTGTATAAAATAATATATATTATAGTACTCTGTCACGAAGAGAAAGAAACATCAGAACATATTCTATGCAACTGCCCAGCAAAGGCAAGACGTAGACTCGACTACCTTGTAAGCAGGATCTTAGTCCCAAATCGAATTGGTAAAATTAAGCCCACAGCAATTACGAGATTTATAAATAGTCTAGAATTGTTTTAATTGTGCCTTTAGGCGCACTATAGATCTTTTAGGTTGCGGTGCATTCATATTATTTAATAAACTTAGAAATAAGTTATAGTGTTATATTGCATTTTGAGATTATAATAATATGATGTATATAGATAATCTATATATGATATAAAGTACAATTACTTATATATCATAACAAAAAATTGTTCAAATGAAAATATGTAAACATGCAACAAGTTTTTCATCCATACTTCCCCTTAACAGAAAATTGAATAAACTCATCGATTAATTCTACTTAGAACCCCTTTAGGCGTTTGCTTTAATGAAATACATTGTACCTAAAAACATCAACAAACGTCCAATTAAACATAATTTTAACACAAACAATCCCCATTTGAAATGTATATCCTTTTCGCTTAATTTGCATTCAAAATAATTACATGTTAATTGCATGTTTCACCAAGACTTACTTGCCCGAATTCGGTATACGTAAATTGAAAGCAACAATCTATATAAGTGCTATTATAATAGGTTTGTCTTAAGTGTGATTTAATAAATTTTTGATTATACGTAGAAGTACCTTATTTCAAATTTAATCATTTTATATACAAGAAAAAAACTATACAAGTATATATTATATTATCGCGCCTACTAAAGTATTTATGCCTGCCCAACTTTTTGGTGTACTATCTACCTTTGCAGCATAATATATCTCTCCTGCTAGGGTGTAATGAATTATTTGTGCGTGATTTATAAAAATAAATAACAGAAAAACCACAGTTAAGGAAAAGCATTGTAAAAATATTAATTACACATTCAACTGATAGATACACATTAATTCCACGTTGTTTACTGAAAACTGAAAGCAAATATGCATTTCATTAAAGTTGCGTTTATATGCGGATGTGTGACCACAAGTACCGACAATTTTGAAATTGTGCGCGCAGTGCCTTTCTTCCTAGCCAATTCTTTTATGTATTGGTTGCAATGCGATGTGTTGAGTATCAGCCTGTTGCGACGCTTAGTTTATATTTCTTGACAGAATTAATAAAATTAATATTAATTTGAATTGAATTATTTTGTGTTGCATCGGAGAATTCCTAAAAATTTGAAAATTTGTTATAAAAACGGAATTTTGTACAACGAAACATTCAAAATAGTGGTGGCTGAGTCCATAGTCTTTTTTTAAACGTAATTAGCTGCCGTTAAGTCTTAACATAACGATGCTCTGAGCACGCGGTTCAGTGTAAAAGCTTGATAAATAACCCCACAGGTATTCCTCCGATACAAATTGAAGCAATACGTTTGGATAGAGTTTCCTCTTTGAGAGAAAGCTAGGCCTATTTTACACCTTTACTGTTTTTGGGTCACAGCACCTAATTGGAAAATGCGACTCCATATCAAATGAAAGTTACTACCTACTGACTTTGGGTTTAAATAACATTCACAAGATAATCATTTTAAAGAGGTTAGCGTCTATTGGTCAGAAACTTACAGAAACTATAAGCTCTGACATCTGTGGTAGGAGATTTGCATCTCTGACCGGGTGCCGCTACTATTTATACTCCAAATAGCTTGCTACTATTTATACTCCAAATAATATCGTGTAGTATCTTTTGAATTTTAATTGTGTATCTTATTTCAGAAATAATTTAGTCCCTTAATTTAATT
Organism: Teleopsis dalmanni; assembly: GCF_002237135.1. Lineage (NCBI taxonomy): Eukaryota > Metazoa > Arthropoda > Insecta > Diptera > Diopsidae > Teleopsis > Teleopsis dalmanni. The sequence goes on along the minus strand of NC_051847.1, from coordinate 193,975,820 downwards.
TAGTCTGTAACGATAGTATATTTTTATAAGTACAAGTTAATGAAGTGTATAAGCGTTTCAAAAAGGTTTCCCAGGTTTTAGGCGATACAATTTTGACCTTTTAGGTATCCACCTACATATCTATATAGAAAGGTAGTTGCCAATTGTGACACACATTATGATATTGACATTATGTTGAACCAATATGATATCACTGCATTGTGTTAGAATACTTTCAGCCATCTAATACATCCAGCGGTAAAAAAATATAGAAGAAACCTCACACCTTCTCTACTTTCCAGTACAAAAATTATAATTAAAAAAGTTGCTTAAAAAAACGAACACCTTACGGTTCATCCGATGTGATTTTCTTAGCGGTAAAAAACTGTAGAAGAAATCACACCCCCTCTACTTTCTAATTAATTTTTCTTGAACTTATGAACAAATTCAAAGTACAACGATTTTTTTATTAAATTAAACTGGAAATTAAGGAGTCATAAGTGAATTATTTCAAAGATAGTACTTGATTGCGAAGGAATAAAACTTCTGCTTATTTTTTATCATACCTCGTATTAATGATCATGTCAAATGGACTTTTGAATCAAGGGACAAAGGTGAAAAATTTTTGTTTTTGACACTTTTTTATTAATTACAAAGCACATCAGATTAATAAATAATTTTAATAACATTTATTAAAAATTGTCGCTTAATAAATAAATCAAACACTTATTTCGTAGAGGTAATAAACAAAATTCTTCACTTATGAGTGGCTCAAAAAGTGATGGAAAGAACACTAATAAAACTGTGGAAAAAACTGCCAGATTGGCAGATTTAAAACCAAGCGATGTCATTAAAACATAACGAGCAATTGGATAAGGATAATCCACTATATAGCAATATGGAAATATTTAGAGGAAACCTGTGTTCAACAAGGATCGAAAGTGGCTGAAGTACGAAGAAACATGAAACAAAACAGTAACATCAACTGAAAACTTTATATCAGACTCCTAATATGTACTTATATTTGTTTATGTTAAATAAAATTTTAAAGCTTTTGCAATATTGATTTTACGCCATATAATAAATAATTAAAATAAATCTTTGTATAAGTTTTATACAATTTATTTCGTGCTTAACCGCAACGAGTTAAATACTTTCTTCCATAAAAGTAGCAATCTTCTGCACGCAAGGATCTTACCTATAATAAAAACTCTATAGAATTCAATGAAAACATAAAATAAATAATAAGGATAATAAAAAATATATAAAAAGTACAAATATTAAAAAATATATATACACTATAAAAATCGAAAAATGGGTTTGTGTCGTGTATCCTTGCGTTTGAGTTCATTTAATTGCAGTGCTTCACACACTGCAACTTTGTTTGGCATAAAAATGTTATGTTTAATTGACAGGTTGGCTGCCATTGAGTGTATCATTACAACATTTAGCAAATAAAGGTTAAGAACATATATTTACATTCTAAAACAACATAGAAATGCAGTTAAAGGACATTTACATTTCAAACTTTGAAGTAGTAGAGTTTTATTTGAGGTGACATCTATGACAACAAATCTTTGTGGCTACATGGAAAAGGTTTCCTTAAATTCTGTAAAGACCAAATCTTTAGAAAAAATCTTTATTCTTATTTAAAATATTCTATAAAAAATTTATATTTACTGAATATTTAATGAATACTAATTTTGTTATTGTTTTATGTGGATTTTGCAATTTTATGACAACGTGAGCCCACAACTATATCTTGGTTGTGTGTACCATACTTTTGAAATATACCTAACAAGCGTTTTTCATCAATAATGCGAAGTCTAATTTCGATTTAATGAGCATTATATATTCCTTTATGCATTAACTATTATAAGTCTTTACACAAAATACCGAACGATTTTAAATGTTCTTTGTGTCCATGCCTGAGTTCACACAAACAGTTATGACGCCATTAACGTCCTCCTGGTTCGTGAGTGCTATTAAATATTTTCAGAATAAAAAGCGCTATACACCCAATAAGACATTTAATACAAATAATTCAAAGTTCGTCATCCATAAAATAACAATAATTGATTTAATATACTCCTTTGTCTGTGGATATATTAGTTATTAATTAAAATTTAGAATCCGATTATCACTCATATCAATCGGGGTATAGTAGTTACGTAGTTGATCTTCAGTTAACTTAAAATCTTTTATCACAAATCAATTTTTGTTTTTTTTTTGGCGTTAGATGGAGAGCATCAAAAGCCACAGTGTGAGACTTGAATCCACTAAAACCACCTCTTAGAAATGAATAGAGAAGATCCAGAAAGTAATGGCGTGCCGCAGGTTGGGCTGTCACAGAGAATGTGACTGGAAGTCGCGTCTGCTTTTAAGCAGAGTCGAGAATCTATCTCCTTGACAGACCCATTTTGTTAAGGTGATAACGCAGTTCATTGTAACCCGTTAAATATACTACCAAAAACCTCAACTCTGTTCTGCTGAAGCAGGATACCTTAACATAAATGTAGGGATGAACTAGCTCTTTAGCCTGACAGTGACCTGGAATATCGCACCAGTAGTTTATGTAAAATAATATATGTATATAATATACTTTAAATTCAATTGTATTTTTTTTTTCAATCAATATTAGTACAGAAAATCAAACTTTTTACTGAAATTATTTTTACTATGCAGCATTATTTATACAAAATTTAACACCTGCAATACATACTGTGTCTTTCCGAATTTCTTCGAAAAGATTTTTTATTCAATACAAACTTTATAGTTGCCCCTGTTAAACAATGTATAATCCACACAATTCCATAAAATATAAAATTTATTTATTAATAATTTATATACTTTTTTAGTACTTCCATGTTTCACTTTAGCACGCGATAAACGCATTTGTAAAAACTGTGGGGCGCAACATTTAATTTCGAGCCTTTATTTCCTTTTCGAAGAAGTATTTCCTTCTCTTTGGAACAGTGTTAACCCTTGTTTGTAATATTGTAGAATTGTTTAAGTGGCAGAAAAATTTATGGCATTTACTTTGATTTATTCACAACAAAACGTTTAGGAAACAAAACTTCAAATTATTTATTGTTTATTTGCTATTTTGCTTTCATTTATTTTTATTTACTTTAAGACTGTGAAATATCCTTTATTTTACATATTTGAATACGATATTTAAGAGTCAAAATGAAGTTAAATTCAATACCATAATAGAGCAGAAAGGAAACTTAAAATAAAATAAATAAAAAAAATTAGGCTAACATTGGGAAAAATGAGATTTTCAGTCAAAAAAAAAACCAAAAATATGATTTTATGACTCTATAATTTCCGAATATTATTTATATTTTTATAAAAATATGAAAACATTAAGATATGTATAAATATTTGACACTAACGTATGTTTAATTGATCAGAAAATAGAAATATTCACTTAAACCTTTAGATTAAAAAATGAGATACAATGACTACATTCTCTTTCTGGATAAAATTTCATTTGAATCCATATAATTCAGTAAATATTTAAAATGGATATTTAAAATGGCATTCTACATGAGAAATGTGAAAGGAATGACATCTGCGTCCTTACCAATGACTGCTTGATGGATGACAAAGCTATAGCTAAAGTTTACTTAAAAGAATTAAAGCTAACGTGCACTCTACACCTAGCATAATATGTTGCCGTTTATCAGGCGGAACTTATGGTGGGCTCACATGCTCTGGATCACCTATTAGATTGTCAGGTATATCAGAAAAAGATTTTGATAGCGCTAAACAATCAAGCAGTTATCAAAAGTATGCAAAAGACACGCATAGTCAATAGCTTAGTACAAGAATGTGTCACGAAGTTCATGGAATGTACTCATGGAAATAAGGTAACAGTCATGTGGATTAAAGGACATATCGGTATGGAGCAAAATAAAAAGACAGATGAACTTGCAAAACAAGAATCAAGCCATAACTTCTGCGGCCTAAAGCCCAGAATACCATTGGGCTACAACATGACTGTAGCCTATATCTATAAGTGGATAACTTCATTTCATCTTAACAGATGGAAAGAAATGGGTACTTGCAGATAAACTAAACTCATGATGCCGAAACCGTTGGCTAGGGTGGCGATAAAAGTTCTTACCTATCCGCGGTGTACCCTATGCTGGCTGACCTCATTGATTACTGGACATGGAAACTTCAAGTATCACCTCAAAAAGATAACTCTTGTTGAAGAAGAAAAGCAGACAGCGGTGCATATATTGTGCCAATGTCTAGCACTGGCAAGCAGGAGGATGACAGGGTTGGTGATGACTTAGCAGGCAACCTCAAGCCAAATGAGCAGTTTGCAATAACAAAAGATGTAGTTATGCGAATGTAAACCTCTCTTGCTTTAACTCAATAACGACATCCAAGAATCGAAGGACGAAAAAGGACCTAAGTCGTTTTGCAGTCTACTTCGGCTAATCCTTTACTACAGTGGAGGCACTTGTTGAACGGTGCGTTGGCCCAACGTCCCTTAATATATAAAGTGAATAGTCTACTATTTTTACATGTTTATTTTATTTTTCTTAATTAAAAAGAATATTACTTTAATATTAGTAAAAAATTCATATGGATGGCTTAACATTTTTATAGATTTTTTTTATTTTCTTAGATTAAGGAAGCATCTTCTTCATTAAATTGATTTTTAACGTCCATTTTGATGAACGAAACTAATTTCATAATATAAATCATTATTTCGAGAGGTCCCATAATCGAGAGGTATTTTGTACAGTTTTAAATCACAACAGTAAAATTTAATTATATATATGTATATCATATATCAAAGTATTTCATAACAAAAATTCTTATACATAAAAGTTCAGAACGTAAATTTAAATATTTAATTTAAACATGTCTTTCAAAAGTTCTTCATGTGTAATATTATTTAAAAATTATTTTTATTTATATATTGTAAAATTAGAAGCTCAATCATTTATTTTAAAATTAATTAAATTTTCGTATCATATTAAAAATACTTTCAAAATAAATCAAAAACGTTACAAAAAAATTTTATAGAAAATGTCTTTTTTAAAAGGTAAAAATAAAGTGTATATAACTTAATCAAAGTTTTATCGAAGGTTTCCTTAACCAATGACAACTTTTTTTTATAGGATTACTGTAAAGTTCCATTTTTCAAAAAACATTGGGTATAATTCAACAGAATTATTTAATCTTTTGTGTTATGGGACAGATTTGGTTTATTTTCTACTTCAAATGTTATTTCTTCGAAAGAAAAATAAAAACTAATACAATTCTAAGATTGCCCAAAATATTAAATAAAGTGAATCAATCGAATAACCAGACACACTTTTGACAATTTGTGTCAATTTTACAATCAAAAATTACACAAACCGCAATTGAATTAAAGTTGGCCATCCCTTGTCTCCAGGACGATTTATTTAGTTTGTGATACTTTCCTTATTTGTAAACCTTGTAGCAAAGTAGATATGTACACTTACGTATATATATAAGTGTATCAAAAATAATTTAAAGAATTTGTGTTTGTTCCTTCTTATTTATTTTTTCCTAAAGTAAACTAATAAATAAAATCCATTTTCAAGTTTCGAATTCACTCAACTTACTAACATTTTTATTCCCAATACACTAATGTGTGACACAAAAAATTAATTTTGTCAATATTATTGTAGACACGACAATGATAACAAACCTTTTACTATATATTCTATATATTCTGATTCATGTTGGAGTATATTTAACACAAAGTGTATCGGCAATCATTCACTTTCATTAACATTCACTATAAGTAACTAGAAAAAGGTTAAATATCAACATAAAAACCTATAGTATAACTAATCATAATACAAAAAATTTTTAAAAATATTTAACTTAATAACTATTACTTACAAAATATCATGGTAAATTATTTCTTTCAGTATAAGAAATAAATTTCATAGCTACATTGAAGATTTGGCCATTTTTCATGTAATTACTTACATTGTGACCGAAAAGTTTTCGGGAAATTTTAAATAAAACGCAAAATTCTTAACCTTCATCAATATTTATTTTATCTCCTTCAAAATATGCTCCATTAGAAGCGATACACAATGCCAACGTTTCTTCCAATCATCAAAACATTTTTTATAGGCGCTTTCCGGTATGGCTTTGAGTTCCCTCTGCGAATTCTGTTTTACGTCTTCTATGGATTCAAAACGCGTTCCCCTGAGTGGTAATTTGAGTTTGGGAAACAGGAAAAAGTCACACGGTGCAAGATCAGGTGAATACGGTGGCTGTTCGATGGTATTTATTGAATGTTTGGCCTTAAAATCGTTGATAATGTTGAACAAATTGAGGTGAATCGGAACAAGCCGGGCGTTGACACGTCGCATACACAAATTGTCCACCAAAATCAAACGAGCCATCTCACGACCGATGCCTAGCTCTCGTGCTATCTCTCTAACACTCACATGAGGATTTTTGAACACGATTTCCTTTGCCTTTTCAATGTTTTCGTCGGTGGTAGAGGTCGAAGGTCGTCCAGAACGCGGCATGTCTTCGACGGTCGTACGACAGTCCTGAAAGGCTTTGTACCACTCATAAACTTGAGTTTTCGATAAAACTGATTCCCCATAAGCCTTTTGTAGCATTCGCAACGATTCTGCACACGAAATTTCGTTCGAAAAACAAAATTTGATGCAAACTCTTTGTTCAATATTTTTTTCCATTGTTTTTTTCGCAACGCACTACTGAGGTGAACTGGTTTCAACAGCTGCCGTAAACGAACTGTCCTGACAGATCGCGCTCATTTTTGGCATAAGTAATTAAGGACAGTGCTGCCAAACTACATAAACTTAAAATATCGAAAAATATACAGCGCGCGAATTTTAAATGAGAATTTCCGAAAACCTTTCGGTCACAATGTATTTACTGGAAGTTCAATTCTTACTCGCCAGCCTAGCATAGATAACAAGTGTTTTTATTCGCACTTGAATGCCCACTTGGCAACACTTAAATCTGAAAGACAAATAAAATCAGTGCCGTTTCCCTGAGCACGGATTATGATATGGTATGTCTCCTACGCTCTGAAGCTGTGGTGCGTGAATGGAATAATTTTGGTATGAAATTACATCCGCATGTTTATCAAGCCTGAAATTTTGCCTTAATTCAATTTTTCACTTCCTTAGGCTTCCTCATCGAAACCGAATGCGTATTAAGCTTAACATGTACAAGGAAAGCAAATCAGAAAATAAATATTAATATTTACCAAACAAGACAAAATGCCATGATGAGTTCGAGGACACTGAGAAGATGACTCACACCAGAAAGTAAACATATTTTTATTTACTGCATATTAAAGTTAACTTATTTTTTTGCTTAAATAATTTTTTCTACAGTTTAATTTTCTTTAATGTATTTATTTTTGATTTTTAAATAATATTATTAGAATAACGAGTATTTAAAATTCTTATTCTTTAGAAATAAAATTAATATATATTTAATGCCAATTTCATTTTCAAAAAATTGTGGAAAGTGTTCGTTCCTATGATTTTTTTAAAAAAATACAGTTTTATTACTTTTATTTCATTTAGAAAAAAACAATACAAATAAATACTCATATAAGTCTCAGAATGGTTACAGGCACCTCGTGAAGGTGTGCAGATCTGACGTCAATTATTGCTTAGTCTGATGAAGTGATAAACAATAATCCAGTCAAGGCGTAGACAGACGTCATGAAGAAACCTCGCAGTGAATAAAGAGTAAAAGTGCTCAAGTGCCCTGACTCAACTAGCCTCAACATAATAATAAATTTCAAGCAGTTTTTACTAAAAAAATTCACAACTCATTTAAAAAGAAAGAGATTTTTAACACAAACTCAAATTTTATTTTTGTGCAACAAGATGGAGAAGATTGCCTACACATCTGGCGCCCCGGAAAGTAAGTGCCCGAATCGCATGAACTAATCGTCTCCGCCTCATTTCTAGAGACATTATCCTACCCTGGGACTATATTAGTATTCCTTCGGGGTAGGGTCCCTAACGTACATTAAAAACTTTTATCGGTGTAACTTTTGTCGACGCCTTTGCTTCACTTGGCAAGCATTGTAATTAGTCTTGGAGTGTTGCAACTGCTTATTCGAATTGCCTTCTGTCGAGATCTCCGTTTTTTAACTTCAAAATATTATTTTAAATCATTGCTATGCGATCCCCGTTTGTTGTGTTTTTGATTATTTATTCTGTCAACGTCCTTGGCCAGAAAGAGCCATCTTGAATTGCTTTCTCTTCTCATTCGGGAAGCCACTTATTGCACTTAAAGTATGTATGCTCCACATTATTACCCTTAGTAGCGCATTATATGCAATTTGTTGAGTCTACTTTGCACATATGTTAGAGATAGCTTTTGAAATAGTCGTGACTAGACAGGAACTGAGAGCTATTGAAGTTAACCTCTCCGAAATTCTTTGCTACCTAGTTTTTCAGTTTTACAATGAGCCTTGGAATCCATCGCCAATGATTATCTAAGACCCACTGTTGTTTAACAAAAACCATGTACTTCAAACAATCAAGTAATGATAACGTCTTCATAACATCATCATAAGTTGATACATTTTTGCTATAAAAAGATACATGTACCTCAGCTCTGGCTGCACAATTAATATCTGCATACAAATTTTTAAGTCTTTGTCGGGTGCCCTGTTTTAAGACAATTTCATTGTTTCTCTAAAGTCATCGGTCACTGATAACCACTTCGAACTCCCTGGAGAAAGCTAATCTTCTATTCATCTTATCAAAGATCTTAAGGCATGGAGAATTCAGACTTCATCTAGAATCTTGGTGTCTTCTGAAGATTACATAAATAAGGAAGCCTTAGTGCGGCAGTGGTGCACTGGCACTCGTAGTCCTTTTAACCGTAAATGTTAAAAATAACTTCATACTCTTTTGAAAAGCAAGTTATATAAAACTGTGACTTAAACAAAAATTATTAACACAATGCATATTTATATCTCAAGTCCTAATTGTGAAAGGCTTATAAATTGGCAAGAAATTAAAAAATACGTTTTCAAGCGAATACTTTTTGTTAAAAATTTATTTATTTTTTTTCTGAAAGCAAATCTCGTACCGGTTCACATAAAGTTTATTTCACATCTGAATTTTTCTCATATGATACCCGAACTTCAGGTAAAAATTAAAAATTTTAATTTGCTTCTCTTTGGTTGACAACTTCCATTGAATAATTCTTCCCACGGTGCGTATGAGTGTCGTTTTTGCTGTTTAATGTCGACTATTTAGAGTAGAAAAAGTATTCAAGATTCTGAGCTGTTGAATACTTGAAATAAATTTTTAAAAATGTTTTTATTTAGCTTGAACGGAAATGTGTGTACCAGAACCAGGAGAACATTTAATAACGTCAGCAATATATCAACAGTTACTCTTTGTGCGTAACAAACAAAACATTAAACCTTGTCGTCATGAATGCATGATATGTCAAAACACTGCCTTTATGGCAAGCGTTCACTCCATTTTTTTAATAAAAATACATATTTTATATTTTATACCGGAAGTGGAAGACTGTATAATGTGAGGTATTTTTTGCTGTAGATAATAAAAATATTTCAAAATTTCAAAACAAAGTTTGTTGACAATTTTTCTTTTTTCATATAATAATTTTAAGCGTATGTATTTTGTTTTTTTTTTATTTAAAATATTTACTTAAGTATTTAGATACTTTTATCTATAATTTTAATACTGAGTGCGGAAGAAAATGAAAGTTTATATACAAAACACAATTTTATTCACATTTGTCACTTTATATTTTAATCCCAGATGAGAAGGATGCCAACTGTAAACATTTATTCAACATATAGCTTTTAATAAAGATATGGAAGTGAAATTTCTTTTATTTAAAGGGAATTTTTTTAATCCCCACACTTTTATAAACTCATTCCGATAAATTTAAAAGTAAAGCATATATAACTAACATAATAAACTTCAATTAATTTTATACTTCAATAAATAAAAATATTAAGCAACTATAGAACACAAATTAATTAGATTATTTTGAGCTAAAAGTAATATGAAACCAATTTACTTTCACGTATAGCAGAGATTGTATCTAAGCAACGTAAGAAATATCTAAAGCAACATCCTCTTACTGTACGTGATAGCTGAGTTCTACACGTCTAAACATTTCCTTCACTCTGATTAAAATCAATAGTTGAGGTGTGGCATATACAATGATGCTATTTGTAAATTTTATTCCTAAGAGTTTATATGGTTACATCAAGTCTGTTTTATTTTATATAATTACAATACTTCTCAGTTTGTGGATTAGAACTATTTGGCACCATTTCGACTTTAATTATAGTTTGAGAACACATAAATAAAATATGTAATTCAACATTAGAAACTGTAGCAAAAAGTTGAAGCACATAAGTTTAACATATTCTTATCATGGTATATTCCAGCCATGTTCTATCTTAAGTTTTGATTTATAACCTATAATCCAATTTAAATTTTATTATTTTCAGTTTTTTTTCTTTTTTTTTTGCGGCAAGGAGGAGTGGAATGCCTACGCACTGACTACAATCCGGCAGCCCGGAAAGTAAGTGTCCGACTCTCATGGACTAAACCAATTCCCCCTCATTCCTACAGACCTTGTCCTACCCTGGGACTACGTTAGTATTACTTCGAGGTAGGGTCTCTATTAGTCATTTAAGACTTCCCTCGGTGTGACCTGCGTCCAGGCCCCGCAACTACTGCAGGTGTTACTGCAGGTTATCCTTCATCTGTGTGTAATACATCTGTTTTACTCCAGCTGTCTTCTGTCAAGGTCTACTTTTTTCAATCTTAGGATCTTTTCAGCAAACATTTTTACGCGATCCCAGTTTGTTCTATTTTCGATCATTTTTTCCGTTACCATCCTGGGAGAGACGGTAGCAACTTGCGCTGCTAGTGCTTCTCGTTTAATTTTCAGTTTAGCTTGTTATAATTTTTTAGATATAAGAGTTTTGCACGATTTTTTGCTATCAGTACGAAGTGACTAGCAAAGGTATACTAGGTGGATTAAAAAATACCTGACTCCACAACAGGTGGCAACGCCAGAACAAAATCAATTATATTTTGTATACTTTACAAGTCTTTAACGACAGCTGTGGAAGTTTCGACTTCATCAGATGATCCAATTTAAATTTTGTGACTATTTAAACTATAAGTTCTTAATATATGTGAATATGTTTTAAAAGTGTAATGTTCTAATTTGATTGAAAACCATTCAATTGAACACAACTGAATCCTTGTTTGATAAAATTTTATAAAATAAAATGATTCATTTTGATGAAGATATGTTAATAATGACATGTCGTCATCCATAATATTCCCTGTTGATAACAAAATAAATAATTTGACATAACGATGACAAATGGTCTGTAAAAATTTTAAAAAGGTTAATAATTATACCCAACTATTGTACGTTCTCAGTCATATATAAATTATACTTGATTCAATTTTTTATTTGCGCAATTTTTGTTTATAATAATTAATCACTATTATCTTTAAATCATTAATGAAATCATCAATGTCAACACTTTTAGTTAATTTTGTTTTTTTTTACATTTATTGTAAAATTCATCGTTATTAAAAATTGCTAATAAATGATATATCACTACAACAATTACAATTGTATTTAATGATTCATTATAAATTTATGCAATAATTAAAAAATATGTCGTTTTATGTTCTATATTCAGATATAACATAATTATATACCTACGCATAATTTTTATGATATTGAATAACTTTCCTTCTTTATGAAAAAGTATCTTTTGTTTATTAGAAATAAATTACACAAATTATTTAATATTTTTATTAATTGCCTCGGTTTTGATAGAAAAATATTATGGTTTTATAATGAAATTGTTTAAATTTAAAATTAAAAATATATTAGAAGTATTTACGATCTCTCGTAACAAACTCGGTACCCGAATAACAGTGCAAAACGATATTAAAAAACATTTCAAGTACCCATTTAATGAGCTTTTTAGTTAAGATCGTGAATACTTTTATGGTGCTATGTCAAATTTAATAATCATTTATTAAAATTTTAATAAATTCATATTTTATATAATTCAAATATATCCACCTCAAAAACGAAGTCCCTAACAATCTCGAGACAGCCAACAGTCGCCAGATCACTCGGTCGACCGACGAATATGGCGCGAATGTTAAACGTCTGACTCTACAGAACCATAATAATTTGATATGTCATAATTTTGCTTAAATATATCCAACTTAATTGTTGTAACAAATTTAATCCTATAATAAAGAATAAGAAGAAAAAGAAAATATTAGTTTAATGGTATGATGTTTTATTAATACCATTACATTCATGTCCCATCTTTGTGAATGAAATTACACATTTCAAACTTATGGGTAACATAATATACTAATACGAATTATGGCACACCATACACCAATTAATTTTGCCTAAAAGATCAATTTTTCAGATTAATGACGAATTTTGTTTCTTATTTTTTTCAAGTCTCACACTGTGAGCCTTGAACCCACTAAAACCACCTCTTAGAAATGAATGGAGAAGATTTCCATAGCAATCTGAAAACTTCTTTCCAGTAATCAGGGGAGCGAGATGAGAACAGATAGGTTTAATATCTAGTGGACTACGTTCATCTAAGCCAGAAAGCATGAGCGTGAATCAGAGCTATCCAAAGCACAGCCCGTGGCTAATGTTTGTGTGACCCACGACTTCTTTTTAATCTACTACAATTATACAAATTTTCTTTTAATGTACTGGTAAAACTACATTATTTTATTACAACGTAAGAATTAAATGTACAAAATCTATTCTCAGAATGAAAAAATATATTTGCTGATATATTTTATTCAATATACACATTTACTTATTGTATTAACAGTACGTTATCGGGGCTCTGCTTGATAAAGAATTACTCTATATTTACTTTAGCTTCGTGGATGCTTTTTAAAACTAGTACATCAATTGCGGTTAGTAGTTTCTCAACCCATATACGTTATGGCAAAGTGTTCTTTGCTATATTTTCTTCAATTAGTTATCGATTTGTTTTGCAAGTCTTACTTTAGTAATTGCTACCACTAACGTAATATATATCATTAGTGATTGATATTTTACAATACTTTACTTGAGTTTCATTCGCCAGGAAGTGTGCATTAAAAGATCTATTGGAAACCACATAAGGTAAGTAAGTATGCATTAAAATATCTAAGGGAAAATGGGTTAATTATATATAATATATAAAATTTTAATGTAGTAATATTATTTGATTTTGAACACTAATGCATTGCGTATTCAATAAAATTATATAAAAAAATAATGTGTTAATAGTAAACAAATTAGTAAAATGTAACAATAGAAGAATTTGCGGAGCGTCTTTTTGTACAGTGCCGAGCGGATAATTACGACTTTGGAACAGGAAAGTTGTAAGTGTAGGATTAAAGTTCAAAGAATACAAATGTGTTCTAAATTTATGAGTATTGGTTCGATGATTGAAGAAGAATTCAATGAGGCTTTTAAAGTATTATAATCGGTACAAACTTAAAAAATTTTAAAACCTACAAAAAGAATTAAGAAAATTCAATATATTTTCATATATGCATTTGAAGCATTATAGCTATCTCCCTCTTGTAAATGTCTTATACATATTGTGCGAATAGAAAAGAAAGAGAGAAACAGAGAAGAGATATAGTTTTTTTTTTTATTTTTTTCTATTCCTATTTTTTAACCAAAATTTTTTTTATTAAAAAAAATAATTAATTGGAATAGACTTTAAAAGTTTTGTTTTATTTTTTATTAAAACAATATATCGTTTAAAAAAAACGTTGGTGCTTTTGTAAGAATGGCTTTCATGTACTATCTATTAACTTCCAATTATCCTAATTATTAAAGAAACTTTATTTATGCGTCGATTTAAAAGTTTTTTATATAAACCTTTAATAATTTTATTATTGGTATGGAATATGGCACAGCGCCGTCGGGTCTATTTTGCCCTTTCTGGGTTTAGAGTATGTCTTCAAACCCTGTTGAGAAGTATAGAATCTACTTTACAAAGTTTAATTGCATCTTCCGTTAGGGTATAGATTTCCAGAAATCTATTGCGTATGTCCATTAGCGAAAGGCATTCTAACAACTCATGGGTAACTTTTCCTTTATTCACAAAATCTATAGTTTGCTTACGTGCATACATCCAGTCTCGTAAGGTAGTATTTCAGTTTGCAGTTTAGATTCTGTTTAGATACCTGTGGTGATTCTAAGTTTTTCTTTTGTCTATACAATTCTGGTACCTCTTAAAAGATACTATTGTGGAGTAGTACATTATATTACTAATACCAACATCATACCCATTAAAACCTTGCACAAAAAAAGTATTATTATATTATCTGTTTTATTTGGTTTTTATTATAAACTATTAAATATTTTTCAACTATTTAGTTAAATTTAAAAACTTTAAACTGTATTTCTTACAGCAGCATTACTGTGTTTATAAAAACTATTTACGATGACTGATCCAATGCAAGTATTACAATGTGCTTTGGAGTATGAACACTCTGGTGAACCTGAGGCATCTATTCCTCTTTATCAAGAAGCAATCCGTTTATTTAGTGCAGAAATGGAAAAACAACCTACTTTGGCCCGGCAAGAGTTATACTTTAATTTCATACTTAAATACATTGATAGAATTGAACTGATAAAGAAAAACCTTAGCGTAAAGACTAAAAAGAATAAACCACAAGAAGTAAACACTATTGATGAGAACGCATCGGATATATATAACATAATTCGTGCCCCATTAGACCTTACAATACCGTTCAATGAAGGTGAAGTAGAAGAAGATGATGAAGAAAATTCTTCATGTATTACATATTCTCCTGAATCGGCAAATAGCGATAGGACTCTTAGTGGTTCTGACTTCAATGAATTAGATTTTTTGGATTAAAACTTCTCCTTAATTTATTTTCAAGCAAAAGATAAAAAAAATATGTACTTACCATATAATAAAAATAATAAATTATAAAATTCGTTTTCATCAATAATATTTGCTTGTATTTTTTTTTACTGTTTCACGGTTGCAATGGCTTCTTGATTTGACGGAAAGTGCTTTCCACGAAAAAATTGTTTGAAGTTTCTAAAGAGGTAAAAGTTAGATGGAGCCAGTTCTGAAGAATAAGGTGGGTGTTCAAGAAATTCGTACTTTAATTCGTATAATTTCACTACCGTCAAAACACATATGTGAACCACTACATTGTCTTGAAGAGAAATGAATTTTATCACCCGTATATCGCCAGGTTTTTTTTCAATTATTATTTTATCTAACTGATCTAAAAGGTTGCAATAATATTCAGAATTTATTATAGTCAATCAGTAAAACTCCTTTTGATTCCAAGAAAATAATGTCATAACCTTTTTTGTCGATCTTTCTGATTTCACCTATTTTGGAGCTGAATAACCAGCTTCAGTCCACTGTAAAGATTCTTATTTCAGTTTAAGATCATTATGGTAGACCTGGATCTCATCCGTAGTTAAAAAACGACGAATAAAATTGGCTTTATGCTGCTCATAATGCTGCAGGTTACGCTGAAAATTTTCTTTTTGATTCAGTTTTTATTGAATTGTCAACGAATGCGGCACTAAATTTCCGAATACTTTCTTTATACGTAATTCGTCTTTTAAAATATAGAACACTCGTTCGTCTGAAATACCTATCGTGTCAGCAATTTTGCTCTTAGATAACTTTAATCTCTACGAACAATGTCGTAGATTTTCTCAACGATTTGTGGTATTGTTGCACTTTTTAGACGACCACGACGGAGTTCATCTTTAAGGCTTGTGCGCCCTCGTTTAAACTCTTAAATCCATGGATGCACAGTTGGAAATGAAGGAGCAGATTGTTTTAATACTTTCACTATTTTTGTATGTGTTTCTGTTGCTGATAAACTTTTTAAAGCAAAGAACTTTATCACTGCACGATATTCGGTCTCTTCCATTATGATAAAGTCACCGACACGAGACGTCAGCTTCAAATACCTTTTAAAAATTGGGCTGACTTGGACAGATCGAAATAAATATCTGAGTGTGTTCAAATGGAAAAAGAAATATCAATCAACCAATTAAAATTAAAAAAAATGGATTTATTTTTAACTTTTAAGGATACTAAAGCATTGTATATACACATCTGCTTATTATTCAAAAATTATATATAATATACTTAACAAAACCATACTTTATTCATTAGTACATAGAAATATAGTACTTATATTAATTATGTTAATATGAAACTCCAGCAATTTGAAAATAAAGTTTGAAATTCATATAAGGTCTTTAACAATCGAGTATGTTTTGAATTTATCAAAAATTTTGTTAAAAAAATAAATAATTTTATACATTAATAAAGTTTTTCAAATAAAATTTAAAACATCATTTTTCCGCAATCGTTATTTCATTAAAATTCCACCTTCAAAATAATGTTAAGGAATATAATTATTAAGGAATAACTCCATAATGAATGATCCGATGAAGGTACTAAAATTGGCTGTTGAGCTGGAATACAGAGGGGAGTGTGAAGCAGCCATAGATGCTTATGAAGCTGCGATTTTGTTAATAGTTAGAGAAATGGAAAAACAATCCTCAAAAACTCTTCGTGATTTATATTATACATATGCAGTGAAGTATATAGATAGAGTTGAACAAATGAAGAATATTGCTCGTATGAAATATAAACGTAATTTAGTTTCTAAGAATAATTTTGCTGCACAAAATTTCGTATATAAGGTCGTTAATGGATGTGAAGAAGTGAACGGAAGTATTTTTCAAAATAAAAATACTTCTAAAGTTGCTTTTAATACTTCTTTAGCTACACATTCGATTATGAATCCAAGTAAAAAAAATTCTAAGGCAGATATTGAAAATACTGCCACTGGTGGAACTTTATATTCCGCTGAAGTCCTTAATGATTGTATTCCAAAAGAAAAAATTCAAAGTGAAAAGTTATCCAGCGAGCTAAATGGAGTTGATAAATTAACATATAGAAAGTCTTTCATTGAAAGTGGTTTAGACTGGTTAGACACACCAAATAGAACACCTGACGATACAAAATTAGACGAATATTCAGTTGGAAATTTAAGTGGTTTTTCCACGGATGGTATGATTTTTGACAATCAATCAGTTAAAACAATTCCAAGTGCAATATATTTGAGAAGAATGAACTCAGCTTCTTCATCAAAAAATAACATAACCGAACACCCAACCTCGGAACAATGTTCAAGCGTAAGTTCCTTGATACCAGAGAGTATTACTTCATTGGAAACTAATACTTCTTCAATAAGTATTGATTAAATTCCAGAAAACCACGAAATCTCAAATTGTAAAGGAACACCTGCAGTACGTTTATAATAAATATAATACATTATATATTTGGATATTTTTTTTGTACAATAAATAATTGAAATAGATTCGACAATATAAATTTAATATAAATTTTGTTACCATATATGTGTAATATTAAAAAAAGCAAAATAAAACAAAACTCACCAATATTTGCTACTAAATAATGAAACAATACAATAAATATATATAAAACAAAAACAATAAAATAATGTCCATAAAAGAATTTGTTGGAATAAAGCCATTCACCTTACTATGAAGTGCTCCGTATTGAGTTGAAAGTATTGACCTAATAGATATCAATTTAAATAAGTATTGAAATAACTATTTTATTTACTAGAAAATATTTTCAAAATAATGGAGTTGTGTGAAAAATCTTCATAAACGATAAATATTTATTTAAAACTCTTTATAAGTATAAACAGCGATTTCCTTAAATGTGACATATAAAAGACTATGTGATTTAAGTAATGTTAAAAAGCATTAATTATTCATCTTTTATTCACTTTTTCTTTTTTTTTAGTAAAACTAATGTACAATTAAATACATTTTTATAATTTTCTACTTCTCATCGAACAATTGACTTAAACACTATTAATCACCAACTTTAATGGACCAATAGTAATAACTACAATGACGTACAAGATAGTCTTGAATAGATAGATACTTTGTGGGAAAATCAACTGAAGTTTAATGTTTCATATCCAATTAGTTGTAAATGGACGATAAGTGCTACTTGAATTGTGCTCCATCATCCGAAAACACTATTAGTTTGGGAGTGTTAGACAGAGAATTGTGAATGTATGGCAATACATTCACAAAAGCTTTGTCATAAGGCAAATTGGCACTTTAAGAACATTTTTAGAAATCGTTTTATCAATTCATTGTTTAAGAATTATAGTTATATTTTTCATAAGGAAGATAGAAAATAAATATTTAAATACAAAATGGAACAAATATTTTATGTATCAAATAAAAAACGAAAAACAAACAAGGTTCTAGAACAGTTCCTAATTAAATAACCTAATATATAAAGTTTATATAGTTATATATACATATTTGAAAAAAACTTTAAATACCCAGAATGTATTACATCCCCTTATTTTTATCATATATGTTTATACACAATTAAACCTACATCTTTATTAATATTTAATAATTTAAAAATTTTATGTAGAAAATGTAGAAAAAAAGTTATTTGCAAAAACTTTGAAAATTAGAATTTTATTAATGTTAAAAAAAAAAACTTTTATTTAAATCACAAAGTTTATCTAAAATGGTAAAGGTCAGCGCATATTACCCTTTACCCGAAAATTATTTAATCGCGAAGTCAAAATTAATTGACCGTGAAATGCGATAACTTCTAAAAGGTCAAATTTTCTTAATTTACATAAAATAAAGTTTTTATTCAAATTTCTTCAAAAACTTGTGCGTTTTGTGACTGTTTATCAGGTCTAAATTGCCCATTAAATTTATTTAATGTCGCTAATTAGATTCTCTTTAAACTTAGTTAAACGCAGCCTAGTAAAAAGTTCTACAAAAGATATAAGGATAATCAAAATAACATTACCAACTTTAAAAATTATTAGTTTATCTTAGAAAATAAAAAATTTCCCAACTAATATTATTCATTTTTATCTTGACAAAAAATTTTTGCAAACGCCTAAATGTAGTCAGTATTTGTTCTTCTACAATTCGAAATTTAGGCAATTTATGGCAAAGCTTAACTAGAAAAAAATCAGGACTAATATATAAACTAATAACGTATTTGTTACATAAAATTAAGAGTATACCGCAATAATTAAATTAATCAAATTTAGAGACTTTTAGCTATGAAAAATTACAATTTAGCATTTAAATTAGCACTTGGTTTAGCACAAACGAAAAATTCGTCAACTGTTTTACGTTTGTGATGTCGTTCGCTTTCCTGTGGTTTAATCATTACAAGCGAAAAAGCGGTTACAGCAAACGACCGAATGACCAAAGTTTGGTTGTTGTAGTTGTTGTGAAATTACTTTTTGATTCGAAGCAAGTGAATCATTTTTGATTCAATGAATGCTCACAGCAAAATGTTATTCCATAAAAGTGCACTAAAAATCTAGAGTAAATGAAGAAAACCCACCCACTTATATGAGTACTTGAGTGACTTATTAGCTAAAGTATTTAATGAAGATTTCTAACATTTTCAAACTTCTTAGGAACCCTGATTTCTACTTTAATGCATTAAAAATATTAAAAGGAATATAACTTTTGATTTCAGTGCAAACTCATTAGTAATTTTTAAAATACGTAGCAAACGAACATACTACCATTTCAATCCACAATACTAGAGATGAACAAAGTTTCACAATTCAGAACTGAATGTTAGTTTAAAAACTAGTTAAAAGAAACTATTTAATATAAGTAGAAATTAGACACAGCTGTGGTTAGCTACTATTTTCGCTACTACTCATTTCCTAAACTAATGAATTAATACATAAAATATATACTTAAGTAAGTTTTTATAGTAAGACTCTTGCATCGGTTGCAACAATTCCCTTCTATTTGTTAAACAAACATTCGAATTATTTATATTATCTTGGAGAAACTATAAACTAAAACATTTAAATATCTTTCCGTTAAATAAATAACATTTAGAAGTCTGAGATAAGATTCTTATTATTGTTATATTTGATAATAATTATTATTGAATTATTATTATTCATTTGATTTTGAGTTTATTTTCTTTACTGATATTAGTTCTTTATAATTTTATTAAAAATTTTATTAAATTTTAATTTTAATTTTATTAACAATTTTGTACCTTAACATCATTAGAAAGCAATTTAAATTTGCTTTAATATTATTTTAATATATTTCAAGCAATTCTTCTTTTAACAATGAAGACGCGGAAAAAAGATACATCATTTTTTGCATGATTAAATTCTAAAAAGAAATTTTTAGAATAATTTTATGCAAATTAGGATAATCTGACCTTTAAGAAGTTGTCGCATTTTACGGTCAAATAATTTAAACTTTATAATTAAATAATTTTTCTTAAAGGGTAACGTCAACTGACCTTTAACGTTTTAGTTAAAGCTTTAAAGATTAGTTTTTATTAAATTCTTAGAATATTATCAAAATTTTGGTTCTTCTTTTTTGGTGTCCGTGTCCAATAGTGGGTCAAAGGGTCGCTAATATTGTTTACAAATGTTTTAATGAAATATTTATTATTTACTAAAAATTCATAAAATCTTCTTTCTTTTACCAATTGTTAGAAAAATTCCTGAAAATCCCATTTTAAGTTTAAATACTATTTACTCGATTAAAAATTTTTGTGTTTTGAATAGCAGTTTAATATATATAAATGTCACAAAATTACTTTTTTTGTTATTTACTTTTATTTTCTTTTCTTAACATTGAACTTTGAAATCAGAAATCAGAAATCTTTGATTTCTTAGTTTTGAAATGGAATTGTTAATTTTGTGCATAAATTTTTCAAAAAGTAAATGAAATACTATTAAATAAACAATATGAAAAAAAATTTAGATAACTGATTTGAATGACATCTCTTCATCCCCTGAATTTTCATAAGCAGAATATTGAGTAATATTTTCCAACAAATTCATATCAGTCTTGGATTCTTCCAGTAACTTGACGGTTTCTTCATCAACGTCTGCAACATTTTGTTCAGTTGCATGCAACAATATTTCTGCCAAATTAAGTGTTTCATTTCCACTGCACTCAGTTAATGAGCCCTTAATTGGCTTGTCAATGTTTATGATCTTAGCAGCGTCCACTGGTGTTTTCAATTCCTGCTCAGTGGCATTATTACCATTATCACATTCAGACAAGCAATTCATGATAAATTCTTCCTTTTCCATTCTATCATGTGCATCCTCAACCATACCTGGCGAATGATTATCCAGATAAGTGAGAGCCTTGTTGAATATATCATGCGCCACTTGCATTGCAAGACCAGTCTTAACATGCTTCGACAAAGGAGGTAGGAGTTTAGGAAATATAGTCTTACCAACCTCTTCACGTTTTAAAATAGCATTCGGTATGTGTGCACTAGCGCATACTGCCATCATTTGGGTGAAATCAATATATTCAAAATTTGGCGCTGGCGTTATATCTAATCGTTTTTTGCCAGTCTTATAAGCATCCTCAATTAATGCATTCATTACTTTATTGTATTGAAACCACTTATGATTATGATAATAATACCATCGCGCACTACAAAATTCATTTGTTGATGATTGAGATTCAGTATCGTCGTCTTCCAGGATCAAGTCATTAAAGGAGTTGTCCAATACATTTTGAGCGTTAATCAACGGCTGGTCCGGATTCATATTTCTTTCGATACTCAGAGCTTCCGGATGAATAAATTAGATATCCTATTGAATCCTAGGTATGAAAAAGTAATTAAATTAATTCATTTATTTATTTTTATTTAGAATTTGAAAATGCCTTAACTTATGTAAAAATAATGAAACACGTAAAATGGTGTATTGTCAAACGTCTGAAATATTGGCTTATAATTTTGTAATGAACTTCAGAGCAAAAAATTTTTTTATGTATATCGAATGTATTTTTTTATATATATAAAAAAAATTTTAAATCTTTTTCAAAGCACACCAGATTTGTTGTTTAAAATCACTTATAAGAGTAAGAGTATCTCTTTTTATTTTAAGCGAACACGCACTGAACAATTTGTTTATATACAGGGTATTTAGTTATTTAATATTAAAATGCCTTAAGTTCAAGTGTTCAAGTCTCACAGTGTGGTTTTTGAAGCTTTTCAACTACTGCAAAAAAAAAACAGAAATTGATTCCTTATTCCAAAAAATGAAACTAATCACGTGGATTGATGCAAGTCCATTTTAAGTATTTTCCTATATATCAGACTTCAAGAAAAGTTCTACCCTGGTGTATGGGTATTTCTTTTCACACATATAGTAAATAAATCCTTAACTCCCCCCCAAATAGGTTTATTTGAAAAACTTACGGTAGACTAATTCTAAATCAAAATATTTTCTACTTTGGTTATGCTACCTTAATAGTCATCTCTAAGTAAATTTTTTGTTTTTGCAGACTAGCTAAAATAAATCTTTCTCAGATCTTTTTACAGATAAAATATTAAAAATCATTAAAAACTATTTTTATTAAAATATTATGTGTACTTATTCTTCGAATGATGTCAACCGAGATGCACGCAATAGAGTTTGTTACAAAAGGATATTGGAAGCCCTATGGTCCACATAATAGAAGAAGTAGAATTATATGTACTAAATATCCAGAAAAAAATACTTTGTACTTTTTTTATGATTTACATTTATATTTCCGTGCAAACATGTTTTCTAATCCTTTTTACTTTACGTTTCTTTTAACTTGATTTTATAAAATATAAATTTGAAATTCATTCAAGTGAAAAATAAAAATTCTTGGAGAAAAGATGTTGAATACATTTGAGCTTAAAATAAAAATTATTATTATTTGCCAAATGATTATTTTCCATTTTATCTTCCAAATACGAAGATAAAAACAAAATGAATTTT